>NC_080065.1:79870662-80178996 GCF_949987535.1 Balaenoptera acutorostrata
AATATTTGTTCTATTGTGTTCTTCTTCTGTAGATCCATTGCCCATATTTTAGACCATTTGATTCCGTTCCACAGTATTTGCTTTCTCTGTTCTGTTTTTATTTCCCTTCCTATATGTGTGTGTGTGTGTGTGTGTTTCAGTTGGATACTTACTATTGACTTACCAGGTTCAATGATTTCTTCCTCAGTTTTGTGCAGTCTATTGATAAGCCTATCAAAGAAATTCTTCTTTGATATAGTATCTTAATTCTACCTTTTTGATTGTACTGTCTTCTGAATTTCCCATATGTTCATGCAAATTGTCCACCTATTCTATTATATCTTTTAACATGTCATTCACAGTTATTTTAAAGTCACTTTTTTAAACTTTCAACATGTGGATCATCTCTCTGTGCTCTTTATTCTTTTATCTCTTGACAATGGTTTGGTTGTTTTTTTTTTCCCATTTTTGTGTATGTCTTGTGTTTTTGTTTTGGTTTTTTTGCATACATAGACATTCCCTATAGAAGAACAGTAGAGGCTGAGGTGAATAATGTTAATATCCAAAAATGGACCTACTTGTAAGGCAGTTAGTATGGGGTCGTTGAGTTAATCTTGTCAATTTTTGAGCTGGCTTTGGGTTTTGTTAGTGCTATTTTCATCTTCAGCGCATCATTTCATTTTATTCCAGCAGTGGTTTACAGTTCCCTTGTGCTTAGCGTGGGGCCTGTGATGCTGGAGGTTTTTTAATCAGTGTTCTTTATTCATTCTCAGCTTTTGGTAGTCCCTGTACCACTTCATCACAGAAGGGCTCTTCATATTCTTCCCCTCTTGCTTCCTACTCATTTCTAGGTTGGGGAGTAAGGGTTGGTGTGTTTTCGTTCTGTTGGATAGGCTTTAGTCTTAAGCATTCTTCATGTTCTTGGTCTCTGGGGTTGGGATATACCCATTGCTTCTGTCTCAATTTCCCATGGCAGCCAAATTCTCCCTTGTATTGTGGGCAGGGTCTTGGGTAAGAGACTTTCTAGCACCTCCCCCAGCATTAGGTCTCTGCTTTGTATTAGTGCAGGAACCTAGGCCCAAGTGGCATTCCTGCCCCTCCTCCAGGGACAGGTGGCTTTTGCTTCTATCCTTTATCCCATCTTTTTTGGGCTGCACAGCAGGAAGTTTTCCTACCCCTTTCCCAAAGGCAGATGAGTTTTACTTCTGCTCTTACAACAAAAGCAGTGCATCTTTTCCTGGATTCTGAAATAGAAGACTTTCTTACTTTACCCAAATGACTTAAGGCTTTTGCTTCATATGAGAGATGGATCCAGGGAAGTGGGCCTGGTTTTACATCTGTCTCTTGTTGGCAGGCAGTCCCCACTGACCCACCTTCGCTACCAGTGGGGTTCCTGCTGTTACCTGCCCCTAATCTTTTTTGTGAATACTTAATAGATGCTGGTGGCAAAGAGCTTGCAACTGAGGGGGGGCCTTCCATGTGTCAGGGACTCTCAGTTATTCTAAACTGTCATGCTGCCTACACTTGGCCTTTAAATTTATTAAGATTTTACCTGATTCTTGCCTGCATTTATGGTGGCTACTTCTCTCCGGTGCTCTGGCAAAAGTGAAATAGTTTGGGTATCCAATCTCTTCACAAAGGTGCTTATCACTCTTTTGGAAATTCAATTTCTTGGTTGCCTTATCATCTCAGTTCTCTGATGGGTTCATGAAAAGTTATGATTTTGTGGATTATTTGGCTTTTTTCTTATTCTCAGGTTGTAGTAGTGTTCTCTCGTGGCTTTCTAAATCCTAAGCAGTAACGAATTTTCATGAAACTTTTGGGTGTGTGTGTGCTTGTGTGTCTGTGTCTGTGTGTCTTCTGAGCCTAAATGTAAAATGTATTTCTTAATGTAAATCAAAGTTAAACTTTTTCAAAAGCTAATTTTTTAGAAGAAGTTTGTCAACTTTAGTTCTATTTTTTTGTGGTCCAGAATGATTTCCTTGGAGGTATGTTGTCTTCTGAGGTAAATACTTTCTTAGAATTCTTGCATTGTTTTTTTTGGCTTATTGAGGTGACTTTTCCTTAGGAAATAAACTTAGTATTCTATTTTTTTTTTTATTACACCTCCACCCCCACTCCCCATTGCTTTCCCCCCTTGGAAATTTAGTATTCTTGATTCTTAAAAACTTTTCCCATATCAAGAAATGGATAAGTAGAGGGAATAGCATGATTTCTTAAACACATCTGTTCTGAACAACTTAAAATTTAGGAAATCATTGCAAGTTATTCTCCGTGGCACTCAAATAGACCAAAGGAATTAATTCCTTTCAGAAAGTTCTGCTCCCACTCCTAGGAAGTAATTGATTTAGATAATTTGACTAAACATACTTTCTTTTTAATATACTTTTCTATACTGTTTACATTTTCATTTAGAGTTTTGGAGGCTGGAAAAGCAAATGTTTTTTTACCAAAAAATTCGCCAAGTGAAATAACTCATGTGATTGCCAGTAATGCGAGAATCAAGGCTGAACAAGAAAAAGATAACTTTAAGGCTCCATTTTATCCAATTCAGTATCTAGGAGATTTTCTTTTAGAGGTAAGTAAAAAACAAACAAAAAATTAGTAAACTTTTTTTTTTTAATTTTATTTATTTATTTATTTATTTATGGCTGTGTTGGGTCTTCGTTTCTGTGCGAGGGCTTTCTCCAGTTGTGGCAAGTGGGGGCCACTCTTCATCGCGGTGCGCGGGCCTCTCATTATCGCAGCCTCTCTTGTTGCGGAGCACAGGCTCCAGCCGCACAGGCTCAGTAATTGTGGCTCACGGGCCTAGTTGCTCTGCGGCGGCATGTGGAATCCTCCCAGACCAGGGCTCGAACCCATGTCCTCTGCATTGGCAGGCAGATTCTCAACAACTGCGCCACCAGGGAAGCCCCAGTAAACATTTTTAAATGTTTATTTTATAAAATATTGATACAGTAAAATATAAAAATCAAATTATGTTCTGAGTTTTGAAAATGCAATTAGAATTAAAATGACATTTTTTAAAAAATTATTTATTTATTTAATTTATTTATGGCTGTATTGGGTCTTCGTTTCTGTGCGAGGGCTTTCTCTAGTTGCGGCAAGTGGGGGCCACTCTTCATCACTGCGCGCAGGCCTCTCACTATGGCAGCCTCTCTTGTTGCGGAGCACAGGCTCCAGACGCGCAGGCTCAGCAATTGTGGCTCATGGGCCCAGTTGCTCCGCGGCATGTGGGATCTTCCTGGACCGGGGCTCGAACCCGTGTGCCCTGCATTGGCAGGCAGATTCTCAACCACTGTGCCACCAGGGAAGCCCTAAAATGACATTTTTAAGACAGTTGCTCTCAATTATTTAAATATTTGAAAAGAACTTGCTTATTAAATTTAAAATTTGTCTTATTTTGAGCCTCTACTTTTGTTTTCAGTGCTTTGGTGATGTTTATTACAAAATAATTTTAAGCATTTTAAACCAGAGTATAAATAAAACAGCAGTGGGCTATAGGTATCATATGAGAATTCTTCGGTTATTTTCCCATTGGAAAAGAGGGAGCTGTTTCTAAGAATTTAGAAATATTTTCCTGTCCTCTTCCTCCACCTACATCTCACTTGGTGCACATACCACTCCTTAAGTAGTTTGAATGGAAATAACCCTAGAAGAATTGCTCTAAAAGTAAGCAAAGAAGAATTTTTAAGAAGGGTCACTCAAGGTGGAAGAGAACCTGCAGTGTGTCTAAAAACTGAACCTTGGTCTTCTAGGAAACCTTAGCTCCTTCTTCAGTGTTTCCCATCTCGATAGATACTATACAACCTTTTGTCTAATAATTTATGTTAGAAATCTGGGAATCACCCTTGAAACCTTCCTTTCCTTTATTCCCCACATCTTGTCAATTACCAAATCCTATTGATTTTATTTCAAATACTTCTTGAATAAACTGCTTCTCTTCTGTATTAACATCATATTGAGTTCGTCCTCTTTGCCCTGTGCTGCTGGAAGCAACTCCTTATTATTCTCCCTATTGTTCTACTTCTTTACTTTTGCTAATTTCCTAGTAACTTACTTTTCTTTCTCTAGTCCATTCAGCTTCATCCAGAAGTAACATCTAAAATACTCTTTCTAAAATAGTTCTGATGCTGTCTCTCTCCTACTTAAAACTGTCCAATGGCTTCCCATTGCCCTTAGGATAAAGTTGTAAACCTCTAATACAGCTTTAAGTTAGCATGGGGTTCCTGTCACTCCTACCTTTGCAACTATAGCCTGCTCTACTTTTTCCTATGCTCACTATACTATAACACAACTGCCTTCTCCCAGTTTCTTAAACAGGCTAGGCTACTTCCTACCTCAGTGTCTTCTGAAAAGCTATTTTCTCTTCCTAAAATGGTCCTTCCCGCTATTCTCTCACTCCCTATGCCTGCCTACTTCCTGCTTATTCAGTTTGCAGTTATAATGCTGCCTCTTCAAGGAAGCCTCCCTGGCCCCTTATTAAAATAGTTAGGTTCACCTCTAATGTGTTCTGATATCACTATTTTGCTTTATAGTACTCATCACAGTTGTAATTAATTAATTGGCTGATTACTTGGTTAATGTCTTTTTACCCACCTAAACCAAAAGCACTGTGTCATCAAGGATGATGTCTATCTTTTCCATAGTTATATCTGAATCGTCTTGCATAAAGCCTAGCACATGAGTAGTTCTCATTTTATATTTGTTAGATTAGTAGAGAAATTATGAACAACCCTTGAGTATTCCAAGAGTAGATGTAATATATCATTCTATAATTACCTTTCCCTACTGAGTAGTGGCAGTGTGGATTGGAAATTTGACCTTAGTTCAGAGGATGGATCTGCTTGGACTATGGATAATCTCATTGTCCTTGACAGTGATTGGTCTAGGAATGGGCATGTCAACCAGTTCTGATTCATGGGACATGAAGAGAGGTATGTAAGAGCTTCTGGAAAATTTCTTTCTCATTCTGAAAAGAGCCTCTGGCAGCCTGGCATCTGCTAGGTGTAAACATGGAAAAATGAAACGAAACCTTAATTACTACTGGCAGCCATTCTTTGACCATGAGGAGAAGTAGCCTTAGGTTGAAACCAATCTTGTAGACAGCAAAGTGTAGAGACAGAATGTAGACTCTTGTAGAGATACTTGAGTTGCTGGATTAATCAACCCTGAAACCTGACTTAGCAATGGACCATATTGCCATTCTGTGAGGTAACAATTTCCATGTTGTTTACGTTAATTTGCATTGGTTTTCTATTACTTGCAGCCTAAAGCATCCTATCTGATCTACCTAACTGAACAGTTTATAGGTAGTATTAACTCTCAACAGAATGAAAACCATTCTTAACTAAATTAGAAAAAGTATCTGAATTCCCCTTTCTCTATGGAAAGAAATGAACAAAATGTAATATGTATTATGCTTTCTCCATAATCGTATTTTACAGTAATCTGACACAATCAGATTCAGCTGCTGAAGTACTAGAGGGCATTAGTATATCAAGCAAAAATAATAGACAATCTCTAACTTACATTTGTTTTTAGAATACATTGTTTTATAAGCTCTAGATTAGACAGCTAAGAGTTAGTTCATAACCATTCATTCTAAATAAGGGAGGCATTTTGTCATCCCTTCTGAGGATAAGATAGTTAACTTCATTTTGATGTCTTGCTTTTCTTCTACCTCTTTGGCATAGAATATAATACATTCCTCATTAGATGGATTCTGAAGTGTCCTCTAAAAAGAGTTGCCATATAAAATGACTGAGTCAAAAGTAACAATTGAGCAATTGTTTAAAAAATAGTTGTGTTTAACCTACTTAACTTTTTGGAAAGCCACTTAGTAACAGAATCAGGAATTATTTAGTCCAGGTTTATAGATACTTGCTGAAGACTTTTGGTGTACCAGGCATTATGCTATGCACTATAGAAAATGAATAAGACCACCTGCCAGACTTCAAAAACAAAATGTGGTGAAAACAGAATGTGGAAACTGGTAATTACAGTTTAGTGTGTATTGTGCATTGGTAAAATCATATGCAAGGTATAGAAATACAGAAGAGCAAGTGACTAATGTATCTAAATTGTTTGGCCCAAGGAAGATGTCACAAAAAGGAGAGAATACTTAGGAATACTCAAAACTTCTTTTGATTATCTGTCCAAGAAATAAAATGATCCACAGAAAAGTCTTATGGAAATATAGTAGTAATTGAAAAAACATACACTTTTTGTTCCAGATCAACTAATTGTTGACCTAGATTTGTAACTTATTACTTCTTTAACCATAGGGAAGTCATTTATTCTGTGACCGAATTTCTTCCTTTGCATGTAGAAGGTAATACTTACCTTACATTGGTTGTTATACAACTGTTACTCTAAGCCATTATTTATTGAGTGATTACTGTGTGTCAGGCACTATGCTAAGCACTTTACACACTTAATCTTATTTTAAGCCTTACGTTCCTGTGTGGTATGCACTATGGCCTCATTTTACAGTTAGTGAAATGATGTATAATCAAATTTAATAATTTTCCCATGATCTCACAACTATCGTATGTCAGACCAAAAATTTAAGACCAAGCACTCAAAAAATTTTAAGGCTGCTCTCCTTGAGTTTCCCTTTACTTTTCTCATTTTGAGTATTATTAGGTTTCCTTGATAACAGGAAGGTCTCTTTCTGGGTAGTTAAAAATACTTAATGCTGTAGAGATTACCATATGCTAGTAGTCAGTCTAGTTAAGAACCATGTAGAACACTCTGGGAATTCCCTAGTGGTCCAATGGTTAGGACTTGGCGCTTCCACTGCAGGGGGCCTGGGTTCGATCCCTGGTTGGGGAACTAAGATCTCACAAGCCACGCAGTGCAGCCCCCCCAAAAAAAAGAACCATGTAGAGTACTCAAAAGATGCTTGTTCTAATTACTTGACCTCTCTGGCTCTCCATCCAGTCTTGTGAATTCATTCAAGTTGTGTGGCAAATGCCATGGCTGAATCAAGGAATAAGACCTGAGACCAAAGCATATCCATACCTATTTTAAGACAGAAAACAAAGTCAAATATGTGAATCAGAAGCCAGGGCAACTATCATTTCCACACTGTGCTGCCCTATCTTAGGTAATAGAATGATTTACTGAATTAGTAGGCTTTTGGTCATCTGTTTGTAACATAGCATTATACTATATAAGGGAGATTAGACATGGCGCTCTTTTCCTAGATCATATAGGAGACAAACAACTAACACCATGCCTAGTGTATTGTTGGCACTAAAATTTTATAAAATAAGGAATAAGTAATGAATATTTACAGATAAATACTGCCCATATCTTTCATAAGAGTAGCTGGTTGGAGAGAGTGTGGCTTGGAGACAATTATATGTTGATCATTTGTTTAGTGCTATAGAAAATAGATTATTTTTAAAAATTTTCCAAATGTCATGGTTTATCACGTTGTGATTTTTAATTATTTAACTTAAATAGGGTACTTGAATCATACATTCTAATTCACAGATCAGTATATAGCATCTTAATACTCAGAATTAGAAAACAGTGTGTTCTTCCCTAGTTGCTAATGATAATGGTATGTTCTTTTGCGTATGTATTCTGGAAACTATATGGGATTAATTCATCCTGTATTTTAGATATTTCTTGATGATCTAAGCCTGAGGATTTATCCTCTTTGTCAACCATGTGAAATTTGAAGCCAAAAACTCAGTTTATCCCCATTAAAGTTGTCCTTAATGGAAATTGTACATTCAGAGTAATACTTTCTTTGATTCCAGGAATAAGACAGAAGAAAAGTCTTCATTTTTCATGGTTTTCAATTTCACTTTTCTGAGTAACTGAAGAAATTTAATCAGCTACTCTCAGGGATTGTTGTCTGGTTGCAAGATTGCAGGCTGCTAAAGGGCCCTCACATCCATGTAGGAAGCCCAGTACAAGTGAAAGGGAACCAAAGATCACACCATAGGCCTTAACCACATTTCAGCTATATCATGATTGTTCCCTAGGAGGACAATGATTCTCCAGTCTCTTTGTGTAAAGATGGTGAATCTCTGAATACTCTTGCGTAACAAGTACTTGAATTCATCTTTACTCTCAATTCTTTATCTTACTAAACTTCAAGAATTTTATGTATAAGTACATATGCAACTATATTTTAAATTATTATTGGTAGGTAGTTAAAAATTCAGTTTGGATTTCTTAGCAAGAGAAATAAATGTGTTTGAGATAGAGTTAGGTGAAGATAATTGCTTACTAATGTTCAAGTAAAATAAGAGCTGTGAATTCAACTATTAGCCTATTTTCTTCTCTGTATGATAGATGTGCAAATAAGAAGTCTTACTAGTAAAAAGCTGAAAAATAATCTGAGAAATCATCTATAATCAGAAAATGTTGAAGTAGACTGTAACTTTAACTTGGTAAGGGACTAGATAAAATAGTTTTGTTCATGATTATTCCTAACAAGGGTTGCTTGTTACTAGACCAACAGAGCATTAGCTTTTCTTGAGATACATTATTATTATTTTATTATTTGGGACCTTTGTTGTAATGATTTTTTTCCCTTCAGGGAACTTACTAGTGTTTAATAACCTTTGATTTAGAAGAGTGCATTCTTGTACCTACTTGTTTGACTACCAAAATATTTTGCAGTTATAAAGTTGGATACCATAAAGAGTACATAATGTTGAAATCATACTTAATTGATTGCCTAAACCATTTTTACATACATACAGAAGGAAATTCAGAATGATGAAGATTCCCAAACCAGTTCTGTTTGGAGTAACCATAGCAATCAAGAAAAAAACAAAGATTTCAGGAAAGATATGGGATTTCTTGAAATGAAAGGTGCCTTAAAAGAGATGATGTGCAGAACCCAGGTAACACTTTATACTCTAAAAAAAGCTTACATTTCTGATTTTTCTTACAAAATTTGTGAAAGGCATTATTTGGTGGAAATAATGATTTTGGAATCACAGAGCTGGTATTTGAACCCAGCTCTGATTTACAGTCTATAATTTGAACGTATTGGGATATTGTCCATGTCTCTATTTTGAGGCTCTTATTGAAATAATATATATGTGCATATGGAGATTCACAGTTCCTAATACATAGTGTGTTCTCAACACATGGTAATTACTTAAAACAACTTGGTATGTTGAATGTAACGTGTGTCTTACAAAGGATTCATCAATATATGTATTCATATTCATGGTCTAAATTCAAGTATTTTACTGCATATAGATCAAGTTTTTTTAAATGGCACAAGTGAATTCCAGTTGGATTAAATATGGAAAACAAAAAAACATGAAGGACTCTGAACTTGGAACAGTGAAAAGTACATTAAGAAAGCATATATGTGGCTCTCAACTAAAATTTTTCAGTTAGTAGGAGCAACCAAAAAAGACATTATTAGTTCTACCCTAGAAGACCTGATGTTCAGTTATGTTCAGTTTCATACTGTTTTTATAAAAGAGACTCTAATTGGTTTACCAAATCATTAGCCTACTAATTATTATTACTTAGTCTAAACTAAAATATTTTAAAATGTGATTAGAAAGAAATTAAAATTTGTTTTTACTGCATCTGTAAAATTTTACAAAGAGAATTCTAGGAACAATTTGGAACTTCTTCGACTGAGCAGTACCTTACAAAATCACATATGGAGAGTGTAAATAAAACTTTCCAAGAGATTAAAATATTTTTGCGATTTTCTCTAGCTTTTTCAAAATACAGTTGATATTTATGTGACTTAGACGATTTTCTATGATTAACTACATGTACATGATCTTAATAAGAGGCTTTTGAGTTCATATGTCTGTTGAAATATGCGTTATAAGCCACAGTATAACATTTTTTACATATAGAAAGGATATAAAATAATGGAGTTATTAAATAAATTTAGTTTTATTTAACATAAAAAAATGGAGATTTTATGAAAGATAGGGAAATTATTAAAATACATGTGTAAACATCTTGAGTTTTAGAACTCAAGAGGTTGTGTATAAAATGCTTCAATCAAAAGACAGAGTAGCTGAATGCATACAAAAACAAAACCCATATATATGCTGCCAAAAAGAGACTCACTTCAGATTAATGACATACACAGACAAAGTGAGGGGATGGAAAAAGATATTCCATGCAAATTGAAATCAAAAGAAAGCCAGCATAGCAACAGTTACATCACACAAAATAGACTTTAAAGATTGTTGGGCTTCCCTGGTGGCACAGTGGTTGAGAATCTGCCTGCCAATGCAGGGGACACGGGTTCGAGCCCTGATCTGGGACGATCCCACATGCTGCAGAGCAAATGGGCCCGTGAGCCACAACTACTGAGCCTGCATATCTGGAGCCTGTGCTCCGCAACAAGAGGCCGCGACAGTGAGAGGCCCGCGCACCGCGATGAAGAGTGGACCTCACTTGCCGCAACTAGAGAAAGCCCTCGCACAGAAACAAAGACCCAACACACCCAAAAAATAAATAAATAAATAAATAAATTTAAAGTACGTGCCGAAAAAACAAAAGATTGTTATGAGATAAAGGAGGACATTATATAATGATCAAGGGATCAATCCAAGAAGAAGATATTGTAAATGTATATGCACCCAACATAGGACCACCTAAATACATAAAGCAAATATTAACAAACAAAAGGGAGAACTTGACAGTAATATCAATACAATAATAGTAGGGGACTTTAACACCCCACCTACATCAACAGAAAGATCATCCAGACAGAAAATCAATATGGAAACACTAGCTTTAAATAACACATTAAACCAAATGGACTTAGTAGATATGTGTATATAGAGCATTTTGTCAAAAGGCAGCAGAATACACATTCTTTTCAAGTGCACATTAAACATCCTCCAGCCTAGGCCACAAAACAAATGTCAGTAAATTTAAGAAAATTGAAATCTTATCTGGCAACTTTTCCAACCACAATGCTATGAGACTAGAAATCAACTACAAGAATAAAATTCAAAAAACACAAACACATGGATGCTAAAAAATGCTACTAAACAATCAGTGACTCACTGAAGAAAGCAAAGAGGAAATCGAAAAAATACCTGGAGACAGATGGAAACAAAAGCATGGTGATCTAAAATCAGTAGAAGGCAGCAAAATACATTCTAAGAGGGAAGTTTATAGCAATACAAGCTTACCTCAAGACAAAAGAAAAATCTCAAATAAAAAACCTGACCTTACACCTAAAGGAACTAGAAAAAGAAGAACAAACAAACCCGAAGTTAGTAGAAGGAATGAAATCATGAAGATCAGAGCAGAAATAAATGAAATACAAACTTAAAAAACAATAGAAAAGCTCAATGAAACTAAAAGCTACTTCTTTGAAAAGATAAACAAAATTGATAAACCTTTAGCTGGACTCATCAAGAAAGAAAGAGGGCCCAAATCAATAAAATTGGAAATGAAAAAGACAACTGACACCACAGAAATACAGAAGATCATAAGAGACTACTACGAACAGCTATATGCCAATAAAATGGACAACACAGAAGAAATGGACAAATACCTAGAAATGTACAATCTACCAAGACTGAGCCAGGAAGAAATAGAAAATGTGAACAGACCAATTACCAGTAATGGAACTGAGTCAGTAGTAAAAAATCTCCCAACAAACAAAAGTCCAGGGCCAGATAGCTTCACAGGTGAATGCTACCAAACATTTAGAGAAGAGTTAACACTTATCCTTCTCAAAATACTCCAGAGAATTGCTGAGGAAGGAATGCTTCCAAACTCATTCTATGAGGCCAGCATCACCCTGTTACCAAAACCAGACAATGGTATCACAAAAAAAGAAAATTACAGGCTAATATCACTAATGAATATAGATGCAAAAATCCTCAATAAAATATTAACAAACTGAATCCAACAGTACATTAAAAGGATCATATGCCATGATCAAGTGGGATTTATCCCAGAGTTGCAAGGATTTTTCAATACCAGGAATCAATCAGTGTGATACAACACATTAACAAATTGAAGAATAAAAAGCATATGATCATCTCGATAGGTACAGAAAAAGCTTCAACATCCATTTATGTTAAAAACTCTGTAGAAAGTGGGCATAGAGGGAACATACCTCAACGTAATAAAGGCCACATATGACCAACCCACAGCTAACATCATATTCAATGGGAAAAAGCTGAAAGCATTTCCTCTAAGATCAGGAACAAAACAAGGATGCCTACCCTCACTACTTTTATTTAACACAGTATTGGAAGTCCTAACCATGGCAATCAGAGAAGAAAAAGAAATAAAAGGAATCCAAATTGAAAAGGAAGATGTAAAATTCTCACTGTTTGCAGATGACATGGTACTATACATAGAATATCCTAAAGGTGCCATCAGCAAACTGCTAGAGCTCAGTAATGAATTCTGTAAAGTTGCAGAATACAAAATTAATATACAGAAATCTGCATGTCTATGTACTAACAAACTATCAGAAAGAGAAATTAAGGAAACAATCCCATTTACCATTGCATCAAAAAGAAGAAAATAGCTGGGAGTAAACCTACCTAAGGAGGTAAAAAACCAACACTCAGAAAACTGTAAGATACTGATGAAAGAAATTGAAGCCAACACAAACAAATGGGAAGATATCCCATGTTCATGGATTGGAAGAATTAATATTGTTAAAAATGACCATACTAACCAAGGCAATCTACAGATTCAGTGTCATCCCTATCAAAATACCAAGGGCATTTTTCACAGAAGTAGAACAAATAATTTTGAAATTTGAATGGAAACACAAAAGAGCCCGATAGCCAAAACACTCTTGAGAAAGAAGAACAGAGCCAAAGGAATCATGCTCCCTGACTTCGGACGATACTACATCTGACTATACTACAAAGCTACAGTAATCAAAACAGTATGGTACTGGCCCAAAAACAGACACATAGATCATTGGAACAGAGTAGAGAGCCCAGAAGTAAGTCCACACAGTTATGCTCAATGAATCTACAACAAAGGAGGCAAGAATATGGAATGGTGAAAAGACAGTCTCTTCAACAAGTGATGCTGGAAAGACTGGACAGTTAAATATAAAACAATAAGATTAGAACATTTCCTCACATTATGTCCAAAAATAAACTCAAAATATATAAAAGACTTAAATGTAAGCCCTAAAACCATAAAACTCCCAGAAGAGAATATAGACATAACACTCTTTGACATAAATTGTCACAGTATTTTTTTTGAATCTGTATCCTAAAGCCCAGGAAATAAAAGCAAAAATAAATAAATGATACCTGATTAGACTTAAAAGCTTTCACAAAACAAAGTAAACCATCGACAAAATGAAAAGACAGCCTACCGAGTGAGAGAATATATTTGCTAATGATATGACCAATAAGGGGTTAATAGCCAAAATAAATAAACAGGTCATACATCTCAACACCAAAAAAACAACCCAATTAAAAAATGGGCAGAAGACCTGAAAAGACATTTTTCTAAAGAAGGCATACAGATGGCCAGCAGGTGTATGAAAAGATGCTCAACATTGTTAATCATCAGAGAAATGCAAATTAAATCCACAATGAGATATCACTTCACATCTGTCGGAATGGCTATCATGGAAAAAACCACAAATAACAAATATTGGTGAGGATGTAGAGAAAACAGAACCCTCGTACACTGTTGATGGGAATATAAATTGGTGCACCCACTGTGGAAAATAGTATGGCAGTTTCTAAAAAAAACAACAAAACTAAAAGTAGAACTACCATATGACGCAGCAATTTCATTCCTGGGTACATATCAGAAAAAAAGGAAAACACTAGTTTCAAAATATCCAAGCATACCAGTGTTTATAGCAGCATTATTTACAATTGCCATGATACGGAAGCAACCTAAGTGTCCATCAACAAATGAATGGATAAAGAAGTTGGGAGATCTGTATATCTGTATAGACATATAGATATGGTGGAATACTACTCAGCCATAAAAAATGAAATTTTGCCATTTGCAACAACATGGATGGACTTGGAGGTATTATACTAAGTGGAATAAGTCAAGCAGAGAAAGACAAATACTGTATGATATAATTTATATGTGGAATCTAAAAAATAAAACCACTGAATATTACAAAATTAAAATGGACTCACATATATGGAGAACAAACTAGTGGTTACCAGTGGGGAGAGGGAATAGCTGGGAGGGAGCAATATAGGGGTAGGGGACTAAGAGGTATAAACTATTAGGCATAAAATAAATAAGCTACAAGGATATGTTGTACAAGACAAGAAATATAGCCGGTATTTTATAATAACTGTAAGTTGAGTATAACATTTAAAAATTGTGCATCACTACATTGTATACCTGTAACTTATATAATATGGTACATCAACTATATCTAAATTTAAAAAAAAGTAAAAAGAATACATCTGTAAACATCTTGAGTTCCTTTTAGAACTCAGGAGAATGTATATCAAATTCAGGTCACAATTTCTATTTTTTTAAATAAATTTCTTAGTGTAAAGAATAAACAATATGGTTTGCAATACTTCTTATCCGTTTTACCTATTTCCTATACAAAGATTTTCTGAGATGTTTCATTTGATATGCCTAATGGCAAGACTCTATTTGATGTAGAGCCTAAATTATTTTCACAAACATTTGGAAAAATAAAAGAAAATAATGAAGATAACCAAATCTCTTTTGACTAATCATGACAAATTTTTTAAAAGGCAGAGATTCCAAGAAAGAGTAAGTTAACAATATACCTAAATTAAATGTTTGTAAACACAGTATAAACTTTAAGAACTAAAAATCTTTATTTTTCTCTTTTATCTTAGTATAACTAAAATGTAATATAATTCATAATGCTCTTTATTATATTTAGTCTCATGTGTATGTTTCATAAAGCCTACGTTCCTGAGTTTTTTTTGTTGTGACTTGCATTGGTTGTGTTGAGGCTATGGCTAATCTATAGTCTAACTAAAGTATTTTTATAAACATGCAGAAAGAAGTGAAAAATCATGATGAAGATGTTAATGTTCATTCTATTTTAACTGAACATCACAGAAAAGAAAAATACAGAGATTCTAGTAAAGATTTGAAATTTGTTAAAATGAGAAATGCCTTAGGAAGGCATACATATGGAAATCAGGTAAGACCTTCCAAATTAAAAGTAATTTATTTATATTTTACACTCTTTTCTAATAATGCCAGTTATGAAGTTGTTTCTTCTGAATTATGTATACATTATATGTGTTTATAAAGCATTTGTGTATAATTTTTGAAAGAGTACGAAGATGAGTGCTATGTACCTACCAGCTAGGTTAAGAAATAGAGCATTCCCAGCTTTTTAAGATTCTGCTGTCATTTCCAAACTGCATCCCTTTTTCTTCCTCTTACCCATGATAGGTAACCTCTGTTTTGGAATTTGTTTTAATATTTTCTTGTTTTTCATTATAGTTTTACCACCTACATATGTATCCCTACCAGTACATTGTTTAGTTTTGCCTCTTAATGAACTTTTCTAGTTTGTGGTATTTATAATCTTCTGTGACTTACTTTTTTGTGGATGTATATGTTTCATTGTTTCACAGTTATACCTTTTATCCATTTTACTATTGATAAATATTTTGGTTTCTTTTTATTGGTTTGTTTTTGATGGATTGATTGGTTTTTGTAACTGTGAGCATTTCTGCCATGAATATTATGAACCTTTTCTTACATTACTTTTGGTGCACATGTTCAAGACTTCCTCTAGCTTAGGATATATCCCTAAGAGAATTCTGGGTTATAAGGACTGTGTATGTTCAAGTCTACTAGATAATGAACAACTGTTTTCCAAAATATTTTACTAACGTATACCCACTCCAACAGTGAATGAGATTTCGTATTGTATATAACTTTTTTTTAATGTGTTATAAGTCAGACTCGTCTTGAATTTATGTGGATTTTGTAACATATATCATTCATGTTTAGATTTGTTTAATTGTGGTCTAAATATGTTTAGAAGGAAATTAAGAAAGAGGATGAAGATATTCAAAGGAATTATACTTTGAGGAAAAAACGCAAAAAAGAGAAAGAAAGAGATTCCAGGAAGGACACTGAACATGACAAAAGTACCTTAAGAAAGCACGTTTATAGAGATCAGGTAAAACTTTGTAAGCTAAGCTGAAAAAAACAAAAAACAGTTTTAATTTCTTTTGGCTCTTCCCTAATATCACCTACACATATAATCTGATTTTTGTGATTGCTTGCTGTGTTAAATATAACCTGTACATCTTATGAAAAGAGTCTTCTTGATTTGATCTGGTGTAATATTCATAATTAATGTTATAATTAGCTTTGGTTCACAATGAAAATATTTTTACATGTGTACAGAAAGAATTTGAGTTAATCAGGATATTCAAATATATTTTATTTTGCCTGACTAAAACAAAAAAGAAAAGAAACATTCTGACAAAAGAGGCTAAAATTCTTAAAATGAAAAATACATGTGTATGTAGTTTGGCTAATACATTCTAATCTAAATAATCTAAATTTTAGTTTTTTATCTTGCTCTTCCCTGGTATAGTTCAGACCATTATTAATAAGATAGCTTGTCTTTTAAACAGAATCCTTCTTGAGTTAATTTTTCTAGAGTATAACTTTATTTTACAGTATAGACAGCATGTTTATATGTATTCAGAGGGATCTTCAGAAGAATGATAAAGATAAATAATCATGTTTTGTGGGAACATGGCAACCAAAAAAAAAAAAAAAAAACAAGGAAGAGAGAGAGAGGTTCCAGGAAAGATTTGGAACAGGTTAAAGTAAAAAGTACTTAAGAAAGTGCACATGTAAATATCAGGTAAAACTTTGCAATTAAAACATTTGGTTTTTAATTTTTAAAATTTCATTCTGTAATCTTTATATAGTATAATTGTAAGGATCTTTGCTGTGGTTAACACTGCATGAATGTGTTCTTGTGTTATGTTGTCCATTGTGATACTTAGCATTTGTGTTGACACTCTTTAGTACATTGTCTAAAGTACTTTTTTGTGTATACAGAAAGAAATGAAGAATTCTGTTTTTGCTGATCATGCCAAAGAATCAAAAACCAAGGATATCAGGACAGATGTGGATATTGCTGACATAAAAAATGCCTTAAGGAAACACATATACAGAGCTCAGGTAGAACTTGACGTACTAAAAATTTTGTATAGTTTTCTCTCATTCTGTAGTGTAACCAATGTATAATAATAGTAATAATAATAATGAGTCATTATGTTTAATATGTCTTAAAATAATTTTTAGTTCATTAATTTTTGTTAATAGTAATTATTGTATGTGGACATTTAGTAAATTGCTGAATTCTCTGCCATTTATACCTCAGTGATACTACGGCTAAGTTATGTGTTTTACAAACTGCTGTAACTTGTTGCTTGTTAACCTGCTATTGGAGAATGAGGGCTGGAGGATTCCCGTTTCTGTTGTCCTTGTTCAGCCTCAGTCTGAGAAAAGCTTTGAGGCTCCCTGAGTTTTGGGGAAGGGCTTTTTCAGTGTTCTTGCCCTGCCCCAAGTAATAGGGGATGATCTGGGATCACCATCTCTTCCTGCCCCTCTCTGGGGGTAAAGGATTTTTTTCCTATTTCCTTATCCAGCAGGTTATGGGTTTGCATGTGTGCCCTGAGGGTAACCACATTTGCTGCCCTTCCCACAGCAGCCGCTTTTCAAGTCTCGGCCTCTACCACTAGGGAGACTTTCTTTAGTCTCCCACCCTGTCTCTTTTCATTTGCATGAGCACCCAGTGAGGTCCGTGGAGAAGATCATGCCATTGAGTGCAAACTCCCCGCATTTTGTTGATTCCCAGGGGTTCCGTTTTCTCATGCTGGCCCACACTTGGCCTTTAGTAAGTGGTGAAAAATTTAAGCTGAAATCTTCTTACCCACTGTAGTGGAGTCCTCCTCTTCCTGCTAAACTCTCTCGGATAAATCAGTGCTCATGTCCCATGTCCTTGGAGACTCTGGTCTTTCTTCATATCTCTGTTTAGTTTGTTGCACTAAGACCTCTGCTGTCGTTAAGGGTTCAGGTGAAGTTATCATTTCATAGATTTTACGTTTTTATTGTTCGTAATGTGGGAAGGCCTCTCTTTTCAGCTTTCTGTATCCTAAGTGGAAGCCAAGCCTCTATCATTGTTTTAATTTGTATTTCTTCTGTTAGCAGCAAGTTTGAGCATATTTTATGCCTTCACTTGCCATTTGTGTATTTCTTCCTCTGCCAACCGCTTGTTGGTACTCTTCTCTATTTTTTCAGTAGGTTGTTTTATACCACTGCTTCTAGAACTCTTTATATAATCAGGATATTATCTCTTTTTATGTTTGCAAATATTTTTCCAGTATAATCTTGTAAACAAATACAAACTTACAGGTATTTTACAGTAGAGGAAGATTTTACATGTGATTATATACAAAACATGACTACATTTTTTCTCCTATGGAGTTTTATACAAAAGTCCATAGGAGCATTTTATAAATGCTCTCTCCATTTATATTTCTAATTATTAAAATACTAAGGACAATGGACCTCTTCAGGTCTTCAAAGTAAATATGACTTTACCTTTTACATTATTTTAATTTAGAAGGGAAAGTAGAGACTGTTCATACTCATGAGAGTGCCATTACCCTAAAATGATGGAGGTCCCTAGTTAAACATGAGAATCAGATCAATTATATCTATTAATGTCTTCCTGAATCTGTTTTGTAAGTTTGGCCAAGGTTTTATGCTTTGTAAGCTGAACTGTATTTTTTGACCTAAAAATGTTTAATTTTAATTAATGGTTTCTGTTTTGTAGGCTATAAGATACAGCTGCATTAGAATAGATAAACAACCAGTATACAATGTTGAGGTAAGAAATTTGGAGTAGGGTGCTAATGGGGGCAAAAAGAAGCTTTATGTTTTATTATTAGTTGTTTTGATATAAAGGTATGTGTTGTCAGCAAGACAAAGCTTCTTATCAAATTTGAAGTGTAGTTTCTCTAATCAGAAGTGAAAAAGAAAAATAGTATTCTATCAAAGCTCCAAAAAAAATTCTATACAGTAATAAAAATTGATAAGAAGAATTAAAAACTTGTGCTCATCACAGGTGAGTTATGTATCCCTATTCATACATTTCATAGGTTTCATAATTACTACTTCTAGATTAAATTTTCAGTGTAATATTTATGAGTATATTATTTTCTTTATATCATTATTCATTCCTTTACAATTGATTGTTTTAGTCCATGAGTCTTTCAGAGTATTCTTGATTCTCAACTAGGTCAAAGGAGTCACTTTTATTGTTAAAAATATTTTGACCAAGGAGGCTGTATTTTGTGGAACTCTTAGAGTTTTATTAATGTGCATCTTCAGAGTAATTTTATGGTGCTATAGCAGTTGTCACTTTTTACAAATATTGATTCTGCTTGATGACATCTTAATATATGTAGTATATGTTAATAGACATAGTTTGCTTATAAGTTTAAAAGAACACCAAAAAGTAATTTTGCATCTAAATTAAAACTATGTGTGGTTGTACCTCCAACTGAAGTCTCATTATCAGTCCGACTTTGCAAATGCCTTTTAAAGTTTCCTTTTAGAGGTAGTGTTTCCTCTTACTATTCAAGGTGACAGAGAATAATAAATAAAACAATAATGTATATGTTTTGCAGTGCAATTTTATTGTTGTAAAACACATTCATACAAATCATTCTTTTGGACCCACATAACAACCTAGTGAAGTAGTGAGGGCAGGGATTGTTCATTTTACAGATGAGGAAATTCAGGCTCCTTGCTAATTCAAAATTTCATCTCAGAATTTTCCCCTTCTTTTCTTTGAGTCATAGAATCTTTCCTTTCTTAGGTTAAAAATGCTGAATTTCCCAGAGGTGTATTAAATTTAATTGAAAGCCTCATAGAAGGACAGTTTTTTAAAGAAGCAATTGAGGAACTTTCCTCTTTGCAATCACATTATATCCCTCCTGTTTGCCTTCTTCACGCTCTTCTAGAGAACATTCTACAGGTAAGAGCAGTCTTATGGGTTTTATAGTCTTTCAAAGAATGTTAAACTATGAACACTTTCTCAGTTTTTGTAAGTTTATAGTTTATTTTCTCTCTCCATTATTTCTTTTCCTCATTTAATAATAAATGCAGTACCTATTTATTACCATTTCTTTTCTGTTTTTAAACTCTATACTAGGTATTACTCTGAGTGTTTTAACTTAATATTTTCTCAGAATTTTTTTCTGTGGCAGTAAAGTATCTAATGTAAAAATCAAATTATAAGGATCTAGAATGTCATTTAGTAAATTACTCATTTAGTACATTGGTAATGATTTTTATTCATAGTATATGTAGACACTGAACTTACTCCTTGTTCCTAGTGTGAAAACCAATAGGAACAGCTTTTCAAAGGTAGATTTCTAGTCATATTCTTAATCGAGGTGACAATTTGAAGAAACAACAGGTTTAAGCTGTGTCAGACTAATGTTGGTGATAAGTCAGAATGTTACATGTAAAGTTTCTTCAGTTCATTTCAGGTCACATTTGGGAACTCTTTTAATCACACTATAATCATGAGAAGTAAAATGGACATTTGACATAGATTAGTCCCAATAGCTAGGATTATCTAATATGTAGATACATATTTAGAGTGTGCCTCTCTCTCAGTTGCAATATTTAATTAGCTAAACATCATGCTTCCATCTGTTCTCCTTTGTCCAAACACGTATTTTTGCCAAGAAAGTTAGGTCTGGGTATTATAGTTTTAAACTAAATTAGCTGGTAAAACTGTACTTTTAGCTATTGTGTTTTATTTGTTTGTTTATTTTTAAATAATAGGATAACATAGATACGTTTTCTGGTCGATACTTTCATATATTGTCAGCTCTTCTTCACCTTCACCCTCCTTGGAAGTCCCCAGCCATGTCAAGATATTACTTAGAGTTGTTTCAGTGTCCAACTTGTATGAAAGGGGCATGGTCTCTAATAGAAGTGCTTATCAGGTAAGGAATTTCACATGTTGAGGATGTTAAGTTTCATATAGTCAGGGTTCTGCTATGTATTTTTTAGATACTGATAAAAGAAGTACATTTCTTTTTAAAAAAATTTTTTTTGTGTGTGTAATGTTTGTGTGTTGTATTTATTGCAAAGGCCAAGTCTAAATTGGTCATGTTTGTCAATCATTTTATTAAAAAAAATTGTTGAATAAATATGTGAAATGGACTCACAGGAATGCCAAATCATTATTTGTTTTTATTTTATTTTCTAACAAAATAAGTTTGCATATTTTAAAAATTAAGAAAATGAATTTATTGGATATGAATATCATCAAATTTTGGTCATCAACAGTATAAACATTTGTAACTGTATACAATATCTGTTTTAGTGTTTCTGTTATATTTTTTCAGCTAGAAATTTGAATTTTGAAACTGAACTTAATGTTTCCTAAATATGTCATCTCTTTCATGCCTCTGCACATGCTGTCATCTGCCTAGATCCTTCCTTTGTCTTCCATATGTTAATCTCTTCAGAAATCCCTCCTATTTCTGCTTCTTTCTCTCAAACAGAAGTAATCATTTTTCTATGTCTTCTCTGATAGCTCTCTGTATCTGATAACCTTCCTTTGTCTTGTAGTACTTTATTTTTATCCAAATGTTCAGTTTTAGGGGGGTCCATAATAGTAAGAGAAAGGATACTTGACTAGCCAGGCAAAAGCTAGATCTGTGGTTACCTCTTTGAGATCATAGGGATTTACCTACCTTCTTGGTTGTGTTATATTTGAAGGAAACTAATCAGCTAGCTATCATGCATTTATTTATTCTTCAAAAAATGTTACTGAGTAGTTACTGGGAGCCAGGCATTGTGCTATGTTTCAGGGGTAAAAAGATAAAATAACAGTTCCCACACTTTTGAAGGTATAAACACCATTCTAACACAGTACTGTCCCAGCATAGGTGTAGGATGTGAGGATATATGGTTTACATATTTGCCATTCTTCCTAATTTACAAATCTGTTTCTTCCTTCGCTGTCATCACCTTTATTTAAAAAGCCTTCATTGCTTCTTATGTAAACTGTTGGCAATATCCACTTTATTCATCTTGATCCTACTTTTTCCCTTTATCTTCCAAAGTACACCAGTATGCTCTTTCCACAGTGGTCTTTTCATTTCCCAGATAAAAGTCCTTCATTAACACACATATCACCTGTAGAAAACATTTTAAATTCCTTAGCAAAACATGTAAGACCCTTCATGATTTAGCCCTATGTATGTCTCCATTCTTCATCATTTTCCCAGGCGTGCCCAATGACTGAACTATTTTCATTTCTTATCCCTTTGCTCTTATGTTTTCTCTGCCTATATAAACCTTCATTCTTGCCACCCTATAAATACCTGGCCTCTCCTAATTATCCTTTAAAATGCAAGTCAAATGCCACTTCCTATCTCTTGCCCTTTCCTTTGAGTTAAGTTTTTCACTTAAATCAGCCTCTGACTTTTTTTATTATTATTGTGGTAACATTGGTTTGTAACATTATATTTGTTGCATGTGTACAACATTATATTTCTATTTCTGTATACCTACAGTGTGCTCACCAGCAAAAATTGAGTTTCCATTTGTCACCATACAGTTGATCCCCTTCTCTCCACCCACCCCTCTACCCCTTCCCCTCTGGTAACCACTACTCTATTCATATCTGTGTTTGTTTTGGTTTGGTCTGGTTTGCTCAATTATTTTGGTCATTTGTTTGTTTGTTTTTTATATCCCACATAAGAGTGAAATCATAGGGTATATGTCTTTCTTAGTCTGACTTGTTTCACTTAACATAATACTCTCAAGATCTATCCATGTTGTCACAAATGGCAAGATTTTTTTCTTTTTTATGTCTGAATAGTATTCCTTTGTGTGTGTGTGTGTGTGTGTGTGTGCGTATCACATTTTGATTTATTCATTTGTTGATGGGCACTTAAGATTGTTTCCATATTTTGGCTAGTGTAAATAATGCTGCAATAAACAGAAGAGTGCGCATATCTTTTCAAATTAGTGTTTTCATATTCTTGGATAAATGCCCAGAAGTGGGATAGCTGGATCTTATGGTAGTACTGCTAAGTGGGATAGCTGGATCTTATGGTAGTACTGCTCTTAATTTTTTGAGGGATCTCCATACTGGTTTCCATAGTGGCTACACCAGTTTACATTCCCACCAACAGTGTATGCAACCTCCGACTTTCAGAAGAGTAGATGCTCAGTGTTAAACATCTCCCCCCTCAGTGCTTATAATGTCTGGAACATAATAAGTGCTTAATAAATGTTTGGATGAATTAATTGATGCTACAGGAAATGGAATTCAGGCAGCTTAAAAGTAGACTTTTTAATAAACAGATACCCAGGTTTAATTACAAAATAATTGGGTCTGTTGGGAATCTCGGGGAAGGTTCCCAGGAAAGTGGTAGGAATACAGATGAGCTGGGTGATACTCGTCTACTTCTGAGTGTATTTTTGTTTTTATGAATTTATTTATTTATTTATTTTTGGCTGCATTGGGTCTTCGTTGATGCGCACGGGCTTTTCTCTTGTTGCGGCGAGCGGGGGCTTCTCTTGTTGCAGAGCACAGGCTCTAGGCACGCGGGCTTCAGGAGTTGTGGCACATGAGCTCAGCAGTTCTGGCTCGTGGGCTCTAGAGCGCTGGCTCAGTAGTTGTGGCACATGGGCTTAGTTGCTCTGCGGCATGTGCAATCTTCCCGGGCCAGGGCTCAAACCCGTGTTCCCTGCATCGGCAGGCGGATTCTTAACCACTGCGCCACCAGGGAAGTCCCTGAGTGTATTTTTGAAATATTTCATAATGTGTGTTTTTAGAAAAAGAGAGAAGATACTATGGTATCCATCTCTGGCAGTTTTCAGATAGACTAAATAACTATATGGTCAAGGAGGATCTTTTAGAGCAGATTTGAGTATTAAATGGAGTGTTACATTTAATAGCTGTCAAGGGCCCCCCTAATCTGAGAGTGTGGTATTCAAAATAGATGGGGAAGATGGAGACAGAGGTACAGAGTTATAAGTACATTGTTGGTATAATTGATAATGAAGTTGGAAGAAAATTGTAATAAATGTTGTTGCCTGGACTATCTCTCTTAGTCCTGTAGTTCTGAGTAATTTTATGTTCTCTTTTAAAAAATACTATAGAACTGTGCTGTCCAACCCCATAGCCACTAGCTACATGTGACTATATTTAAATTTAATTAAGATTAAATAATTAAAAATTCAACACCTCAGTTTTGCACAAGCCACATTTCAGGTGTTCACTAGAACATATCCATCATCATGGAAAGTTCTGTTGGATAGGACTGCTGCAGAAGACAGAAAGAAAATAAATACTGAATTTTTAAAACTCTAAAAAAAATAGCTCTAAATGACCTTCATTTTACTAAATAATGAAAAAGAAAATAATTTTGAGTAAGAGGAGGATTATAGAGAGTATTATAAATTGAAAGTGTAACTGGTCATCTGAATCAAAAGGGTTTAATGAAATTCATAGTTTTTTTTCTTTTTCAGTGAAATAAAGAATACAAGGGGAGAGTACCAGATGGTTGTTAAACATTACAATCATTGAAAAATAGAGAAATTAGATCTCTATTATTAGAAAATTAACTGTCATGGGATATTTGACAGGGTTTAATTTTTAAAGAAAGAAAATATTAATAAAATTTTGTTGAATTTGCTTTATATTTTGTTGGAGCAAGCTTTATTAAAATTCCAATGTTTTTCTGAAAAAAAATACTTTGCTCACAAATTACTCAATGAGTTGTTGCATGTTATATAGATTGTTGGGTTCATGTTTTCCAGGTCTTGCCTTTTCAGTGAAAGTTTTTGTCATCAAATTTCAGAAAATATTATTGGTTCTAAGGTGCTCCACCTGACACTGCTCAAATTTTTCTTTAATTTAGTTGAAAGTGAAGTCCGACATCTGAGTCAAAAGTAAGTTTTAATCACCAAAAAACATTTTTTCTATATATTGTCTTATGTACCATTTTTCTAATTATTTATCTACATATTTCTAAAAACACCTTGTTTTCTAGTTTCCAGTATTTAGATTTATTTTAAAAACATATGTCTGGATTCAGTCCTTCAGTAGCTGTAAAGGTTTGTATGCTTTTTTCCTGTTTCCTTCATATTTTTATTTTTCACTAACTTACACATTTGGATAGGTACGACTGTTTTTATTTTTCAGAATTTGTATATTTTTGAATTCTTTAGTAATTGAATGCTTAAGTAAAAAGCTATACCAGGTTTTAATACTGAATCTATAATATCTGTAAGTTCTGCATATGTTCTAAAACCTGCAGTTGCATTAGTGTGTACTTGTTGATGATTATGTTGAAATGAAGCCATTTAAAAAATTTTGTCCTTTATTATAACTAGATATTATAATCCTTATATATTAATAGACTTTTATATATTCAGAAATTGCTAGAATTTTTTGGTTTTATGACAAAATATTATGCCTAATAACCATAATGATCAAATTAGCAGATATTATGCCTAGTAACTGTAGTGGTCAAATTGGCATAAAGATATACTTTTCATTCATATTTTTATTAGGTTGTATGACTGGTCAGATTCTCAGAGTCTGAAAATAACAGGAAAGGCAGTTCTTCTTGAAATCTTTTGGTCAGGAAGCGAGACCTCTGGGCTTTTGACCAAACCAGTAAATATGCTTTTGGAGTGGACTATATATTCTCACAAGGAAAAATGCAAGTCTAATGATGTAAGTAGGATTAATTTACAAATGAATATTGGCCTATGGAAAAAAGTACTTCTTTGAAGTATGCGTCTTTTTTCTTCCCTTTATTCTTTGAATTACTTGAAACAAATTAACATGCACCCAAATACATCGTTTTCTACTTCGTTTATCTAATTTTTAGGTAAAAGATTCTTACAGGCTGGTTTCATCATCTCACACTTGGCTGTAGTGCTACATCCACATTTGGACAGTTACTTGACCATTACTGCTAAGAAATCTATAGTTACTTATCACTCTAGATTTTTTTATTTTTGTACATTTTAATTTTTAAGGAACTTGTGATTATAAAAGTTGAGTGAATCCATACAACTTTTTGGTGTACTACTAATAAAAAGTTCCAATTGTTTTTAAAAACACCTTTCTGGATGTTAAGAGTTATTTCCTGAACCATTTCTTCATAAGTAGGTTTTGCTTGTTGTTAGAAATTCAGCATGCAGTGATTTTAGTATTATTATCTATATGAAGGGTAACTGGGAAAATTAAATGCAGAAAATATGTAAAGTGCATAGCAGCATACTGCTCCACATTTTAGGTGCATAATAAGTGTTAATCACCTTTCTTCTTTTCAAAATGAGCTGTTGGGGACTTTATTGTTTACACTTTTATATTATATCATTAATTTCTGCTCATTTTTTAAAATTCCTTTCTTTTACTTTCTCTTCTATCTTGAATATTTGAATCTTTTTTCTATTTAGTCTTTATTTCTAATATGTACACTTAATATAAATTGCCTTTTGAGTGGAACTTGAGATTCCTTGTGCAAGTTTTGATACTTTAATCTCTGGTGCTCTTATTGTTTTTTTCAAAGTGTTTTTTATTGTCAATTACAAATTCCCCTTTGATCCAAGAAATATTTTAAAAGAGTGTTTTAAAACTTCTAAATGGATGGCTTTTAGTTGTCAGTAGATTTTGTTTGTCTATGCTTTTGTTATTAATATCTAATAGTAAATTATAGTTAAAAAATGAGCCCTATATGATTTCCGCTTTCTGAAATTAACTCAACTTTTCTTTTTGACCTCATATAAGATTAGAGGCCAAAATGTGTTTTCTCTGTTATTCTACATTTTTCTCTATCACCTATTAGATCAAGCTTAAATGTTTTAATCAACTCCTCTGACTCTACCTTGGGAATTTGTTCTTTTTTTTTTTTTTTTTTACAGTGTCTGCTTTATATACAGTGATGCCTTCTTGTTATTCATGACTGATATATCATCATAATTGCTAGCTAGGTACTATTTTCTTTGGGGATAGAAAACATAGTAGGTGGAGTGGAGACCTCTGCTGTTAAATAGCCATGAAGTCTCTTCTAGCTTAAGGAAAATTCTTACATAGTTTCTCTTCTAATTTATTTCCTCTGATCCTTTTTCGCTCCTCTACTTTTTAAGTTCCAAATGAACTTATGTCACACCTCCTCTTTGTATCCTCTGTGTATTTTACCCTCTCATCTATATTTTCCATTTTATTCTATACTCGGAGCATTCTGGATAGTGTTTTCATCCAATTTCTAGTTCACTAGTCTCTTTTCCCCTATATCTAATATGATAAACACGGCTATTGCATTTTTTATTTTTTGTATTTTTCCCAGTTTTAGACTTTTTCCTTCCAAATTACTGTGATATATTTTTATGGTTTCTGGTTCCCTATGAAGTTTTCAAGGTTTTCTTTTGTCTTTGAACATGGCGATAATAGTTATTTTACAGTCTACGTCTGATAATTCCATATTCGACGTTTTTGTGAGTCTGTTTGTATTTGTTGTTTCTGCTGTTTCCTTCTTTCATGTCTTTTATATTCTCTTGCAAGCTAGTTATGCTTGACTGTGTGCCATAAATTGCATTTGAAAAATTATTTGTAGAAATAGTTTGTGGCAAAGACACAGAATATCTTCCTCTAGTGAAAATTTTGGTTGTCTGGTTCAAGGGTTCCTGGATAGTCAAAGTAAACTACAGGGCCACAGATACATGTTGTTTTTCTTCTGATTCATGCTTGCTTTGAGACTGAAGCCCTGCAGGGTGTCAGCATATTGGGCATTAGGCCTTGGGCTATGACTTTTATACTCCTTTTTCCCCTAGGCTCGAAAAACCACACCTCTGTATATCAGCTCTTTCTCTGGGGTCAGCAAATGTCCTTAGGGCAAAGTCAGCTAGCTTTGAATGCCTCACTTGGTTTTTACCTTCTCCTAGATCTTGGCTGAGCAATTCCTCTTAACTTTACTGAAGATGTTTTACATATTTTATTCAACATTTTAAGTTTTCTTCTATAAGATGGTTTATCTGAATTACCTAGGCCTCCATTATTAGAAACAGAAGCCCTTACTGATTTTTAAAAATTCTATTTAGGGAGTGTGTGAGGCATTCTTTAAAGAAAACATTCTTTTCAGGGCTCTTTTTTTTTTATTTTTTATTTTTAATTGGCATTAAAAAGGGAGGATTGTTTCTGGGTATAACTAGATGTCTAAGCTAAAACTGATAAAATCCTGATTATCATCTGCCTTTTTTCTACTGTTTAGACAATCGAATCATTAAGGATAGAAAATATTTCCTCGTTAAGGAACATTTCTTTTTTATCCATTTGATTATATAAATGAAATTGCTCTTTTATAATTGAAAACAATAATAAAACTGATGTTTTCACAGTTCTACTAAATCACCAAAGGACTACCACAGATAAGAATCTACTTAGGAAATACTAATGTAAATAGTAACAAATTCATACATTTTTAACTTGAAGATTTTTGTTCAGATTTATAAATAAATTTAACATTTGTGAAGCAATGTACAATAAATTGTAGCATCAGTTGTAATATGAGAACTGGTTTTAAACTTTGCAAATTAATATTTTATTTAACATTTGAATTGCTTAAATTCATATAAACTTTTTATTGTGGTACTTTATGTGTTAGAATTCATTATTGTACTTAATTAAATCTTTTTGGCAGTTTCCAATTTCAAGAATTCCATGC
The DNA here is from genome assembly GCF_949987535.1 of Balaenoptera acutorostrata. Classification (NCBI taxonomy): domain Eukaryota; kingdom Metazoa; phylum Chordata; class Mammalia; order Artiodactyla; family Balaenopteridae; genus Balaenoptera; species Balaenoptera acutorostrata. Next base: position 79,899,387 of record NC_080065.1, read on the forward strand.
ATGTTCACAGACATCATTTTCTGTACTGTAAAGCATTTGTATCTTGATTTGCTTAGTTGAAGCATTCAATTTAAGTCATTAGCTAAACAGAAGTCCTCAGTTTATGCTAATATTGTTTTGTCATAATGTCAATCAGAAAGTATTGCAGAGTGACACAGTGGCAATGAATTTCATTGTCATAATCTGAGAAAGCTTTGGGCTTTCCTTGGCAAAGAGCAGAGGTGGGATGTGTCAAGGTTATGGAGGAGGTACACATTTTACTAAGCTTGGTGGTTAGTTCTGCTTTTCTTTGTGATGTCCTTAAATGCTGTTTAACCATAACCCTACAATTATTGCTAGAAATGGAAGCTAGTTTCTGTTTAAAGATAAGGAAATTGAGGCTAAAGAGTATAAGTAACTTATTCAAGGTATCACAGCTTCTTAGGGCAAAACCTTGACTAGTGGCCAAGTCTCCACTGCAACATACTTTCTCTTACTTCACATGTCACTGTTTAAAATAGGAAGAGGCACAGTATGTACATTATGTTTGCATCTTTCTGCCAGAGGTACTAGAGGAGCAGTTTGTCATCTATTGCTGTGGGATATTGTGGAAAGCCCTAACCTGGGAGTCAGAGGCCAAGAATCAAGTTTGTTCTGCATTATGTACTGGTCAGTTTTTGGAAGATTGCCAAGTTTATAAACTGAGGGTTACTAGTCCTGGTAGATAATAGAGAACCGTATTGACAGAATGTCTTCTAATAGCCTTCACCTATTAGAAGGGAGATCTAAGGTAAATATATGTCATATGTGCAAATCATATCTATCTTTCATTTCTTTGTTAATTCTTAGGGTATTTATGTTCTGTTCTTTCAGCTTTAGCAAACATTTTGGTATTCCAAGAAAGCTTTTCTCTTTTGATGTTTTTTTTGCCATTTTCCCACTAATCCACTTCCAAAGCATATATATCCACGGTGCTAGAAATAGTAGCATTGTTAAGTTACAGTGAGTACAGTCCATAGCACAGCGTCTTGTTCCTATGGTTATAGTGAGTGTCATAGTTAAGAAAGTAGTGTAAAAGGATCCAAGAACCTGATTTGAAAGTATCTTTTTATATAAAAATTTTCTATGATGTATATGTGGTATGTGGTAGGTATGTTTAGCCAATGACACACAGGTAGAATAACTTTGTCAAATTTTTTCTTACCATGGTAAAGGAACTACAGTCTTTCCTTGCAGGTACTGTAAGACGTACCTATCTCTAACTGCTTAATAACAATAATTTCAAGGTGAATTGAATAGTAAGCAATATTGATACTCATTTGTGGTGTCAGGTGCACGTGTACATATATTTGCATCAGGAAAGAGAGAAAGTCTTACCTGGTTTGTTTTATGTTATTTTTACTTGATAGAGTGCTGGATTGTAGTTTATATGAGGCTTAGCTCTATGGGCTAACCTCATCTTCCCTATCCAGAGTCTTAGGACCAGGGAGCTGAAGTAACCCTGATTGAGATGGGGGAATACTTTGAGAAATCAAAATGTAATAGTCTCTTGCTTTCTTCCTGAGAAGTGTCATTGCTGATATTCAGATATACATTATGTTGGAAGGAACATTCTGTGGCATGGATATTGACATGATCATTTGCTAGTTTAAACAGAGGTTTTCATTGTCCCTGTTTTATGTTCTCTTGATAAATTGAACCATGAGAAGTAAAATCGCTCAGAGTGATCATCTACATTTTGGCTTTGCAAAGAATGGAGTTGGCTTCCTGCAAAGTTCGTTGAAGACTGGCTAAGACCCATACTCAAAGGAGTTATTTCTGGTCAGCTGCAAGGCTTGACACCTGTCAGGGTCCAAGGGAGGTGCGGGTATTTCCCCAGCCTGCTGATACGGCCGGTCCTGCTGCTCACTTCCCGTGTCACACAACTACAACTGCAAGGCTTAAACTCAGCCCTCTAATCAAGGCAGAAGGGGTCCTGCTGAGGCCCACTCATGAATCCTGACCTGACAGGATCAGGCTGTGGTCAGGGTTCCATATCTTGGCCCCTGATCATATCAGAAGGGCAGTGCTTCCCTAATCATGCAGCTTAAAATCCCCTTCGTCCCATTCTTCAGATTCTCTCTCCCACATTCTGATATCCAGCCTTGCCAGAATGCCATGTGCTACCCAACAGTGTGGTAGGGCAAAAGGGGACCTAGGCACCTGTTGAGGACCCTGTCTCTGTGGATTTTCCCTCAATAAACACTGTTTCAGCGGGCCTGATGTATGTGCTGCTTGACCATTTGTCCTTGTTTGTGCAACAACCCAAAAACAGCACTTCAGTTCTGAAATCATTTAATAGCTTCTTGCGCTAGGAATGACAGCTTAATGAAATGCTGTACATACCTATAAGAACCTTGTCTGCTGAGGGCAGGAGAAATAAATCCTGTAGTCACTGAGGGTTCAAAGTGCTGGAGATTTCTCTGTCAGTAATCTCATATCAGGTATAGTATGGGGCAGAACATAGCAGTTATCTATTTGGATATCATAACATTTATTAAAACCCTTTCACATGGCTTCTCCCCAACTGTTAATTTAGTGATTTTTTTCACACATCCAACACGCCTAGACAACAAATACCAAAAATGTAAGAATTTCAACTAGTTTTAATGTCATTGTGGAAAAGTGTTTATGTTTAAATCAAAGGTGTTTAAAAATATTATTTTCACACCTCTTCATCTTCATAGTTTATGGATTAGAAAGATATTTTTAAACACCAGTGTGAAGCATGCTTATTGTAAGTAAGGTTTGTGTGCCTTGCTGTATTTCTTACAGTAGTTTAATAATGTTAATATAGAAATGATGATATAAAAGAATATGTATACTTTTAAAACTGATATCTATACCTCTAAGTTAGGTAATGGTATTTGATATAATTTAATAGTTAAAATTTGATGAGCCGATTTTTTTTTTTTTTTTTTACAACAAAGTACAATCTTGCTTGTTAAAGCTTGTATGCATTGTGTTTTTCAAGTCTTTTTCTGGCGAATGCCATTTAGGGAAATGTAAAGGTTAATTTTATACATAAATAGTAGGGGTGGCTAAATCTGTCTCTTTTTTTATAGTCATATATTCTTGTTAACAGAAATACTTCCTCATTGTTTTTTTTTTTTTTAAAGGATTTTCTTATTTATTTATTTATTTATTTATTTATTTTTGGCTGTGTTGGGTCTTCGGTTCGTGCGAGGGCTTTCTCCAGTTGCGGCAAGCGGGGGCCACTCTTCATCGCGGTGCGGGGACCGCTCTTCATCGCGGTGCGCGGGCCTTTCTCTATCGCGGCCCCTCCCGTCGCGGGGCACAGGCTCCAGACGCGCAGGCTCAGCAATTGTGGCTCACGGGCCCAGCTGCTCCGTGGCATGTGGGATCTTCCCAGACCAGGGCTCGAACCCGTGTCCCCTGCATTAGCAGGCAGATTCTCAACCACTGTGCCACCAGGGAAGCCCTTCCTCATTGTTTTAATGGAATTATTGCCTGACTAAAGCACTTGACACCATTGGATAAAGTTATCTTAAAAGTTTGTTACAAGCTATCCGTATATAAGTCCTGGAAAATTTGTTTTATTAACTTTTGTCATACAGATACAGATTTAGATGTAGATATAGAGCAGGGGAGGAAGGAGGGAAGGAAGGAGATGGAGAGAATGGAAAGAGGGAATTAGTTTGCTAGGTTTCTTAAGAATACCTTTTGGCATTAGCATACCCTGTTTTTTTAAATAGCTATGTTTTGCCTCAACAAGTATTCAAAATAATAGAAATAATACATTTCAGTATGTTTTAGTAATATTTTTCCGATCTCAATGTTAGGTCTTCAAGCATGAACTAGCTTACTTATTGACTGGAATTCTTGGAGCAGCAATAGATTATTGGATTGTCCTTGGTCTTAAGATGGGTAGAAACGTGATGCGACACATGTCTGATGACTTAGGAAGTTACGTTTCCCTTTCATGTGATGGTAAGTGTGTCTATGTTACATGAGCCTTCTTCCCCGCACACATCATTTATTATTCAAAAATAGTATTTTGATGCTTTCATAAAAATTTAATATTATAGCATGGAAAATAGTACATGGAAATAAATTATTATATATTTATATATAATGTTATTAATGTTTTCCTTAATCCTACAAAAAAAAATTAAAATTAAGCCGTTCTGTGAAAGTAAATATTTAGACAAATTTAAAATCAGTTTATTCTCTTTTCATTGAGGAGATAGATTTGCTTTTTTATGTTTGGTGTTTTAGAATCTCACATGGTAGAAACTATTTTCAGTACCTTTAATACTTCTAATCGTTCACCTAGAAAGCATTATCTGTCTGTAATGTTGTCTGCGCCATATGAACAGTTTATAGGTCTCTTCCTGCATAAATACTTAACAGTATTAAAAAATGAAAATCTTTGGATCAGAATACTTACTATGTTATAAAGCCACTTGGATTAACTTCGGCTATATCACTGGTTAAAACATTTTGACCCTGTACCTGTTGCTGTGTAATTTTTCTTATTATATAACAAAAAGCTGCCATATTTATTTTCCATTGAGTCTGGCGATCTAACAAATTAGCATGGATGAAGCAAATAAAAGTAATACAAATGTATAATTTTCTCACTCTTCCTCCTCCCTGCGTTATCTAATTTTAAAGTTTCCTCTAAAGTAATAGGAATATTATTTAAGCAATATGATGACAGAACTCATCTTCACATGCTTACCTTATGAAAGGTTCTACCTAACTCTTTTGGGTCTCCAGGCTTCTATAAGATTTTATGTGTACATTCCTTTTTTTTAATATAGTTGATGTACAATATTATGTTTCAGGTGTACTACATGATTTGACATTTGCATACATTAGGAAATGATCACCACCATAAGTCTAGTAACCATCTGTCCACATACAAAGTTATTACAGTGTTATTAACGTTTATGTACATTCTTACACTTCAAAGCCAGTTTAGGGCCCTATGAACCATTTCCTTCTTCCCTCCCTTTCTTCTTTTCTTTCCTTCCTTCCTAAATTTCTAAAATGAACATATTTTAAAGCAAGTGAACTTCTGTGCCTCTCAAATATAAAAGATGATTTTTATATACTTAAAAATATTTTAGACTGCTAAGTAAGTATTCTGTTTTGTTACACGTGTTTCATTGCATCTTGGTTTTATATAAAAGAAAAAGTTCTTGAATATGCTGTCGATCACTTTAATACTTTGAAGAGAGATTCTAGAATAGAAATCCACGCTCTAACTGGGTTCAGGATTTATTCGATGATGCCCTCTGCAAAGAGAGGTCTCTTCTTATAGTACTGAAGTTAGAAGATTTTTATCTAAAGCATTTTATCTTCTTTTTTTCCTCTTTCTTTTTCATTGAGCTGAAGGGTGATTACTGTTCCTTTTGTGAAGTAGCTGTCCTTTGTTGCATGACTTTTTAACATTTCTTAGCTCAAATTCAATCTTCCTTCAGAACCCTTTCTTATCATTTCTTTCCCACCATTCCTACTAGATCTTTTTTTTTCCTTTTTTTCCATTTTAGAAACAGCAGAATTCTGGCATTATTTGCTAGCATGGGAACTAAACATTCAGCTAAAAGGATTCCCTGTTTTCATTCCATAATGAAACTTCTTTGAGTTTGGGGACCCCAGGATAGAATTAGCAGTGCCTTTACAGACTATCAGTGTATTTACATGTGTTGTTTCCAGTGTGTATTGGTTACCTCTAGGGAAATATAACTTATCTTAGCCAAATGCATGAAATAATGAGCCTTGTGTTAACAAGGTTCTACTACATGTTAATGCATCAGCTTTAATGCTTTCTTTAATCATAATCGAATGTCCCTTCACTTTAAAGCAAGGCATTGTTATCCAGTTACTCCCAGTTTTCACAAGTTTCAACTCAACAAATTTGAGCCTGTGACTGACTTAAGCTAAAATTAGACTTTAATGTTACCATTGTAATCCTGTCGACAGACTGAGTGATTACTTTGCTCTCAATATGTTTGATCACTAATATTCAAAACTACAAGAGATTTAACTATATCCCCATTTGAAATGTGTGTTTAAGCCTTTCCTTTCTCTTCTCAAGGCACACACAGTTGGTTTCTTAGGCTTCCAATTAAGCCATAGATAGGCAGTTTTAAAAATTTAACATACATATCTAAAAATGGTTCAAATTAATAATCTTCCTAAATTTTTGTTAGTACATCTTGATTTTAAGCCTTTGTCAAGAGATAGAAATCAAGTGAATAGTTTATCCTTAAGAGAGCAGTAGCTTTTCTACAGCTAATATGCAAAGTTAAACTGTATAATACAGAGCTTGTAGAATAATACACTCATCCCTACAAGTGAACCAGGTGTTCTAATAATGTCCTTTTGGTCAATATTTTGCTCTTTTGATTGAGAACCATTTCTTTTTCTCTGTAGATACTCCATAGTTTGTATGTTTGTTTGTTTGACCATGTCTTTGCATTATTCTTCAGCTCAGTTAAACTATTATTTGCTTTTCCTAAGTCATTAGTAAAGATGTTATAATTTGGCTGTTATATAGCTTCCAGCTGAAGATATTGGTCCATCTTTCTCATTTATGACAAATGAAGTTTTGGTTTTTTTCTAGTCCAAAAGTATAAAATACATATTGTGATACTACTCAGATTCAGATCTATTGAATTAATTTTAGTTTAGTAAAATTGTTGTTAGCTGTTAATTGTTTTGTAGAAAATTATGGCAGAAGATATTTCAGTAGATAAGTAAAATGCTTTCTTGTTTCCATCAGATCTCATGTCCAGCAGTCCCACATAGATGCCATTCTCTCTTGTTTCTAAACACTTTGAACAGAAAGAGTTTCCTTATATCCCCTTCTATATTTTACCATCAAGATCTGAAATTTCTGTTTTGTGCCTAATTGAAATTCCTGATGTATTGGCTTAAAATAGGGGTTGACAAACTTTTTTTGATAAAATACAAGATAGTAAATATTTTTAGCTTTTCAGCTCTACCATCTCTGTCCCAACTACTCAACTCTGCCCTAAGAAAGCAGTGATACACAGTACATAAATCAACATGGCTGTGTTCCAGTAAAACTTTATTCATAAAAATAGGCAGCAAGACATAGTTTGTCAATCCTTAACTTCAGTTTATTTCTGCTCCTGTTTTCACTGGGAAGAAAACATGTCATCAGAATTTACTATAATATTTTTCACATCTTTAGAGAACTTTAATAAAGCTTCCTTTGCCTTTCTCAGGCTACGTCATTATCTTTTCCTGAGAGTTTTTCCAAACCTTTATTGGCTTTTTTTTTTACTGTCTATTTTAATCCCTCTCCATGCTTCAGACCTTTTCCAAAAATATACACTTTTATAATTTGACTAATCATCTCAATCAAAATGTTTCTGTTGCCTTCATTTGTTCAACAAATTTTTATTGGCATTCTAGCAGGCATTGAGCTAAACACTTCATATACAGTGGAAGAGGGAAACAAAATATGATCCTTGCCTTTTTGGAGCTTTCGGTGGGAGAGGCAGACTGTAATTAAGTTAATGTAATGTAAATACATCATTTTAAAACGCTTAGTGCTCCAAATAAGAAAAACTAGGTGTTGAGGTGGATGAACTTATTTTATGTAGAGTGGTCATGGAGAGCAAAACCTGAAGGATAAGTAGGAGTTTGGCAGAGTCAGGGAAATGTATTCCATTCAGAAGACACAACATGTACTAAAACTCGGAGATAGGAAAGAGTTGGGCCTGTCTGAAATCTTTTGATGCCTGGCTGATGACAAGCAGCAAGGAGAAGAGTGGCCACAGTAAAGCCAAAAAAGTAGTAAAGGAGCTTGAGCAGGAACTTCTAAGCCCTATTTAAGGGTTAGAAACCATTTTTAAAAGGGAGTGGCATGATCTAAGTAACTTTTTTAAAAAAGATCATCCTGGCTTGGCTCTCCAGTTATTGCTATCTGCCAGTCATTCTTTCATTTATCTATTAAGTACTAAATGTTTATTCTGTGCAAGCTACTAACCTACTAGCTGTGAGGGCAATAAAAATGATCCTGCCATTGAAGGTCTTAAAGTCCAGGGGTTAAGTTTCTTTCTTTCTTTTTTTTTTTTTTTGTTTAACTTTTTATTTTATGTTAGAGTCTAGTTGAGTAACAATGTTGTATTAGTTTCAGGTGTACAGCAAAGTGATTCAGTTTTACATGTACGTGTATCTATTCTTTTTCAAATTCTTTTCCCATTTAGGTTGTTACATAATATTGAGCAGAGTTCCCTGTGCTCTACACTAGGTCCTTGTTGGTTATCCATTTTAAATAGAGCAGTGTGTACATGTCAGTCAGGGGTTAAGTTTCTTAAGTTCTCTTGTTCATCTCTTATTGATCATTCCCTTCAAGTGTGTGTTACCTGGTCATATGTGGATCCATTATAGTTTGTATTTGCTATATCTTTAAAGCTACCAAATGTTATTTCTAGGTGAATAACTCCATTTAGAAGTTCCACTGTGGGCTCGTTGCTTTTGAACTGTACAGTACAAGTTATTTCTGCTTTGCTTTTGCCTCTGCTTAGAGTTGATACGTAAGATCAGTTGGTTGTAGTAAAGTCTGTGATGATAGATGTGCTTTTTTTTAATGTGTATAACTAGAGATTTAATATTGAAAAGATCTTTTGCTGCTCATCCTTCAGTTTGTTGCTTGCATAGTTTCAGATAATACTAGCAGCCTAGTAGGTTGTAAGTAGTCAGTTGTAACAAAAAGTTGTAAATAACTCCTTTCTTGTTTCCAATTCTTATAAATTATATCTCTGTTGAGGCCATATTTGGACAGGATTGTTTGAATTCAGCAACCATATGTCTGTGTGGGGCTAGGTGGGTCTATTTAACATCTGACTGGAGCCATTTGCCCATATGGCAGTCTGCCACAAGCAAGAACCTCAGATCTCTTTAGTCCAGGCAGTTTCTTTCTTAGCCTGGCCACTGTTTATGTTTGGGACCAGATAATTCTTTATTCTGAGGGGCTGTCCTGTGAACTGTAGGACAGTTGGTAGCATGCCTGGCCTTTGCCTACTGGTTGCCAGTATACTTCTCTCCCCAGTTGTGACAACCACAAATTGCCAAATGTTCCCAGGGGCAAAATTCCTCCTTAAACTGTTGTTCTTCTCCACACCCCACCCCCATCCCACCCCAAGTCTCCTTCCCTCATTGAAAGTCAGGCGAGGACTGCAAGGACACCAGAGGCCCTAGCCTTTTGGGAAGGCATCTGAGAAGGACAGGATTTCACTGGGTGTCTGTGAAGTCTGCTCAGCCAAGGGAACTCAGCTCCTGAGTAAAGACTTCAAATTTAAGCTTTATACTGCTATTAAGTTTATTATTCTGTCCAACTTTTAAAATGTATTTTGACCTGTTATGTTATTTTGCTAATTTTATTGACTTTTTCTGATTCTTTATTCTTCCATTATTTGTAGTTAATTTTAATCTGCCTTATTGTATATCAACTTTTTTCATCCTGTTTTGCTTAATTTTAGCTTTTTTAGTATTCTATTGATTGATTGTTTATTCTTTACCATTCCAGTGTATTATCCATTCTGTTACTTAAGCAGAGAGTATTAATAGAGAAATCATAACATTAAATTTACAAGGGAAATAGTCACTTCAGTCCTTTATCACTTTCAATTCATGTATATATTTATGTATTTCCATATTATTGGAGAACTTGAGGATTTTAGAATGAAGAGATTTGAGACTGTTGGTGTGTTTGTTGTTTGTTTGTTTTGTCATTTAAAATTATACTCCTCTCCTCCACTTGGTATAATACAGTGGGTGCAGACTTCTAAGGAAATTCTTATGCATTCTCGTGTCTTACGTTATCCCTCTTCTTTACCTTTCCTCCTTCTCTGCAGTGATAGGATTCATGGATGTTGTCGGGGAAAAATGTCTTCCTATCAGCTCAAGACTGATCAGTGCAAATTAAATACATGTGTGCCCATTTAAAAACCAAGTACCAGTTTTCCAAAGACACAGCCCTATTGTGGGAAGAGATCTTTAACATTAATTGGAAAGTATAGTGATAAAAGTCCATGTCTGTCTATCTATTCATGTATCATCTATCCATTCATGTGTGTACATATACATATATATAAAATTTCAAGACTTTTATTTAAAATAATAAAAAGTAATGATTGTTTCAAATGTGAGAACATGTGCCATAAAAATTTCTCTTGAAGGGCAAGGAATAGGAATATTATCTGTTTTTTGTGGTTTAAAATTATGTGGGTGAATCTTACTGCTATAGGAATCATCGTTTGAATGAATAAAGTCCATGAAGGAAATAGTCTATAGAAAGAAATTTTATAAGGTGTAGCAATAACTATGTTTACTTCTCTTGTTTTCTATAGACTTTTCTTCACAGGAATTAGAGATTTTTATTTGTTCCTTTTCCTCCTCCTGGCTTCAAATGTTTGTTGCAGAGGCAGTCTTTAAAAAGTTGTGTTTACAGAGTTCCATTAGTATTTCTTCTGAGCCACTCTCTCTTCAGAAAATGGTAAGCACCACTCTATTTTAGTTCTTTTAATTTTTAAGAAGTAAGTTTATTAATTCAATTTTTAAATATTCTTAGTTATTCTAATAAATGGACAGAGCATATTAATCATAAATCTTTCAAACATATATAAAAGCAGGTAGTTTTCTTCCTCAAAATGGAATAATTAGTGAATAGAAATTTTAATTACTTGAGAGTAATTAAGAATTGGTAACAGAATAATTATACAAGAATCTTTATATCACTTGCCACAGTACGTAAGATTATTATTTTGGAAAGACCTCGATCCAGAAACATTCTACATAGTATTTAATGGTATTTAAAAAGCAAAATTTGCACATGACGCCAAAGGTTATTCCAGTTATCCTATGTATATACACATATAAACTTGATTTGATCCAAGGTTTTCCAGTTTTATCTTGGCTATCTTTAGCCATTATTGATATCTAATATCTCTAGCAGTTTCTTCAACAAATGAGAAATATGCTTGTTAATAATTGGTCAGATTGGGCGAATACTGTTTGCAACAATCCTTGTCTTCAGTACTTTTGCGCTCCTCATTCCGTTTGTTCCAGACTTCTTTTCTGTTGAAGGAAGACATTACCAAAATGGAAATGACCAAATACCAGTTGTACTTAAACCATAAATACTAAAAATAGGCTAATTATAACAATTTGGGCATAAGATTCATCAAAAGAACTTTCCTAAATGAGTGTCAAATTTGAATTCAAAAAACTAATTATTTTGAAGAAGGCATTTTTCTTGTGTATGTCATATTGACTTAATGACATGGAACTAGCAGCTTTCTTAATATTTTAGCATGTTCATATGAGATAGGGTGGCAACCATAGTGATGGAACCAAGAAAATATAACTAAATTTAATGGTGAAATGAATCAAGTAATTTCTTTTTACTGTTTCCAGGTTTTTGTAGTTGAGAAAGCAATATAATATTATTTTGCAACAGGTATATTCCTATTTGCCAGCTTTGGGGAAAACTGGTGTGCATGGGACTGGAAAGATGCAGATACCAAAGAAAATAGGACCGCGGCCTTGCTTTGAATCTCAGAGGGCTTTAATAATGCTGAATGGTGCTAAACAGAAACAAGTTGAAGGGCTGCCAGAGTTACCGTAAGTGATGCTTATATACCAGCTATGCTTTGTTTTCGAGTGCAGCTCTTTTTCTTAGGCATTTCTTGAACTGTATCTTTATCTGAGATGTTGTCTGAATTATACTGATAGCAGAAAACTCAGTTTTATACCTATAAATGCACATGATCAACATTTTCACTTTCTTTAATTCAAGGTACACACTTTCTTTCTATTAAGTCTTTTTCAAAAGAAATAAAACTCATCAAATTATTGTTCCACTCAATTTTTGCCTTGTGATTTAAATTACTACTTGTATATAATATAGGTGGGATTTCAGAATGCATCGCCATGTGAGATACTCTGAGTTGTTACAATAGCTCTCCCCAAATGAGAAACCTCCTCTAAAAGTATGCTATATAAAATTCAGAAAACCTGAAATCTTTTTAGGAAGAAGAGGATAGGGTTAGAATATGAACATAAGAATAGGGAGTAGGGGCCTGCATTTTGATCTTAGCAGTTTGCTTTAGTCTCTCTGCCAAATATGGTTTACTTGGTCTCGTCTGCTTTACTGGACATTCAATATTCATAAACTTTTCGGTGGGCTGTTGGGTGCAAGGGTAATAAAATGAAAATTAATGCATAAAATTTGTTTCTGTACAGTTGAAATAAATATAAAAATAGAAAGCAGTAAAGATTTGAATGAATAAGGGGGTTTAAATTAAAAGAAGGCTAGTTTTTTTTTTTTTTTTTTTTTTTTAACTCACCATATAATTTGTGCTTCTACGCCTTGGTGAGAAACAAGCTTTCATTATGTCTTACTTTCTTTTCAGAGAGCTGAATCTTGCTAAATGTTCCTCATCATTAAAAAGATTGAAAAAGAAGTCAGAAGGAGAATTGTCATGTTCCAAGGAGAATTGCCCCTCTTTAGTTACAAAGATAAATTTTCACAAGACTAATTTAAAAGGTATTCCAAATGTCTAAATTAATTTATGCTAGGAACTTTTCCTGGTTGTAGTCAGTATTTGCAAGTTTTACACACTGGCCCTGATGAATGCGTGAACTTAAATATTGGACTAGGTCCAGGAAATACCTTCCTGGAGAGCATATTATTTTTGTGAGCAGCCATTTATACAAAAAAAATAAATAAATAAAGTGTTTAATACCTGGTGTAATAGAGTATTCCTCCCTTCTTTTCTCCACCTGCCTTTTCAAATATTAAACACTGTGTAGCTTATGTTGAGCTCATTCCAGACTTGCCTGCCTTACTTTTCTATTCCACCTCAACCTGTGCTGCTTAGGATCAGTGTCTTGTGATTTGAAAGTATAATTCAGTCTTCATCTCTTTCAGTCCTAGACGTTTTGTGAACAAAGAATGAGAAGTAGGCTATGTTACATAGCTGTGTTAAGCATATGGACTCTTTTCTTCCAGGCATTGAGCCCAGACTATGAAATGTGCTTGGCTTTTGGTTCTAACTATACTGGAACCTAAGTACCTAAAGGGATGGAGTAACAAGAATAGTGTTGTAGTAATTCACTCTGGCACTTCTTTTACTTAGGTACCCCTTAACTCAAAATTATAAATTACTTCCAAGAGTCTGTATCTGGCCACAGTAAATTGCTAAGTCTCTTGTTTATGAGCTATATCGTGTTTTTAATACAAACATTATCATTATGGCACCAAGCTTTCATCATCTTTCAACGTGAGATGAGTTTATAATAGCGTATCACAAATTCAAACTAAGTGGCCGTTTGGCTCAAAATATGAAAAATGTATTAAATGTGTACTCAGATATTAACTTCACAAAACAGTGTCCTTTTTCTTTGTTTATTGTGTCAGAAAGTAAAATGAATATGAATGGCTTTAAGCTGAACAGCAGAAGGAACTGGAGGGAGGAAGAGAATTGAGAAATAGTAGAGAAAAACTTCGAAAGCTTTTCAATGCTTGTTAAAGAAATGTTTTGGTAGAAGTTACAGAGATAATCTGTAAAACTGAACACTGGAAAAATGTGCTACTTAGTATTTTATAGCAGGAAAGAGTTTGATTCAGTATGTATTTCATTTGCTTTCAAAGCAGTTATTATGTTTTTTTAAACTCCCCTTACCTCAAATTATCACTTATATCTTATTAATCTTGCTTACAGCAGAGAGGGATGTATTCAATTTTAGGCAGCAGGCACTAACTGCACCCCTCCTAGAAAAGACTTTGCCATTCTATTTGTCATTCTTGTTCAGCTTTAAATGGTACTAGGGATTTTTTTCGTGTGTGTGCATGTGCGTGTGCGTGTGTGTGTGTTTATATTAAGATTCCCCCATTTCTCCTTCTCTGTGCTGCTGTAGCCAAGCCAGACAGCCTATTGAGAAGCAGCAAACCATCTGTTAATGGATTTGAAGTTCTGAATTACACTTGAGTGTGTAGAGGCACTCATGCTTAGCCAGAAACATTCATTTGAATTAAGCTATAAATGCTGTATAAAAAAGAGCCATACATTTAACGTAGGTTCATGAATAAATTTAAGAGAGGGCAATTGCACTTTAAACTTTTATTGCTGCAAAACCCAGTATATTTGGTGTTCTCTGATCATTTGAGGGTTTTATAGCAGGATTGAAACTTCAAACCTTGAACTAGGGGGAGACAATGCCTGTATTAAACCTTTAGTAGAATTTCATTGCTGAATTGCTGATAGAACAGAGAGGCTCTATGGATTGGTGGGGTTCCCTCCCCCCTCTTTTTTTTTAATGTGAGAGATGTTTAAACCAATCAAAAGGAAAACTCAATAAATAATTTTCTGGCATGGGGCCAGATCTCCTAGTTCATGCCCTTTGATTATTTTCTTTAGTTGATATCTTGTCTTCTCTGGAATAATCTATTAATTTTTTATGGCAGGAGAAACAGCCCTCCATAGAGCTTGCATAAATAACCAAGTGGAGAAATTGATTCTTCTTCTCTCTATGCCAGGAATAGACATCAATGTTAAAGGTAAGTTTTAAATCTTTGTTGTCTAATTCAATGTCTTAATATTTGTGATATTAAATAGTTTAATTTCAACATTAAGAAAAATCATTTAAGTATATTTACCTAACATATCTTTAAAGTATTGCTAGTAGCAAAACCAAGAAATTCATCACATATTGATGTATAATAGTGCACAACCATTTTTTGACATCTATATTTTGATCAGATCCCAACATCAATATTTTAAAATAGTTTTTAATTTATTTTTTACAGTTAGAAATATGATTACACCCTAGGCATTTTTATCAAAGCATTCTATTTGTATATGAGGCACTTGGAAAGTCACACTGATAAGGGAAGTAGAATATCAATACTTCACTACCAAAAGTCCTACTTTTGCTGTTTTAAAATTTGCCTTGATTTCTAATTTAGACAATGCTGGCTGGACGCCTTTGCATGAAGCCTGTAACTATGGCAACACAGTATGTGTCCAGGAAATTTTGCAACGTTGTCCAGAGGTAGATCTGCTCACTCAAGTGGACGGGGTGACTCCTTTGCATGATGCACTGTCAAACGGACATGTAGAAATTGGCAAGCTGCTACTCCAGCATGGGGGTGAGTGCATTTATGCTAAACGGGTTATGATAAATTATCCAGTTTTTTGATGAATCCCTTAGAGGTAGAAAGTATTTTATATTTTAAGCACTATAAGGAAAGATGCCTTTATTACATTTTAATGAAAAAGTAAAGATGAAAAGTCTGCTAGAATGTAAGCACCTTTTATTTACTGAGGATAAAAGCCTTTTCATAACATGTATTTATTTATTGTATTATTAAGCCTTTTTACCTTTGTTACGAGAGTGTATTTTGAATTGGGTGTGTTGGTTTTTATTATTAATCCTTTTACTTAAAGTGTGTAATGTCTGTAAACCAGCCGTTTCTGAAAGCTTATTAATAAATGGATGTAAATGTTCAATTGTGAGTACTTGGGTTTTTCATTCTTGTTTCATTTCCTATATATAACTGCTAATGATTATTCTTTTTTTTAATGAGTCATTTCTTTACAGACTACAAAAAAGACATCCTAGAATAATATCTTTTCTTCATTCACATTTTGTAGTCAATTAATAAGTTAAGTAGGAGGATTTCCAAATGATAATGACTGTTGTGCAGAGGGTATGTGATGGAAGTAACTTGAGCTTAATATTCATCTACTGCTTTTTCTGCTGATTTCTTATCTGATCTCTGCTTTCAGAACCCTTTTTTCCACCCCCCAACTCAGTGAAATTCTTCTTATATCTGAACTGAATAATATAAATTTTATATCAAAGTGTTCAAAACTGATTTGCGTTTTAAAAGGAAAAACAAAGGAAAAGTGATGACTAGCTTATAATACACAAAGATTTGTATAAATTTCCTATTACTTTTATTTGTACTAAAAATACTGTTGTCTATTTATCCAGTAATTAAAGCTATTTGATTCTGCATGAAAATAAACAGCATATTTTCTTTAGCTATCTCTTTACTATATATCTATATCTATCTGTCATCTATCTGAGGAAGGCTCTATATCATGGTAGTTTAACACGTTTGGTTATTTATAGTCTTCTCCTGCCCCCTAAAGGCCTTAGTGTGTCTGTTTTACTTATACCATTTCATAATCAATGTATTTTTCAGTTCTTATACTTTTTTTAGTATTATATGTTTACAAAACCATACTGTTATATCTCCTAAGTGTTTTAGTTTTCTACTTAACTATGTATGTGACATTCCAAGCCAATATTTGGCTTTGCTTCAAGTGGTCTAAGTGATGGAAAAGCCATTATTGTATTAAGTCCAACTTTTCAGAAGAAGAAGGCATTATACTAACCAATGTGAATTTTTTTAGGACCTTTGGTGAAGAATAGTAAATTGATGAGTTCTTTTCCTAAGAGAGGAAATCTACTTGTATTTGCATTTATCAAGGTCCTTCGGCCATCATCCAGACTTCTCTTTGCCTTAGGTATAATCTGAGTTTGGACCTGTCAAATGGTTTGACACCATCATTGTAGAAACTATATTATCTCTTCATTGTGAGTTGCTCAGTATTGAGAGCAATAATTTAAATTATGTTTCTAAAACCTTTGTTTACTTTTGGTATCTTGTGTTCATAATTTTGTTGTATTTTCTCTTTTAAACAGGAATTAACTTGAAACATTTTTTTTGAAATATCAACATAATGAAAATAAATCTAATTTTGATTTATAATTTTTTCCATAAATTATACATTAATCGTATGTCATTACTGGTTGATCTTTTACATTAAATACATTTTATATCTAGGCCACTACATGTGTCTCATCAGATTCATCATTAAGAGTTTTAGCAGCTATGATCTGTTATCTCTCTGACAATAAGATCTGTGTTGTATGGTAGAATCTTCTGATTATGTATGCTAGTACTCAAACCTTTATATCCCTTATAACATTTTTATAGCAAAGTACATAAATAATTATAGGACTTGACTGGCAGAGGTGCGAAGTACTCCTGTACTTTCCTGTGTGACCAAATACTGAGTCATTGTTATTTTGCCCCTCTCATATCATCCTTAACTACCCAGGGGATAAACTGTATCTTCAGTACTTTCTTAGTAGATGGTTAGATGGGTGTAGCTAGCATAGATGGATGAAATCTGAGTTTGTCCCAGAGCAGGTAATATTTACTTTTTGTGAATCAGTTACCTATACTAAAAATTGAACGTAAGCAAGGATAATGAAAAACGTGTTCTGTGTCTGGGCAAAGTTTTGCAGTCTGCACTGCTACCATTGCCTATTAGCAATGGAAGGGGTCAGTACTTTTTCCGCTTGGTGATATTATGAAATACCTTTAAGGCTTTTACACAGAATTTAAGGTAAATTTAAGGTAAATGTATTTTTTTAAATTTCCTCCAGGAACACTGATATTCTTATTTGAAGATGACAACTTATAAAGTTTTATCAAAGTTTTTTTTTTTTAATTTATAACCATATATGTTATTTATTGAACTAAGGCATGTGCTTTTAGGCAAACCTGATTAGGCAATTGACTAGATTTTTTTTTTTTTCCTAATGCACCTTTATTAGTCAGTTAGTATATAGAGCCAGTTAATTATGTCAATATTAATTACTTCAAAATATGACTGTAAACTGAGCCCTGGATCCTTTGGGGAAAAAAGGAGAGAGAAAATGGCTGTTACACTGCCAAAATAAGAATGTTTAACTCTTAACATTTTGCATGTTCTTTTTCACAGGCCCAGTGCTTCTGCAGCAGAGGAACTCTAAGGGGGAATTGCCCTTGGATTATGTGGTATCATCTCAAGTCAAGGAAGAACTATTTGCTATCACAAAAATAGAAGATACAGTGGAGAACTTTCATGCACAAGCAGAGAAACATTTTTACCACCAGCAACTTGAATTTGGCTCATTTTTACTTAGTAGGATGTTGCTAAATTTTTGTTCAGTTTTTGGTTTGTCTTCAGAGCTCTTCTTAGCTTTCAGAGGATTAACTCATCTAAATGAGCTGCTTATACCTTGTCAGAATTATAAGGAAACCACTAGTGCTCGTACTGACTGGTTATTGGATCTTTATGCTAGAAATATAAAGACATTGCAGAAACTCCCAAATATTCTTAAGGAACTCCCTGAGAATTTAAAAGCGTGTCCTGGAGTACACACTGAGGCCTTATTGGTGACATTGGAAATGATGTGTCGGTCGGTCACTGAGTTTTCATGATGATGCCAGAAAATATGGGTCAGCTTTCTAAACCTGCTCAGCTTGCTTTGTCATTTATTAGGGACTTCATAGCTTATTAACAATTATAATTTCATTTATTTATTGACAGAATTTGCAGCCTTGCTGAATCTTAAAAGCACTTAAGGAACTTATCCAAAGCTATAGTATAGGCTTCTTTTTCCAGTGTGTAGAATTTAACTCAAAAGTAAAAATTAGTTTTGTTTGATATACATTGCTTTTATTAATCGTTATTATTTTTTGTTCTAAAAGTCATATTATTTATTTATATTGTACATGTAAAATTTTTTAATTTAAATATTTTTTCAAATCAAAATGTAATGTCCTCTCTTCTAGGTGTTCTGGGTCTTAGCATCATGGCAAGAATATTCATGCAAATGTGCACCTATAAACATGTAGCTCCCTGTTTCTTCTCTGTAGGCTGTTGGAATAAAATACTCAGTTTTATGTGTTTCTAAAATAAACATTTCACAATTCACAATAATATATTCTTTTGGTTTTTAAATTTAGTAAATGTGCTAATAGTTTGATCCCTTGATCTATTTTATTTTAGCAGTTCCTATAGAAAGTGTATTTCTACTCCATGTAACCACTATTCTGTAAGTGAAAACATTTTGCTTCATAATGTTTTATTAAATATTAAGATTATAAATGACAACAAAGTAAAGGATTTGAGATTATCTAAAATCTTAATGTACAGTATGAATTTACAGAGTAGTAACATTTCAATTTGCAGTTTTTCCTAATAGTAATTTGTAGTAAAACTTAAAGAAAGGATATGGATAATAATTACTTTTGAAACTGGAGTTGCTTTACTAGTGGGAATAAGTTACATTGTGATACAGCTGGAAAAGAAACATTAGAACTTCCATTTCCATTTTATGTTGCTAAAGTGATGATCTCACAGCAATTAATCTGCCAAAGAAGCACACTTTAGTTTTATTTTGGAAATAGATCTTTTAGCAGGATACAAATGCTGAGAGTCTTATTACTGGGTTTACAGTCTAAACTAAAAATTGCTACATTAGTTTATCAGCTCTGAATAAAAGTCAAGTTTTTTTCCTACATTTTTAAATCAGTAATTTTTTACACATACTGTTAAGAAGTATTAGTCGTTTCTAGTTAGCCTTCAAATGTGACGTCATACAACTCTCTTTTGATATTTATTGATACTTGCCAAAATATCAGAGAAAACATGACTAAGGAACATTATAATGCTCATAGAGAGTAAAGCGCTTCCCCAGATGATGTGTAAGAACATTTTTATTCCAAAGAGTAGCCACTTTACGTCACTTGTGAAGGCATGTGGAATAACATTTGCTTGGTAAACTAATAAAAACATAGACTTCGACATCAGACAGACATAGTTTCAAATCCTTGTGTAATTTCTTACTAACTGAATTACAAAGCAAGTTCCTTTCTGAGCTTTGGTTTTCTTACCTGTCCAGTGGAAATAACACCAGGTATCTTGGTCATGATAGAATTAAGTTATTAGCCGCTCACCTTATATGGCACTTAATAAACGTGACTTCCTTTTGCATTCTTAACTCCTCTTTTTAGTTATAACGAATCATTTAGATAGTAATTTCTTAAGTTGCTAATAATTCTAAGTTAATGAGATAATTAACTGCTAAGAAAAAGTAGATAATTAACTGCTAAGAAAAAGTAGTTTTCTAAATTAAATGTTCGCAAGAAATATTCATTTAGTTGCAATTAGTATTAATATTTCATAACTGTTCTGTCTGCCAATTTCTACAAGCCCTGCTGACATGAAATATTAAACACTCAAATGCCATTGAAGTCTCTACCTCAAGAAGGTGTCATTGCAGTTTGTACTTCTTCAAAAGTATAACTTGGCAAACAGATTACTGCTTTGTGGCCTAGTTAAAAATACCAATAAATGTATATGAATTTAAACCTGTAATAAGAAACTTTATTTCCCATATTACTTTTTATGTTTTATTTTAGAAAATATAATAATTGCCTCAAATTTATTTTAGATATAAAGTGGAAATTTTAATAGATAAAATTCATAGACTTTCTGACCCCTGGCATTTTAGCTGTAGGCATCTCAAAGTTGCAGCCACTGAAGAGAAGAGAAGGCTGGGTAATGCTGTTTATCATTGTGCTCTGCCAGATTTCATATCATAGTTCAATGGAGTTGTTTTTTTAGAAAAAAAAGAAAAGAAAAAAAAGGCCTATGAAAGCCCTTATTACAATAGAAAATAAAGCTTGGAAGGAGATTTCTGAGCTGTTAGATTCAGCTTTCTCCATGTGTAATCCCCACAAATATTTGGAATATAAAAGATTTTAGAATGTTTCCTGGCAGCTTTTTAGGAACGGTCTCTATGAAGTTTTCGAGCTTACTAGTTCTTAATTTCCCTACACATAATAAAGTGGTCCAAGTATATACAATTTTTGTAATTTCATTAAGTCCAAGATAACCAGAAAAACATTTGTCCTCATATAAATCAAATGCTAAATTAATCAGTGTTTTGAATTCATCGTTTCTTGAACACCTATTATGTACCAGGTGGTATGATTGACGGGCTGACTACAGTAAAAGAGGAAAAGCTTACATTCTAGGAAGGTAAGTCTAGTTTTATTGTCTTCTGTATAGGCTGTTGAAGAAAATTTCAGTTTGGGTGTTTCTTAAATTTACAGTAATAATTGGTGTTCTCGTTTCGTTTTAAATGTGAAGGGTCTGATAATTTAATCCTTTTGTCAGTGTGACTAGCAGTTTTAGAGTGAATAGAATGTGGTGTGTGCTTTTGCAATCTTAGTGAACCCCAGTACTCATTCCTAGATAAACACAAATGCATTAATGCTAGGATCCTTTATATAAACACTAGGAAATGTTTGCCATTTTTGTTTATTCTGTTGTAGAAAGTTAAATTAATACCTTCACAGGAAAATATTTTTGGTGGAATGTGCAATCCATATGCATTTACACACCTTTCCAGTTAAGTGATGAACTTGATGAGAGCCTGTCACTGTTGCCCCTTAATCAGTAGAAAGGGGTCATTTTTGAGTGACATGAGGCACTCTTTCCCTCAGGCGTTTATCACGTAGCTTCCACACCAGTCGCACCTCTTGCTGACGTGGAGCTTGCAAAATTCAGAATGATAATTGTTTTTATAACAAATGTGGATTGAGTTAGAAAGGTCAGTGATGGCATTATTGGAATTACGCTGTGCCTGGTGATGTCAAAACTGAAGACATGGAATAGTTAACTTTCTTATAAA
Source organism: Balaenoptera acutorostrata (assembly GCF_949987535.1). NCBI lineage: Eukaryota > Metazoa > Chordata > Mammalia > Artiodactyla > Balaenopteridae > Balaenoptera > Balaenoptera acutorostrata. The sequence continues at coordinate 79,920,960 of NC_080065.1, forward strand.
TCAAATTATGTTATCAAAAAATTCACCTTGTAGGTTAAGATGAATTGTGGTAGGATGATGTACTTTGGTGGTTATTTGCTCTGATACAGAACCAGAGATTATTAGACTATAAATTAATTAGAAAAGGTTGTGGTATTGTTTTTTTAGGTTTTAAGCATACATCTTTTAGAATACTGCAAATCACACTAAAAGAAGACCTTTTCAGAGGAAACAAGATAGTTTTAACATTATTGATTGTTAGGCATTCAAAAAAGTTTCCTCTCAAGTAAATGCTAATCTTTGAGAACATCCAAAATGTTATATTTTAATTCATGCTTCCCAGTTTATGAAAGTACCAAGCAACTTTCTTTCTTAGACACATGAATTTACGTGAATTGCTAGGGGGGGAAACATTCTATTAAATTATTTTAAAAAGGACATTTTCCAATCACAAATCCAAGTGATTAGCTTTTTATCACAGAGGAATTTGCTAATTAGTACTTTTGTGTTAATAAGCAAAGTTACATTTTGTATTTATATTTGATGTACAAAATATTTTCTAATATTTTATGTATTTGAATTCATTACCATATGGTTTGGGTTTTGTTTGTTTTTTGGTGTAGGCATATAGTTCAAATACACTTACACTATATATTTTTTTAATCTTGAAATATAACCCTTAGCACTAGACACAAGTGATTGATTTTTTTTTATAATACTGTATTTGTACTGTTGAATATATATATATTTTTTCTTTTTTAAAACAAATATAGTGAATTATTCTGTGTGTTTAAAAACTACTTGCTGGGCTTCCCTGGTGGCGCAGTGGTTGAGAATCTGCCTGCTAATGCAGGGGACACGGGTTCGAGCCCTGGTCTGGGAAGATCCCACATGCCACGGAGCAGCTGGGCCCGTGAGCCACAACTACTGAGCCTGCGCGTCTGGAGCCTGTGCCCCGCAACGGGAGGGGCCGCGATACTGAAAGGCCCGCGCACCGCGATGAAGAGCGGTCCCCGCGCCGCGATGAAGAGTGGCCCCCACTTGCCGCAACTAGAGAAAGCCCTCGCACGAACCGAAGACCCAACACAGCCAAAAATAAAAAAAAAATAAAGTAGCTATAAAAAAAAAAAAAAAAAAAAATGCTTTAAAAACTACTTGCTGAATTAAGATCCAACAGTATTAAATCAACAAAGTGTAACCAGTGATCAGTTATATAAAAATAATATTCCTAATAAAAGTATACAACGTTATTTTTATATATTTAATTTGTAATATGTAATATTACCCTTAACATAGACCAAAAAAATTAAGTTCCTTTTTCAAGCATCTATAAAGAGCTGTCTCCAGTTAAAGATGAAACATATTCTCCAAATTTTTGTCTTTTTACTGTGGTCCCCAAATCTTTTCAGACAGTTGAACCCAGATTTGGTAAATCTAATCCTCTTCCTTTCAAAACTATCTAAATTAGATCAAGTTAACATTAATGCATAATGGGTGTTAAACATTAATAGAGAATGACTACGTTGGAACGTATGATTTATTTCTACCAAAGAGTGGAATTTTTTTAAAATGTGCTTAGCACTTCCAGCAGGTAAACTGCACTGAACTGAAAGTCTGGAATCCAGCTTTGAATTTACACCTATTATACTATCATTTATCTTAATAACAGATGAACTAAAATTTCCAATGATTTTCCATTCTTCTGTCCTCAGATGAAATAGTCATGTTGAAAAAAATCGTTAATCTTAAAGTGGTGACAGATAAAAAGAATTTAGTTTGTTGTCAGTACTTCTCAACTTAAAGGTTAGGTCAGCCATGGTTTATGTCATGACACTGATAAATTTTTCTAATGACCAGAATGGTTTGATTTGTAATAGCTTTTTGTTTTGGTTTTAAGGAATATATATCTTGGTTATCTGACTTCATCCTAAAGATGCATTTTTTTCTACTTTGCATTGTTTCTATTTTATAACATAGAGACAAAATTATAGAGCAGTAAGTAAAATGTGGTGTTAAAATATGCATTTTAAAGAGCTTTCCATGAAAACTTAAAAGCAGAATTGTAAAGATGAAAACTTGGCAAAGGGATGAGGGAAAATGGTTAGGAATCATTGTGGTTTAAAGAGAGTAAAGATTTCTAGATGCTGTTTAATATACTGAGGAGGTAGTGAAGGTATAAAATCAGAAAAAAGGCAGACAGATCTCCTCATCTCAGGAACAAACTGTCTTTGAAAATTTTGAACAATGTTCAGTAAACCAAGGGTCAAGATAAGTGTTTGGTGGAAGATTCTTTTAGTTAAAATTCACTCAAAATAAAGAATACAAATACCAATTTTAATGGTATCATCAGAAATAGGCTATTTCGACTAGTAATATTCAGTCCTTTCTTAAAAGTTATGCAAATCTAGATTTCTCATTTCTTGTTTTCCCATGATTTTAGTCATTTTACTCTTTTTTTTCCAAAATACTTTTAAGTTCATACTCAGTCATGTTATTGGAGGAGATAGACTTAAAGAGAGGTTGAAAACCATTTATAAAAAATGGTTGAACTGGTTCCCTTAATTCCTTTTTCCTGGATTAATTTTAGTCCTTTTTAAAAAATAGAAACTATTTAAATGTAATTAAAAATTAGTTTATCTAAGTAAAATTACAGAGGGGAAAAGATTGTAAGCAAATCCATTGCTAATAGTGGTGTATTTCTGATAGAATTTTGAATATTTGTTTTTCACTTCTCAAGTTTCTCTGCAACATGATTTATATTTGTGTATAACACCAGTAGCCAATTTATTTTTTAAAGTAATGCTCCTACTATAAATAAGAATCAGTTCTGAAATTTTTCTAAAGTTGTCTTATTTAAACTGGCATCTACTGGATTTTTTAAAATATAAAGTGCATTTTAAAAATACGCCTTTTTTCTTCAAGGTAAGGATGTAATTAAGCCTAGTATCGTCTAATGCAGATTTCAAATAATACTCTTGGACTATATGCCCTTCCTTTGAAAGTAAATCTGGCTTATTTTACTGATATGCTGCTTCTGTCTTCTGTTTAAGCCTCTTCAAAGTAGTGCCTTACCATGTTGGGCGGGGTCATTACTGTTTAGTAGGATTCCTAAATTGCTAAAGTTTAAACTTCACGTAGACACCTTGTGGAGTCATGATACCATATCTTCACTATTAGCCTTTTCTGATTTTAGAAGCTTTCATGGAACCTGAAGAATTACTTGTTCTGATTTTTTTTTTTTTTTCCAGATTCAACACCAAAAATCAGGGAGAAACTGTAAGATTAAATGATGACTACATTTATCAAAGGCTGTATCTTAAGTTCCTTTAAAGGGAGTTCACTACTGTGTGATTAAATTGAGAATTGTTTTCTTTTATTATAATACGCCTGGAAAAAATTCCCTTCTAAATATTACTATTTACAGCATTAATTCAGATGTAAGCAGTCAGTCGTCTACTGAGAGAATTCTGAGCAAAAGTGTCTTGCCACTGTTGTCCAGAGCATATTATTTTGCACCTCTTCTGTGAAGGTGAGGAAAATGGCTTCTTGTAAGTTACTGTTTTAAGTAGTACAATTCAAAATACAATATTTTAACAATTGTTTTATATAAATACATTGGATACCTACATCATAACTACAGTACACTGGTGAGTATCACATCACTGTGTCTTTTTGGGTAGATTTCTCACTTGCTTGTCAGTGTTGTTGTCACAGTCACTGAGAAATCCAAGTACATGTGTGTTCTTTGTATCAGCATCATAGTGCCAGAAGAATGGATGGTGTGTACCTGGCAACCCACCCTATAAGAGTTAGTATGCCTGAATCTTGGTTAAATTATCAAATGCTGGATGTTTCGTGATATCCCCCCCAAAATTTTTCTCTATTATATCTGAAAATGCTCTTTTTCATCCTACAGGGAAATTTAAAAGGTAATGTTCAGCAACTTCAAACAAGTAAGACCGAATACCACATTGATCTATTTTAAGACTACTTCTAAAAACATACATAGTATTTTACTTTTCTGGGTGGGTTACCATGTGCTTCAGAGACCTTCCTATGGTTTGCTAGGTCTCTGTGTTAGTGAAATCTGAACTTTGTAAGAGTTCCAGGACAAAGGGAAGGGGTAGGTATACCATTGTGTAAGGTTCCAGAGTTTATTAGTTCTTGACATCAATAAATTGTTTTCCATGGTTTCAATATTACAAGTTATACACAGATATTGACTTGTAATTGTCATAATCAGTACTGTAGGAAGAATGTTTTGTGGAAATAATGTAGAGTTTAGTTTTAAGGTTTCCAGTATTCTGAGTAGCTTTATTAAAAGAAGATCTCTGAACTTGGGACAGATCTTGGCATTTCCTTCCCCCTCACCTCTCTGCTATTGTCCAGCTGTCTTTGTAATTACTCTTGACTGTTGTCTCAGATGTGTCTTCAGTCATCAAGAGACAATTAAAAGTGGTTGGGGCCAGGGGCGCACCTTTCTCTATGCAGTTAGCATTTCCTAACTTAACATTTGAACTCTGGTAAAATAAAATGCCTCAAGTTGACTCGTGTCATTTTGAAGCTTGTCTTTGACCAAAATGGGGAACTAAGCCTATATTACCATCTTGCCTGACTAGTAGCAGTAACAACCTCACTCAGCCAGGTCTCCTCAGATGCATTTATTTATTCCTGAGAAAATGAGAGGTGGTTTGTAGGTTCGCTCATTGACTCTCAGGTTGGTCATTCCTTTTCTCTTTTGAAAGACTACTGAAGAATCTACAGCAGGGGAGAATTACGTTGCAATTTTATTTTTGCTACAAACTGAAAAAATTTTGGCACAGCTACTTACCTATTTCTGTTTTTCTTAATACAAATAGAGCTTTCAGCTTAATTTAGTAACACCATTAATTGAGTAGAGCAGAAGAGCAGTGCCATTTTGTTACCTTTTTTTAAAATGGAGTCATATAATTTTTCAGTGACATTTGGAGACACAACCATCATATACATTAAAAAAAAAAAAAACCTGTCTACAAAAATACTGCTTGTGCATGCAACAGAACACTTTTTTTGTTGTTACCAGTTCAGAATGCGAAGGGATAGCCCAATAAATTGAAACTCATTTGAAACCAATTTGAATTATTTGATTCATCTCCCCCGACCTTTTTTGTTTTTTGGTTCTTAACCCCAGATCCCTTTGGAAAAGCACAGATAGAAACATTAAATTCTAGCAAACCTTTCAGAGTGTCGTTAGTTTCTATAGCATATGACCATTTTGGACATTTAATGGTTTTTATCTGCATAGTATTCTTACACGATGAGAAATTTTCCTTGGTATTTCTTAAATCTCAGCGATTCAGCTGGAATAAGTCTTATGATGTGACTGCCACTGTACAAATGTAGAAACTGAGGCAGAAGAGGTAACAGTTTCACCAGAAAAAAAGGATATTTTATATTTTTTTTCTTTCAGTGAGTTACACCAGTCATGCTGGGAAGGAGAATTATAATCCAAAGGAATGACACTATTGTAAGCTTTTCATTATTTTTTATCTGGTTTTAATTCATACTTGACCAAGCAATTAGAAAAGGCTGATACTAGACACACTATTCAAACAAATGAATAGGCATCTGTACACAAATACACACACACACTCACGCTTGACATTTAAAGCCCCAGAATTTAAACATTAATTTAATAATAAACTGAGGCTTTTGCAAGAAGTATAATGGTGGCTCTCTTTACTTGTATTTCTGGAACAGCAACTGCCTTTTATATTTTGATTTGTTTTGAATGCTGAGTACAAAACTCAAAAATAAACATTTAGGTATATTTAACTAGTGTATAAACTGAAATTAAAGCCTTTGAATAAGACCTGTTAATACAGAAGTAGACTACTTTCAGCATTAGAGACATTTGGATATTGAGATCAAAATGGGAATATGGTCCCTGGATAAGAGAACTTACTACTAAATTTTTCTTCACTTTTAAATAACACAATAAAATTCAATAAAAGATACTTTCAGAAACATATCAATTAAAATTTGCTCTTACTATACTTTAACTCCAGATTTGATTTTAATATGCTATCATTGGTTTGACCATTGCCTATGACAGGGCAGGTCGTATAGTTGGTACTCAATAAATATATCACAGAGCAAAGTCACTTAAAGAATCTTTCAATTCAGATTATCCTAGTGTATAGAATGATTCAAAATTAATTTGGAATCCTGACAGCACCTATCAATTTGAGTCTGCGGAACAGTACCAAAATGAACAAGTACCATGTACTTTTTATAAATGGAAACAGTTTTAAATATGCATTTCTTATAAATTACCACAGTTAGTGGCAATAATAGTAGTTTGGATGATGAATGACCTTTAATGAATTTACTCACAAAAGGATATTGAGGAATATATTTCATAGTTCATATGACTACTGTATATAGCAGTCCAAATAGGTGTTAGAGTGACATCCAGTCTCTTAAGATATCTTAAAATATTTATGTGTTTACAAACCTCTCAAAACCAAATCAAGTTAAGCAGCTTTCAAAAGGCAAAATTGTGCCTCCGTGAGAAGGAGAAAGAACTGGTTAAAGTTCTGTTCTTCACAGTCTCTTGTTTTCAGTCTGTGAGTGCAGTAGTTTGTAAAAGCAATGAAGATTCCCCTGATTATCACTTTCATGCCTCAAGACAGTTCTTACTCCTCTAGCAGTGTCACTGGATACTCACCCCTGCAAGGTGCTGCGTTTTATACAGCACGCAAGGTTTCACGGAAAGCCTTTTTTCTTCCAAACCAAACCTGTGTTTCTTTAAGTAAAATATTATTTATATGAGACCAAAAAAAAAGTACTGATTATTTTTAGAAAAGATTTTTTTTTTATTTAATGCAGTGAATAGTCAACCTTACCATTGAACTAAACATCTGAAATTTAATAGCATGAAACAGAAATTAGTCATCTGTTAATGGTTGCTATCCAGTGGGTACATCTGAGGTGTTAGAATATCAGGCTTGTAGACATTTGAGTAGACAATGTCAGCACGGAACACAAATCTCACACAGAGTATAATCAAAAGTTATTTCAAACAAATTATTCCATCAGTAAACTTCCTGTAGCAACATCAACTTCATGAAGTATTACATCTGTCTTAACAACAAACGATGATGGTATGTGGATGTAAGCATGTCATTATAAACGTGATGCGCTAAATAGAGCATATTGAGGTCAAAGCCTTTCTGTAGAAAGGGAATTTAATTGACATTCTTTCAAGCATAGTGTATAAACAGATCAAAATAGTTTTATCATAAGAAACAGTATTTAACAACATAGCTTTAAAATAAAAATACTTTAAAAATCAACTTTGATGAGATTAAATTTATTTTTAAAGAATCTTCCTATAGAGTGAAATATATATTTCTCGCTTCTGGTTTTTCTACATTTTTCCAGCATGACCGCCACCTTCACCCTATCCCAGTCCATTGTTAATAAAGTAGTGCAAAACACTGCAGCAATTTCAACCAAGCTTAATCCCCTACCAAGTCAGGGAAGTAAGACATTCTCACCAAATTCTGTCTCTCTAGAGGTATACTCCCTTGATATACCAGGAAGTTAGGTACAAAAACTACATGAGAGTCGGGAATGCAATTTTTAAGTATAGATTCTATGGTAAGTAGTGAAACATTTTCAGAGGCAAACTCCCCTTCCCCATAAGCAGTTTATTTTACAAAATAGGTTTTCATGCATTCATATTTTAAAGAATGATTTTTTTTCTATAAATGAATGGTAATGAAACACTGGCATATCACTTAGCACACTGCATTCTCCTCTACGTTAAAATTCACACTAATAACAAAAATCATAATATGCATATTAAAGCAGTTCAGTAACCTAATAACAAAGTAGATACATTTTTTTTTTCTGTGAGAACACTTGAGTATTAAATAGTTTTAGATGCACAGAGGCATAATCTGACACCAAAGGCAATGTGGATTTAATTTGCTAGATTTTTGACGACTGAACTGGGTTGCTAATTTGCTAACTTGGCACAAATTAATAGTGATTGGTATAAAAATCCTTATAGGCAATCATCATTTATAAACCTGGCAGTATTTTTTGTGTAGTCCTGTAGAGATTTTAAGGTTTTAGATGGAATGATAGAAGATTTGGAAATTTTCTTTGTAGGATTTCAGTGTGTGGAAGATTCTCTTGAGGAGGTGAATATACCTTCACTCTTTAGCTTAAAGAAGTCAGCCTAGTCATATCTATCTAAATAATTTGCACAGGAATGAATATCAGGATCCGAATCTATGTTAAGTTGAAATGCATCTGTTCCATTATTTAGGCTCTGGGATCCCTCCTCCCTTTTGAAATGTATAAAACATAGAAAACTGTAATGGATTATTTTTCAGATAAAAAATAGTCACATTAAAAAAAACTTTAAAATCAAATTGACATTTACATTTTATGTAGATTTAATCAGAGCACAGCTGAGCATTTAATATTCTAGTTCTTACACTTGTAATTAGAGAAATGTGTATCTCCCAATGTTACCATTCTTACATTTGTTGTTCCAATGTGTTATATTATTATGCACAGCTAACAAGGTTTTCACGCAGCAATAGCTAAACCTTTATCAAATTGATTCTGTACAATGGAAGTATATTTTCAAAGACATATGCCTTTGTACACTATTTACAAATTCTCTCAATCATGGTAAAATGGCAAAATAAATAAAAAACAGAAAGAAAAGGAAATGCGGCTCAGGCTGAAGGCTTTTCCTTTTATCTTCCTAAACAGATGCTGGTCTCCTCAGTGCTGGGAGCTGGCTAGCCAAGATTGTTTTTCTTCCTTTTACATGGGCTATGAGAAGGATCTGGTTTCAGTTCTTGGTATTGCACCTGTTTAAACAGAGTTCAGAGAAAGGCTGGTCAGGTGGCCACTTTCTGGCAAAGGAAGGGAAAGCAAAGGAATTCAGAGACTATGCTTGGGGGAAAAGAAAGTACTCGCCTTGGAAGCTGTATGCAATCTACAGCTGGGATGCAGAAAACAATAGAATGATAGAGCAAAGAGTCAAGGGAAATCTTGCCAGAATCTACATGAGAGCCCTGATGTGAACTTTGGTAACAGGCTGAGGTCTCTATTGCCCATACCCAACTAACATTAAAAGCAGAACCATCTCCATCTATTTTGAAGGGCCGAATAATGGTTCTCTATAATTTATTGTGTGCTTGTTTAATATAAGCTTCATCTCCATCCAGCCCACTCTCATGTCTGATACCAAATCAAAAACTCTGCTGAAACAAAGGAAAAAGATATTGCTGCAACCCAGCTTCAATAGTTTGATAAAAACATTTCTCATTTTACTCTGAAAATATTTATTGATCAATGGGCATTAATTAACCTCCAAGGCTTTCAAAGGATTGAGATATGCCCCAGTTCTCAAAACTCAGTTACTCTTTCCCCCTTCACTGATCTCTGAAACAGACATCTTTAAAGCTCACTTAATTCATGCAGTTTATTTAAGGAAGTGTTTTTCTCAATGTCTGCTGGCATACTTTGCTTTCATCATCTAATATTCCTAATTCCTCCTTCAGGTGATGGTGACTTCCCTTCACAAACTCCAGCTGAACCTTGGGGGAGGATTGTCCCCCTGACATCCTGGTAGGTTCTCTATGCAGTGCCCTCTCATTCCCCAATCTTCTCTATAAGTTCTTCTTGGATAACACCCCAACTGGGCTAATTCCTGAATGGCAAAATCTTCTACAGGCTTTATTAGCTTTACTTAGCTCTTCTAAAACCTTCAAAATTAAATGGATATAAAAGTTAAAACCCAATGCCACACTACATTAAAATGATACAGGCATACCTTAGAGATATTGCATGTTTGTTTCCAGGCCACCGCAGTAAAGCAAATATTGCAATAAAGCAAGTCACATGAATATTTTGGTTTCCCAGTGCATATGAAAGTTCTGTTTATGGTATACTGAAGTCTATTAAGTGTGCAATAGCATTATATCTAAAACAGCAATACCTTAATTTAAAAGTGCTTTATTGCTAAGAAATGCTAACCATTATCTGAGCTTTCAGCAAGTATTAATTTTTTTACAGTAGTAACATGAGTGATCAATGATCATAGGCCACCATAACAAATATAATAATAATGAAAAAGTTCAAAACGTTTCAAGAATTACCAAAATGTGACACAGAGACCCAGAGTGAGCAAATGCTGTTGGAAAAATTGTTCCAATAGACTTGCTCAATGCGGGGTTGCCACAAACCTTCAACGTGTTAAAAAAAAAAAAAAAAAAAATATCAGTGAAGCACGATAAAATGAGCTATGCCTGTAGTTATAATAATGAAACCTACATACCACTTGCACATCTGAAGGGACTCTGGAAAGGAAGTCAAGTAGTTCATTATTATCAATTGCATATGGACTCCGCAGCTTTTTTGTAAATTTATTGATGCCTGAAAAAGTGATAGATCAAACATTATTGAAATCTATAAAGTTTGGAGTTCAAATACACATTTCTGGCAAAAGTGTTGTGGTGATTTGAAGATCTAGATTAAGCTGCCTTTATTTCAGCCTTGACTGAATGAACCAGTAAACCCAGTTTTCTCCCTCCCTTCCTTCTGCCTGCCTGCCTTCCTCCTTCCTTCCTTCCTTCCTTCCTTTCTCCCTCCCTCTCTCTTTCCCTCCTTCTTTCCACCTTCCCAACTCCATGGCTGCTCTGTTTTTCTCTTTGTACTTCAGTGGCTTCTTCCCAGCAGGAAAGCCTTTCTATTTGGGAAACAAAAGGCACCTGGCAAGAATGATCAATGACCTATCTTGCCTTTCCCCTCAGTGTTACAATACTTAGAAGCTTAGCTTTAATGTTTCATCTGTGATAAAACTTGTCTCCCTGCATTCTGGATTGGGATTGTTTTTAAGGCAAGAAATCTGACTTACTGGTTCCCCCTTTTCAAAAGATACACTTTTTTTTTTCAGTGGTGGGGAGGTGGTGTTATTATGCAAACTAACCTGGGTTTTTGCTTTATTTGTTTTAATTTCAAAATGACCTGGAATTAGGAAGGGTTTACCACCAGCTTTAAAAAAAATAAAAAGCTTTGAAGATGGTGACATATAAGGATCCCAAACACATCTCTTCCCACCAACATGCTGGATCTACAGCTACATATGGAACAGCTACCTCTGAAAATAACCTAAAAATTGGCTGAGTGAGTCTACACACTGGCAATCATGAGAAGGCCCGCATCGAAGCAGGTAGGAGAGGCAGGGACACAACCACACCATAAACCCCACCCCTAGCCTGAGAACCCACAATCAGGAGGGACTTCTCTCTGAGGAGTGAGGGTTTGAACCCCAAATCAGGCTTCCCCAACTTTTAAGAATTGCACCTGGAGAGATGAGCCCCCAAAACATCAAGATTTTTTTTTCTTTTTCTAGTTTTGAGAAATAATTGACATACAAGTTTAAGGTATACAGCATGATAGTTTGATGTACACATACAGTGAAATGATTACCACAGTAGGTTTAGCTAATATCTATCATCTCGTATAGATAAAAGAAAAAACTTTTTTCTCTTTTTCTGTGAGTTTGATGTTTGGGCTTTTGAGGGGTTTTATTTTTGTTTTGTTTTTTTTTCCAATTCCACATATAAGTGAAATCATACAGTGTTTGTTTTTCTCTGACTTATTTCACTAACATAACACCTTCAAGGGCCATTCATGTTGTTGCAAATGGCAGGATTTCCTTGTTTTTTTATGGCTGAATAATATTTCATTATATACCACTTCTTTATCCATTCATTCATCCATCAGTGGACACTTAGATTGTTTCCATGTCTTGGTTATTGTAAATAATGCTGCTATGAACATGGGGGTGCAGATATCTTTTGGAGTTAGTCTTTTTGTTTCCCTTGGATAAATTCCCAGAAGTGTAATTGCTGGATCATATGGTAGTTCTATATTTATATTTTTAAGGCGTCTCCATACTGTTCTCCATAGTGGCTGTACCAATTTACATTCCCACCAACAGTGTACAAGGGTTCCCTTTTCTCTGCATCCATACCAGCATTTGTTATCTGTTGTCTTTTTGATGATGGCCACTCTAACAAGCATGAGGTGCTATCTCATTGTGGTTTTAATTTGCATTTCCCCAGTGACTAGGGTTATTGAGCATCTTTTCATGGATCTGTTGGCCATTCATATATCTTCTTTGGAAAAATGTCAATTCAGGTCCCTTGCCCGTTTTTAATTTTTTGTTGTTGTTGTTATTAGATTGTATGAGTTTTTTTTTTTTTAATTATTATTTATTTATTTATTTATTTATTTATTTGGCGTGTTGGGTCTTCGTTTCTGTGCGAGGGCTTCCTCTAGTTGCGGCAAGCGGGGGCCATTCCTCATTGCGGTGCGCGGGCCTCTCACTATCGCGGCCTCTTTTGTTGCGGAGCACAGGCTCCAGACGCGCAGGCTCAGTAGTTGTGGCTCACGGGCCTAGTTGCTCCGCGGCATGTGGGATCTTCCCAAACCAGGGCTCGAACCCGTGTCCCCTGCATTAGCAGGCAGATTCTCAACCACTGCGCCACCAGGGAAGCCCAAGATTGTATGAGTTTTTTATATATGTTGGATATTAGCCCCTTATCAGATATATGGTTTGCAAATATTTTTTCCCATTCTGTAGATTGTCTTTTCACTTTGTTAATGGTTTTTTTTTTGCTATGCAGAAGCTTTTTGGCTTGATACAGTCCCACTTGTTTATTTTTAATTTTGTTGGTTGTGTTTTAGGTGTGATTTTCAAAAAATCATTACCAAGACCCATGTCAAAGAACTTTTTAAAAAATGTTTTCTTCTAGAACTTTCATGGTTTCAGGTCTTACAATCCATTTCAAGTTATTTTTTGTGATTGGTGTAACATAGGGGTCAAGTTTCATTCTTTTACATGTGACTATCCAGTTTTCCTAGCACCATTTATTGAAAAGACTATCTTTTCTCATTGAGTATTCTCGGCTCCCTTGTCAAATATTAATTTACCATATATGCTTGGGTTTATATCTGGGCTCTCAATTCTGTTCTATTAGTCTGTCTCTAAGCATCTAGCTTCAAAAACCAACTTGTGTATTCAGACTCACCCTCCCCAGGGCCCAGCATGGAAGCAGCTGATCCAGGGGCAACCAGATTTTGTGTGGGGAAGGATCACTTGCTTGTCATGAGGGGAAGGCATCTGATGCGAAACATATTCAGGGGCCTACCTGGGTACTCTTCAGGGACAGAGACTGGCAGCCACCATCTTTTTGTTCTTTCCTGGCAGGAACCATCTCTCCCCAACTGCCTCGGTCCAGCCATTTGGTACCATCTTCATGCTCTCCCTCTGCCATGTTCCAGAGCACCAGTATCTCCCCGAAGGGAGCTTTCACACACATCTGGTGCCTGAGATTTTACATCTATGAGGCAGTTCGAGATGGTGTCCTAGGACGATCGTGAACTCACCTCTTCCCACGGACACACCGACTCTACAGCTACATATGGAACAATTTCCGGTAAAAAAACAACAACAACAACAACAAACCCCCCCTCTGAAAACTAGCTGAGCACCTCCTTAATGTGGGGCAAATGAGAAAAAGGCTACATTCAAGTGGATAGGAGATGCTGAGAAACAATCTCGCCATAAACCCCACCCCCAGTGCAGCTTCCCACCATCAGGAGGAAACTCACAAACCCGGAGCTTCTCCCTGAGTAGCCAAGAGTTTGTACACCACATAAGGCACCTCAACTTTTAAGACCTGCACCTGAGAGTTGAGCCCCCAAGGCATCTGGCTTTGAAAATCAATGGGCTTGCATCCATGAGACCCAAAGTGCTATAGTGAAAGGAGAATTGCTCTTAAAGAGCTCGTGAGCACTCACTCACCCCAGGGCCCAGCACAGAGGCAGCTGTTTGAAAGGTGCCCAGGTTTTCTGTGAAGAAAATTCATTTCCTAATCTTAAAGAGTTAGCCGGAGAGGCAGGGGCCTGCTGGGATACTCTCTGGGGACAGAAGCTGGTGGGCCCCATTTTTGAGCTCTCCTTCTACTGCGCTTCAGAGCACCAGTATCTCCTGGAGGGAAGCTTTTACCCACATCTCGTGTTCTGGGTTTTGTGGCTGCCACCAGGGGGTACCCCTTGATTGCTTGGCTCTGGAGGCCAGGGGACTGGTGCTCCTGGGTCCCCTGGAGCTGTAACATTCAAGAGACAGTTCTTGGCAGGCTACCACCCCCAGGGCACTGGACAGACAGCAGACTGAAACACACCCCAGTCTTTCCAAGAAAGAGCCCTGTTTGCTTGTCCAGGAGCTTTGGCCTGAGGGGCAGGAATCTGCTCTGGCACACTTCTAGGAGCCTATGGAAGTGTTCTCAGGGAACAGAGGCCAACAGAGGCTGGTGGATGCAATCTTTGCATTCTCTCTCTGCCTTGCTCTAGCTTGCCAGTATCTCCCAGAACCTTGGCTGGTGCCCCAATTTTTGCAACTGCTCTCAGGAGACACCTCTACATTGCCTAGTTCTGGTGGCCAGAAGGGCTTATGTTTGCAGGTCCCAAAGGACTGTAACCAATAGAGAAAGAGGTCTTAAACAGCTACCACCCTCAGGGCACAGCAAGAAGTAACAGACCAAGGAGCTCAGTCTCTCTGTGAAACGGGCCTATAATTTTATCACGGCAGGCTTCTAATTAAACACACATCTAAGGGCTGACTGTAAACCCTTCCAGACACCTCAGAGGGGAGCTCTTACACATGTCTGGTGCCCCAGTTTTTGCAGCTGCCACCCAGGGGATGCCCCTTGACTGCCTGACTCTGGTGGTCAGGGGAGCTGGTGTTCCTGAGTCTCACAGGAATGTAACAATCAAGAGATAGTTCTCTGTAAGGTACCACCACCAGGGCACTGCACAAACAGGAGACTGAAACACACCCCAGTCTTTCTATGAAAGAGGGCTATTTGCTTGTCCTGGAGCTTTGGCCTGAGGGGCAGCTTTCAGGTTTGGCACACATCTAGGGGCCTGTGCAGGTGCTCTCAGGGGCCACAGGCCAGGGGATGCTATCTTTGCACTCTCCCTCTGCTTCACCACAGCTCATCAGTATCTCCCAGAAAGGAGCTTATAAACTCATCCAAAGCCCTGATTTTTATGACTGTCACCCAGGGGACACCTCCAGATCATCTGTCTCTGGTGGCCAGCTGGGCTTACACTTGCAATCCCACTGTATATATCTGCATAATTTAAAAGCTGCTGCCTAAGGGAATGACTTTCAATTAGCCTGAATCTAGGTGCTGCCTGAGAGCCTCCTGTTTGAGACACTGACAGGTCTTCACACATCCTCAACTACTGAGGGCTATTAAAAATAAAATAGGCTCGGACTTCTCTGGTGGCACAGTGGTTAAGAATCCGCCTGCCAATGCAGGGGACATGGGTTCGAGCCCTAGTCCGGGAAGATCCTATATGCCACAGAGCAACTAAGCCCGTGCGCCACAACTACTGATCCTGCACTCTAGAGCCCGCAAGCCACAACTATTGAGCCCGTGTGCCACAACTACTGAAGCCCGCACGCCCTAGAGCCCATGCTCCGCAACAAGAGAAGCCACTGCTCTCCGCAACTAGAGAAAGCCTGCACGCAGCAACGAAAACCCAACACAGTCGAAAATAAATAAATAGAATAGAATAGAATAGGCTGCTTGGACAATTACAAAGGTTTGGGAGACAACTAAGAGCTAAGGCAAGGTTGAATGATAAGGTTCATCTCCTACGCAAGACCACTACTTCAAGACTGGGAGAGGTGGCTCTTTCATATAATGCATAGAAACCAACACAGAGATTCAAGCAAAATGAGGAACATGTTTCAAATGAAAGAACAAGATAAACCTCACGGGAAAAAACCTTAATAAAATGGAGATGTTATTTACCTGGTAAGGAGTTCAAAGTCATGCTCATAAATATGCTCACCAAACTCAGGAGGGTATGGATGAACAAAGTGAGAAGTTCAACCAAGAGATAGAACATATAAGTACCAAATAGAAGTCACAGAGCTGAAGAATAAAATAATTGAACTGAAAAATACACTAGAGGAATTCAACAGCAGACTAGATGAAGAAGAAGAAAGGATCGTTGAAAATCAGAACAGCAAAAAGAAAAAAATGACAAAAAGTGAAGATGGCTTAAGGGACTCATGGGGACAACATCAAGCGTACTAACATTTGCATTATAGGGAGTCCCAGCAGGGGAAGAGAGAGAAAGGGGCAGAAAATGTATTTTAAGAAATAATGGCTGAAAACTTCCCTAATCTGGGGAAGAAAACAGACATACAGATCCAGGAAGCCCAGGGAGTTCCAAATAAGAGAAACCCAAAGAAACCCACATCAAGACAGACATATAATTAAAACGTGAAAAGTTAAGGACAAGAGTCATAAAAGCATCAAGAGAGTAACAACTTGTTATGTACAAGAGAACCCCCAAAAGACTATAAGCAGATTTTTGAGGAGAAACTTTGCAGACTAGAAAGGAATGGCATAATATATTCAAAGTGCTGAAAGAAAAAAGACTTCCAAGCAAGAATACTCTACTCAGCTAAGTTATCCTTAAGAACTGAAAAAGAGTTTTCCAGACAAGCAAAAGCTTAAAGAGTTTATCATTACGAAACTGCCTTATGACAAATGTTAAAGGGACTTCTTTAAGCCAAAAGAAAGTGTGCTATAAGTAGAAAGAAAACACATGCAAGTACAAATGTCACTAGTAAAGGTAAATACATACTAAACGTAGTGGATTAATCATTTATAAAGCTAGTATGGAGATTATACAACAAATATAGTAAAAATAACTATAACTACAATAATTAGTTAAGGGATACACAACAATAAAAAGGTGTAAAATGTAACATATAAAACGGGGGAATAGAGTAAACATTTAGAACTTTCAAATGCGTTCAAACTTAAGTTCTTGGGACTTCCCTGGTGGCGCAGTGGTTAAGAATCCGCCTGCCAATGCAAGGGACACAGGTTCAAGCCCTGATCTGGGAAGATCCCATATGCCACAGAGCAACTAAGCCCGTGTGCCTAGGGCCCATGCTCCACAACAAAGAGAAGCCACCACAATGAGAAGCCCACGCACTGCAACGAAGAGTAGCCCCCACTCGCCACAACTAGAGAGAAAGCACATGTGCAGCAACTAAGACCCAACACAGCTAAAAAAAAAATTGTTTTTTTTTAAATTAAGTTCTTGTACATAAGCCTCGTGGTAACCACAAAATAAGAAAGCAAGAGAAGAAGAAAAGAACAGAGGAACTACAAAACAGCCAGAAAACAATTAACAAAATGGCAGTAAGTACATACCTATCAATAATTACTTTAATGTAAATTAACTAAATTTTCCAATCAAAATACATAAAGTGGCTGAATGGATTAAAAAAAAAAAAAACCAAGACCCTTCTATATTGCTGCCTATGAGAGATTAAGTCAGATGTAAGGACACACACAGACTAAACATGAAGGAATAGAAAAAGATATTCCATGCAAATGGAACCGAAAGAATGCAGGGAAGCTATACTTATATAAGACAAATAGATTTTAAAACAGTGCAAATTGGAAAGGAAGAAGTAAAACTCACTATTTGCAGATGACATGGTTTTTTATATATAGAAAATTCTAAAGACTCCACCAAAAAACTGTTAGAACTAATAAATGAATTCAGTAAAGTTGCAGGATACAAAATCAATATACAAAAATCTGTTGCATTTCTATACACTAACAGTTTACTATCAGAAAGAGAAATTAAAACAATCCCATTTACAATTGCATCAAAAAGAATAAAATACTTAGTAACAAATTTAACTGAGAAGATGAAAGACCTGTACACTGAAAACTGTAAGACACTGAGGAAAGAAATTGAGGAAGACACAAATAAATGGAAAGGTATTCCCTGCTCAAGGATTAAAAGAATTAATATTGTTAAAATGTTCATACTACCCACAGCCATCTTCAGTTTCAATACAATCCCTTTCAAAATTCCAATGGCATTTTTAACAGAAATAGAAACAATCCCAAAATTTGTATGGAACCACAAAAGACCCTGAATTGCAAAGCAATACTAAAACAGAAGAACAAACCTGGAGCCATCATGCTCCCTGATTTCAAACTATATTACAAACCTATAGTAATTAAAATAGTATGGTATTGGCATAAAAACAGGTGACATAGATCAATGGAATAGGATAGAGAGCCCAGAAATAAACCCATGTATATATGGTCAATTAATTTTTTTTTATAAATTTATTTTTGGCTGCATTGGGTCCTCGTTGCTGTGCATGGGCTTTCTCAATTCGTGGTGAGCGGGGGCTACTCTTATTACAGTGTGTGGGCTTCTCATTGCAGTGGCTTTTCTTGTTGTGGAGCACAGGCTCTAGGTGCGCGGGCTCTAGAGCACAGGCTCAGTAGTTGTGGCGCACGGGCTTAGTTGCTCCGCGGCATGTGGGATCCTCCCGGACCAGGGCTCAAACCTGTGTCCCCTGCATTGGCAGGCGGATTCTTAACCACTGCACCACCAGGGAAGTCCCTGGTCAATTAACTTACAACAAAGGAGCCAAGCATATACAATGGGGAAAGGACAGTCTCCTCATTAAATGATGTTGGGAAAATTGGACTGGCACAAGCAAAAGAATGAAGCTGGACCACTATCTTATATCACTTACAAAAATTAATACTCAAAACGGACTAAAACTTGAATGTAAGACCTGAAACCACAAAACTCCTAGAAGAAACTATGGGTGATAACAAAAGTAAAAATAAGTGGGACTGCGTCCAGCTAAAAAGCTTCTGCACAGCAAAGAAAACCATCAACAAAATGAAAAGGCAACCTACAGAATTGGAGAAAATATTCGCAAATCATATCTGATAAGGGGCTAATATCCAAAATATATTAAAAACTTATACAACTCAATTGTCAAAAACAATTAAAAAATGGGCAGAGGATCTGAATAGCCATTTTTCCAAAGAAGACAGATGGCCAACGGATACATGAAAAGATGCTCAATATCACTAATCATCAGGGAAATGCAAATCCAAACCACAATGAGATGTCACCTCACACCTGTCAGAATCGCTGTATCATCAAAAAGTCTATAAATAACAAATGTTGGGGAGGGTGTGGAGAAAAGGGACCCCTTGTGCACTGCTGGTGGGAATGTAAATCAGTGCAACCACTACGGAAAAAGGTATGGAGGTTCCTCAAAAAATTAAAAATAAAACTACCACTATGATCCTGTAATTTCACTTCTGGGTATTTATCTGAAGAAAACAAAAACACTAATTCAAAAATACATGTGCACCCCCATGTTCATTCAGCATTATTTATAATAGCAAAGACATGGAAACAACCTAAGTGTCCATTGACGGATGAATGGGTAAAGAAGTTGTGGTGTATATATGCACAATGGAATATTATTCAGCCATAAAAAAGTTTGAAATCTTCCCATTTGTGATAACATGCACTGACCTCAAGGGCATTCGTTATACTAAGTGAAATACGTCAGACAGAGAAAGACACATACTGTGTATGATTTCACTTATATGTGGAATCCTTAAAAAAAACAAAAACAAAAATCAAGCTCATAGATACAGAGAACAGCCTGGTGGTTACCAGAGGTGGAGGAGTGGGAGGTGGGTGAAGGAGTCAAAAGGTACAAATTTCCAGCAATAAAATGTCATGGGGATATAACGTACAGCATGGTGACTATAGTTAATAATACTGTATTGCACGTTTGAAAGTGGCTAAAAGAGTAGATCTTGAAAGTTCTCATCACAAGAAAGAAAATATGTTTCCATTTCTACATTTCTGGCATTGAGATTTTTAGAAACCAATTTTCCTTTTAAATTATAAGAAATTTAAATTTAAGGCTTGCAAAAGATGCTACTGTAATTGACTTACTTGGATCACTTCTTGGATTAAAATGGCCAAGAACCATTAAAAATGAGCCATACCTACCCATGCTAAATTATTCAACAGTGAATCCTCTGTGCTACCTGAAGAGCAAATGTGGATGAGGGGCAAATACAGATGAATTTGGAGCTATTATACAAAAAAACAAAACAAAACCCCCAAATTTAATGAGGTAGAAATGTCAAAATAATGTATAAAACTAGAAGTACCTATTCTACATATTCTATGGAATAATGTAGAATTTCAATTGGATAAGTCTACTGTTTTACATTTATATTGCACTTAATAAATTACCAAGCATATTCACGTAAAAATACATAAATAAACAGCTTTTTATGAAATCAGAGTGGTAAAAACTGGGTCACAAACTGGAGCATCTTGGCTCTTCTTCAGGGAGTTCAGCAGAATAAACTAATGCAATTATGATTTGGTCCCTGTCTCCCCATGTGAGACTCATGTCTTAAATTTCTATTTAATATTTCAGCAATCACCTACCACTAAAGGAATACTGTTCTTTGTTTTATTTTATTTGACGAAACAAGAGACCCAAACACATTCTCTGCAAATTACGTTTAAGACAGCTTGCCAGTGAGGCCAACCCAGATTACACAGCCAGATGTCTGCCGTGGGCTCCAGTTTCTGAGAACCTGGGGAAAGGAAACCCGAAGTTCCCCACCTATCACAACTGAGATGGCAGGTCTGACCCTAAGTAGGTTAGAGGTAATAAACTGCCACACCTAACGCCCTACCTTAATTCCTTCAATAAAACAGCACCTGTTTTAAATATCAGAGGAAGGAATGAAAGAACATACAATAGCGACGCAAGAACATGGTGGAAATGCCTCTTGTATAGTGAAAGCACTTAGTTGAAACTGTTTCTTTAAATTATAGAAATTAAGGCAGGAAAACATAATCACCCTTCCCTTCACCCTCCACTCCCTACCCAAGATGTAAAGGTAATGATAGTGATGATAAGGGGCAAGAAGGCTTGCTCAGGATATGACAAGATATGCCAAAAAGAATAGCGAAGTAAGGATTTTTAAACTGGAGGGCTTGGAGACATCAGACCCTTTTTCATTTTATTCCAGCATATTTCTTTAAAAGCCTTAAAAAGAAAACAAAACATTCCTTTTCATCTTTTTGCTTTCAGTGTAAGCACATGTGTTCTGAAAACCCATTTTGGTTCTTTGCATTTTGTATAAGTTTAGCAATCTCGGGTGTATGCAGGCCAGGGGCAAGTAGAGAATTTTACTCCTACCCAGTCTTGTTTATAGATCATTAATGTAGTTTTATATGTTAGTTGATCTTGGAGACTGAAAATTGAGTTTTCCAAACAAAGAATTGTGTCAGATAAGAGAAAGAAAGGAAAATAAACCAAAAAAACCCAAACTATGAAGAATGCTGAAAGTACCACCTAAGTAGAGTCTAGGTACATAGGAACTGTTAGCATGAAGCATAATTGCATTAGAAATTAGGACCCCCAAATATCACCTTTAAAGTGGGTTTTTACAGAAGCATTCTTGTTTAGTACACATAAAGCTGGTTTTTTTGTTCCCAAGCAGCCTGCCAATGCCAAGGACCCTTTTCCTGCTTCCTTAAAGGTGACCTCTTAAACAGGCAGCCATATATAGTACCATGTTTACGGACATTTCCGTAAGATAAAGTACCACAGCACAAAAGCACATTGTCCTAAATGCACCATATGGATCAAAATGCCTCTGTTTATGTATAAATGGTGGAAATAAATCAGAGTGATATCTAGACAAAGCTACACTTTGATATATGAAGAATCTGCACAACTACATGTTTATAGTATGATGGAGCCTATGGTGCCAGATAAGAAAAATGCATTTTGCAAATAGACCTAAATCTTTAAACTCTTGTGATTTTTAACTGACCTGTCTCTTTTCATCATGGAATAGCTTCATGACCATAAATACAGGGAACTACTGACAGTATAACTCATCCCTTAAAAATAGTTTGTTCTTAGCAGCTATGACAGTTTAAAAAAAAAAAAAAAAAAGGCTTTACTTACCCCAGAGAAGGACAATGTATCTCAGCGGAATGAAGTACAGGATGACTGTGAACGCACAGAGGGCTACAATGGCCAGCCAGCTTAAGAATGGGACGGTCCAGTTGAAAGTACTGAATGAGAAATTAATACATCAGCAATCTGAGCACTTCTTACTTTTTTCAAACAAAGATGAAAATAAATGTGATTCTGATTCAAAATCTGGACTAAGGATCTAGTAAAGACTGTATTTCTCTCTGGAATAGATGCCAATTGTAATAGGCTATCAGAAGATACAGGTTAGTCATAATCTCAACTTCATGAACACAGGGCCCAGGTACAGGGTGTTGACACCAACCTCTCCAGATTGTCCCAGGTGACTTAAGGGTCTAAAGTCGTCACACTACTTGGGTGACTCCCCGTGGTTTAAAAATCTTTTTCTACTTCTAAAACTAGTACTGAATCTTGTTTTCTCCAAATTTTCATAGAGGAGAATGCCCCTGGGCCTACCATTCTTTCTTCTATGAACTCTCACACAGGATTAACCACATTGGAAATAAAATGTTGCCAACGATTGTCCATAGATCTAAATCTTAACACGGTTGTGTAAATCCTCAGAACTTTAGAAATCCTTAGAGGAATACTCACTTCCCACTTCAGTTATGTTTCAAATGGAATTAGAAGTCAGGAAGGGGGAATTTTGTCAAAATTCACCTGCCATCATAGCCCTCTTCCCAGAAATACATAGATAATTAAGAAATAAAGTCAACATTACCTACTATTCTCCCTACCTTGTTGATAGCGAAGGAGAACATGGCACATGATAGATTTGTTGGGAAGACCAAAAAGGGAGTATAAGCTGGAAAAGAGTGGGTTATAACGGGGCCTGGCTGATGGCTCTGCAGTGTTCCCACACTGCTGGTGACTAATAATGTAGAGGGTCAGGGAAGGAAGCAAGACGGAGTACTGACAATGATATAACATCAGAACAAAGAACAAAAATGGGATCAATGAACAGAAGGAGAGGAAGTTACAAAACAGACAGTACTAAGATGGGAAGGACTTTAATGAAACAAAAAGAACGAAAGATCAAGACAGAAGGCAAATGGAACGTGGAAAGACTGGGATATTTTTAGGCTTTTTGTGTAGAACATCTATTGTGAGTCTGGTAGTTTCTAAGAGAGACTGGCAAAATTATAAAGTAAACAGAACCATTCCGTGGAGCCCTCAAGGTTGGGTATATAACCATATCTCCATTTATAAGCATACCATTGCCTTGAAGTTCAGCCTCCAAAGAGGAACTAACACATCTTGCTGAGTGACTCTTTAGCATAATTTAATGAAAAAAAACCAAAGAAGGTAGCAAATCTGTGTTCAAAGCCTAGATTCTGCTATGTGACTTTAGGTGGTCAACCTCTCTAAGCATCAACCTTCCCGGTTATAAGATGGGGACAGCTTTTATTGTATCCAGGAAGACTGTTAGTGATGGCAACATGTTTATGTGAATCAAGGTGAAGTTATTAGAGCCATTCAACTCTAGGAGTCTAAAGTATGGCATTTCTTCTTAGCAAGCAGTGAGAAGGGCCCCAAGACACTTCAAGAAAATATGAAATTGTACATGATATGGATAAATGTCAGTGTTTTTTATTTCTTCTAATTTCCCGGTAATGGATGCTATACTCACTTGGGCTGGGTTTTTCCAGGGAAGTTTTTGATCCAATAAAGGATGTTTCTCAAGAGATTTTTCTCATGTACTGCCCTTCAGCCTAACACTTAAGAGTTATTCCTTAGCTTTGTGGCATATGGCTTGCTTTTTGTCTTTCTCTAGGTCAAATTCCTAAAAATGTTTTTTTTTCTAGTAAAAAAGCCGAAGTTGGATCAATCTGGTTGTCTTGTTTTTAGTTAACTCTTGGGGTCTGGCTTTGCTGTCGTGTTTTTTTATCTCCTATGGCCAGAGTGAGTCCTATAACTGTCACCAGGCAAAGAATCATGCCTTCCCTCCTTCACTGACACCTGTAGTTCCCTTGCTTCTGCCCGCTGGTGGAGAGAACAGAAGGCGGAGGGTCTGTTTGCTCTCCTGTGGCTCAGCTCAGAGCCATCCATCACACCACTCCATGTGTGAGGGCACTGGCTCTTCATGCAGAAAACCCTCCTTCTGGGCAGCCTCACTGAAGCGCTCCCTGTGTTCTTACTCCTCTTGGAAGGAAAAGTGACAAGGAATACCAGTGTAGCTAATGTCGGGGGGGGGGGGGAAAGAGTGCCCTTTTCTTTTTCCACAGTGCATTATGGAATCGATATCTAGAATATGATCTTAACCACCCCCCCCACAAAGAGATGCAATTCAAGGAAGTTCTGGAATGATTTAGTAACAAGATGTGGTAATTATGGAGGCTTTCATTTTGTACTTAAAGATTGCTTCTGTATCTGCTTTCTGGATAGATCCATTTTATCCCACGTGACCCCAGGGGAGCTTCTCTCTTATAGTATTCGAAAGATTACTGCGCCGAAAAGATAGCTCCTACAAGACTCACTAGATCCTATGCGGTGTTCCTGTACCTCAGCCTATACCTGCACCTCTGTCTATACCTTGGAAAGTTCACGCAATCCAGTTTTCCCCAAGGCTGGTCCACAGCCAGGATCTGGTCATTTCCTTCAACTGGCCATGGTCTTTTCCAACCAAGCACCTGTCTGAGTCTCCTAACACCCAGAGTTACAAAGAAGCCTCTCCCCTTCAGGCATTCACAATCCTGACCTTAGAGTTGACCCAGGGTCTTCTGATATAAATGAGATGTTTCTGTCAGGTAATCAGTACACAGTGTACCTCAGAGAAAGGACAATACTCAAGAGGGAAATGCCCCATTTAGGACTTCACACTCTGCTTCTGCAGATACATTGTGGAGAACAAGGAAACATTCTTAGAGATGTAAATAACATGGAGAAGAAGAAGAAAAGAGAAAAGATGTGGAAATCAGTCTTTAGAAGTCTGATACTGAATGTTGCTTAGAGGCACATTTGGGAGTGAGAGGGAGGCTGTCCTGTCTAATATGATACGAGAAAGTGGAAACTCAGCACCTATGCATATGTGGAAATGTGTTAAACAAAAAATTATACAAAATAAAATGCATTATGCCTTGAAACATGAAAGGCACCAGATGAATGACTCACACCTTTAGTTTAAATAATTTACTCCTTTCAATTTCTATGTATGCCCAAGGATCCAAATCTGCAGAACACTTTTGGTTATGAATAATAAACAATGAATAGATATACAAAACTAGGAAAATGTAGGCTTATCCAGATATACAGCACCCCTTCTTGAATAGATCATTTAGAAATCATTATGTGGGCCAATTTTCACATAGTTTAGTAGGTACAGGGCCTTAGTATATTTTTTACTAATGACTAATTATATATCCACCTTACCACTTTTATAATTAAACAGTTGTTTTAAAAAATATATTAATAAATAAAACTATTTGAAGTAAAATGCAAGTAACATGTTTCTTAATTTTACATCAGCTCTCAATGAAGCTCTATTTCCTTGTTTAAAAAATTGTTTTTTAAATTATAAAAATTATGTATATTTTCTAAACGGCAAAGCATTAGTTTATTTCATCTATAATTATGATGTCAGCTATTTAAATATACAAAATTGAAAGCATATTTTTGCAGGGTGCTATATATAGTATGATTTTTTAAAATTTAACTTTATTGATGAAATTATAACTCAACCAATAATAAAATGCAGGTGTGTCTTGATTACCTGAAATCCTCATTTAACTTGGTTTATTTTTTTTCTATCACAATTTCATATTCTGTGTAAGAACAAAGTCTCACTGTGAAAATGTGCTAAAATTTAGGACGGTGTTATTTCTTCAAAGCTACAAGTATGACTTCTTTCCAACCAATATGTTCTAAATTTCAAGGAGGAAATTGACAGAACTTTCATAAAACCAAAGACTGGCAGAAGCAAAGTAAATAATGATAAAACTGAGCAATAGATCACCCAGGAGTGTCCCCTGCCAGAAAGAATGTGGCATTTCACCCTCTGAGAAACAAATGGACACTGTCCCACAGAAGACCAGGGCTCACATGTCAGCATCACTCACTTCTTTATCCTTTCGCCAAAGGAAGCAACTTCATCTAGGATGTTCTGGACACTGATACATACTTCCTGGATGGCATAGATTTTATTTATAAATCCCTTTTTCTCGCTGTCCTAAAATACAATAAAAAAGAGAGAGAGTTTCTATATGAGTAAAGGTATCCTTGAGGGCTTGAATTCTTTTAAGTGTCCCACTTTTACATTTTTAAACTTAAATGAACTTCATTATTGCATATATATAAATGGATACGTGAAGCCCATGAAATTTCTAGGATATGACAGGAGGTGGAGGAGGAAGAATACTCAGCATTATGGACCTGTGCTAGTATAAAGGTGGCTGCAAAGCACAAGACTCAGATTCCGTTGCTCTTGCCCTGCTGAACAGAAACATTTCAGCCAGGGGGAGGGGAGGTATAAAGAGATCAGGTCTCAGAATGACCAAATGCGGAATCTGTGCTGACCCTGGACCTACCATGATACAATACTTAGCAAACCCAGTTTCTTGGCCCCAGCACCCATATACCTAAGTTTGGTCTTGGCTCCAGATATTTTAATAGAAGGGAATGGTGGGTGCAAATGAGAAGACCTATGAGCAATGAAAACTGCAAAAAAATTTTTAAATAAAAAAATAACAAGGTCAACTGAAATCCAGTAAGTGGCCACTTCTAGACAGCACCTTAGGTAGATCAGATACGTAGTTAGCCTGGCCCCGCCTCTTATGAATAATAGTCACATACTTCATGCTCTATTAGGGTTCTAACTAAACATTTCCCCCCCACACTTTGTACTTAATTCTTCATTTTAAAACTTGTGCTAGATTTAAGCAAAGCTGGTGTGTGCTCCAGGGAATGGATGGGTGAGGACTGAGGATAAAGCGCCCAGAGAGTGGTGTGAGCCTGGGAGAAATGGGCACATTTTGTAATTTTAGACCCAGAGGAAGAAACAGTGGTGCCCTTTCACGATAGAAAATTCTGCTTAGTAGCCTGGCATCACAGGCACTTGCCTAGGCTGTTTGGTGGAGACCATCCAACCCATGACTCCATTCCTCCATGCCAGCTTGAATCTCTATGGAAATGTAGATCCAATTTCATTACTTTAACTTCTTTTGAACACTTGCACACTGTGCCAGAACACTTGAGACCTCATGTGGCAGTCAGTGCTTGCTGAAAGCAGCCAGGAAGCTAGAATAATAATGTCGTCATGTTGCACATTTACATACTGACTTTCATTTTAGAAGAGTCTAAAGTACTTTGCACTGTGAACACTTGGCTGGGGCTGGCATCCTGCCACCTTAGAAACTGAGGGCAAATGAATGACAGGTGTGTGGGCAGCCTCCAAGGACAACAGGGTACAGTGGGACTGAGGACATGGATGCCAGTTTTATAACATGATCTTTCGATACCAGTTACTTAGAGCCCTCATTTTAAATTTAATTCCCATGGGAGATGTTGTCTACATTATTCATCTCACTTATACCAAAACGGACTGTAAGGCAATGAGGTAGATGAAATGCATAAGGCTCAGAGTACAGAGAACAATTACACACCCTCGGAGTCTCCACTGTCTTCAAAAGTTGCCCTTCACTTGTCATTACAGACATGGGTGCATCAATTTCTTGTCTTTTTTCCCTCCCCAGTAATAAAATAAAATGCACTCATTTCACCTATGTAATTGTACATTTTATAATAAAATGGATAACCAGTGGCTCCTTCTAGTTCCTTTCATAATTACAAAATTGGGCTGCTCTAATAACCTCCATGGCCTTCAATGTTCTCTCTCAAGCACTGGCTAAGTTCATTTTGTCTATGAAGTAAAGTGCTCTTACAAAATATTTTCTACATGCAGAATAAATCAAGTTGGAGACAAAGCATGCAGATTATACAATGAAAGTTCACTGAGAATAATATCTTACCAGTTTGAAATTATGAGGTGAAAAATATTTCTTTCACAATAGCAATAAAATATATAAAACACTTAGCCATACCTTAACAAGAAATGTACAGAATCTATATTAAGAAATTAGAGATACTATGTTTCTGCATTGGAATACTGAATATTAAAAGAATGTATTCTTTTTTTTTTTCAGTTGAACATAAAGGTTTAATGCAATGTCAAGCAAATCCTAATGTGTTTGGAGTGGAGTGAAATGGGGAGAATTTGATCAAGTGTTTTTAAAATTTATTTGTAAGAATAAATGAATACCTATAGCCAAGTAATGTTTGCAAAAGAGAAATAATGAGAAAGCATTTATTGTACCAGATATTTAAGTAGTTAAAATATGAAAGATGAGCATTGAAAGAGAGATCATTGTATGATAAAGCACCAACATAAATCTATCATAAAGAAGGAAGTATTATGTTACTGGGTAATTGTTTTAACTATTTGGGGAAAATTATATTAAATTCTGCCTTAATAAATTCTCAGACCTATTTGTGATAGCTCAAATTTACCCCAGCATCTACCTCAAATTGTGGTACCCCAAATATGTACTGTATTAATTTAAAAGCAAAAAGCTAAAAATGAATTTTATAAAAACAGAAAAAGATAGGTAATTTATTTACTGACCTTGGAATAGGAAAGAACTTTCTGAACATACAAACAGTAAAGAAAATCACAAATAACTGGTAGCAAAAGTTACATAACATTCAAAACTTAAAAGTTATCATAAATTTAAAAGGCTAAGTGGGAAAAAAATTGCAACAAATATGACAAATGAAGGGATGGGATTACCAACATAGTCAATGAACATCTGAAACAATTTTCATTGCAGTTTTGTTTATAATAACAAAAAGAAAAATCACTAACATGTTGGGTAGAATTAATTATGTTACATACAAATGACAGACTATTAGGAAATCACAAAATATTGCTTAAAGACAGTGAAAATGCTTATGATCTAATAGAAACTGAAAAGAATGGGAAGTAAATGTGATATGGAGTATAATTCTAACTTATTTTTGAAATGAATAGGATGGAAATAGATGAAGGGAATGTGTCAAAATATTAAAGGTAATGGATGTTTACCTTCCTCATACCTTCCTGTAATATTCAAATTCTTTGCAATTAATATATTTTACTATTATAATCAGAATAATCCCCTGATTTTCTCCAATATCATTATTAAAGTAACATGGATAGAAGCCATAAATGAATCAGTATTCACTGGGCATGATTTTACATGGTTTATCTATTTTTTCTTAATGTATTTTTTTGTATTCTAAATTATTTTTAGAAAGAAGTAGAATGTAAATAGATACTCATTAAGCACCATAAAGTGCTTTTCACACAGCTCATTCAATCCTCACAACCACCCTACAACACAGATATTTTTCTCCACTTTACAGGAGAGAAAACTGAGGCTCATGGAAAAGTGACAGAGCTTGGATTAGGATTACAACCAGCCAACTCCAGAGTCTGTTCTCTGCACAATATACCATGTGACCTTCCCACTCTACCCAGGAAGATTTCAGTTCCTACCCAGGATCCCTGTGAGATAAACAAGAAGAAAAGACTTGCTAACATTTAGAAATTTATTATCGTAAACACCATGATCAGCAAGAAAATGAAATCCGGAAAGTTGATTCAAAAATGGGAAGTGGGGGCTTCCCTGGTGGCGCAGTGGTTGAGAATCTGCCTGCCAATGCAGGGGACACGGGTTTGAGCCCTGGTTTGGGAAGATCCCACATGCCGCGGAGCAACTAGGCCCGTGAGCCACAATTACTGAGCCTGCGCGTCTGGAGCCTGTGCTCCGCAACAAGAGAGGCCGCGATAGTGAGAGGCCCGCGCACCGCGATGAAGAGTGGCCCCCGCTTGCCACAACTAGAGAAAGCCCTTGCGCAGAAACGAAGACCCAACACAGCCAAAAATAAATAAATAAATAAATAAATAAATTTAAAAAACAAAAAAAAAACAAAAAAAAAAACAAAAAAACAAAAATGGGAAGTGGAAGATGTGTTAGAAACCACCAGATTTAATGTTAATAATGCCATGTGCAAATATTAAATATGGGATCTTCATTAGTAACGTGTCATTTCAGGCATCTACAAAGACTATTTGTAGTAGATTCTTTAAATCCAAGTACTGATGTTGATTATTGGCTAAAGAGTTTTTAAAATCTGCTCACTTTTAATTTTCTTTCTTTCTTCTGCACTCCCACCCTACGCCCACTCCCCTCACCCCTGGCCACCACAGTCCAAAATAAAACAGTCTGGAGTGTTGGCAAAGTTTTCAAGTGCTTTGGGATAAAATTTTTATCTTAAAATCTCTTTCATCAAATTCTATATTCCTCCACTGTGGTCTCCAACCAATGAAGTAATTACTCTTTATATACAGTATATGACCCAAAACTGCAATGGGTAGTGGAATTGCTCTGTGTTGCATTCTAGTATTTCACACTTTTTTCACTAATGTTCAATACTTTATTAGTAGAGAATAAATTGGTACATTTCTTTTATTGTCGTTTTTGCTTTCCTTTATAAACCGGCTTGGATGAAAGAAATATCACAGGGTAGTTAATCATCCAAAGGCTTGGTAGTGACAGTGTTTTTTAAAATGCATTATGAAGGTTTCTTTTGAAGATTTAAAAAGAAAATTACCCATAAAAAAGAACTATAACTATAAATCTGAAAATGTGAGATTTATATTGTACAAGTTTTTCTAATAATTCCATATAATTTCTTAAAATCTTGTTATTTTAAATAGTCCACAAAATATCAATAACTGCACACTTGAAATATAGTGATTCTTTCATATCACCTATTTTACTATCCTGTATCACAACAGAAAGTTAACTAGATTTTTCCAAAGAAATATCTACTTCCTAGCTGTGAGATATTTAGGAAACTCTTAAAGATGTGAAGGATCAATATACACTCCTTACATATTTGGAGAATCCTGTTCATTGACTTTCAAACCAAAATGACAAATACTCCCATTCACTGATTCGGTTCCAAATGGGAACAAGAAGCCAAAGTGATAGGTGTCAGGGTATGTGTACTGTGGGGTTGGGGTCTTCATGCACCCAGCTGCATCCTGCCACAGTCACTGATGCCAAAGAGGTCACTGTCAGCCCTGCTGACATCATAGAAAATGAATCTCTTGGACACCTGTGCTGTATCGATCACAGCAGGTATACAGAACATGTTTGCTCAAAATATTGGTGTTACAAAATTAATGTTATTTCACTTTCTTTCTAGGTTGAGAATGTCTTAAGAGAGTTAAGGGAGAGAGCTATTAAGTCTTACATCAGGGTGAGCATAAAACGGAACTGTCCCAGGAAACCAGAGCATATGTTCACCTTACTGAGGATTTCACAGAAGAAGCATGCAAATTTGCACCCCAAAGAGCTAATCTGGATCATAACTCTGCTTTTCCTTTAAAGTCTTGCTGTGTAACCTCTGGCAAAGGGGATCAGTAAGACTGATATCTGCTATGAGACATAACTGTTCTAGTTTACTGTTGACTACAGCTCTTCTGTGAGCAAACTGAACCTCACAGAGCACAAAGTGTACATTGTGTTTGGAATATGTTTAGGGTTCACGTGATTTATTTTTTATGCTAAAGATGGTTTTGGTGCACAGCTTTCTTACTTCACTCAGTAAAATGCCCTGCAAAACAGACTTCCTCTCAGATCTATGCTTCTAACCTATGGAAATAGTAGACATGAGGTATAGATTGAATAAAGGCACACAAAGTGGTGAAATGTTTTCTCTGTGCCCATATTCCTTCTTTTTCAGATATAGAAAACTACCCTTCAGCCTGAAATCTAGAGCACTGATATTCTCCCAGAGAGCAACTTAACAACTCACAGAGACTCTTGACTACTGAATCTTATCTCAGTGTCTTACACAGTTTTTATGATATCAAATCTTACCCAGCTTACTGGGTGCCTTGGCTCTTTTCCTGATATTAACCTTGAAAATAGGAACCCTCCATTGAAACATTAAAGGATTCTGAGATATGGTTAAGGTTAAGAAGACAGATGGAGACCATTTAAGACAGTATATTTTCTCTTAAAAAATAAAACAGTTCTCAAAAACATTTACATTTCAGGGTTATAAAGAGGACTAAGTTAAATAAGATAAGCCATGTAGAGCTCTTAGTATAATGCCGGGTACAAATAACTATTATTATTAGTAGCAGTAGTAGTAATAAAACTATGTATACAATTCCTTATTAAGAGAATTCAAATTATTTTTATCTATTTTTGCTCATATTAAAAACAAAATTTTGAAATATTAGAGAGAATTCCTAAATATATGAAACCTTTTAGGCATGTTTAGTTTTGCCCCAGATGACTTAGCGTTAACTTGTCAGTTTCCATTTTAGAAAATGATATTAGATTCTTTATAATGTTACATTGAGAAGACTTTTTTTCCCCTTCTGCTGACTCTATACATTTTTTTATCCAGAATGAGTATTTGCCTCATCTTAATTTTTTGCTTCTTCTGTTCAAGGTACTAAGCTTTTCAGTACTCATTTTCTACAGTACAATTTTTAATCACATTTAGTTGTGCCTTGCCCCATTAATTTAATGTTATGCTTTTTGCATGTAACTTTAAAGGTGATTGTAAAATAACAAAAATTTGGAAAGAGATATCCCCTGGGCTAGGCAATGTAAACAACAGGCATTTAAAAATGGCAGCTGGCACTCTTAAGGTTATGATGAAAGCCAGGAAAGAAAGAATGGAAGGAAAGGAAGGGAAAAGAAAGGGAGGAAAGAAGGAAGGAAGGAAGGGAGGGAGGGGAGAGAGAGAGAGAGAGAGAGAGAGAGAGAGAGAGAGAGAAAGTAAGAAAGAAAAAGAAAGAAAGGGAAAGGAAGAGGAAGGAGGGAGGAAGGGGAAGGAAAAGAAGAAAGAAAGAAGGGAAGGAAGGGAAGGGAGGAAGGAAGGAAGGAAGGAGATAAAAGGAAGAAAGAGCAAAAAGAGAGAGGAGGAAACTGAGGGAAAGAGAAAGTGGAAGGGGGAGAGGAAAACTTGAAGAGGAGACACCCCATGGGATGGAAGGAGGAGGGGGAGGAGATGGAGAGAGTCTGGGAGGTGAATATGAGGAAGGGAAGGAACACATCTTCTATCAGAAACGAAAATGACTTGCAGCCAAGGCAAAAATAAAACTTGACTGCTCATGTTAAGTTCTAATTAAGCAAAAATAATTATTTGTAAAAGGCTATACATAAAATGTTAAATTTCCATTAAATATAAATGTAGAAAAACCTTACAGAAAGCACCAAGGGGATGCAGATGTACCTGTTGTCAGGAGGGAGAGCTCCCTGGAGCTAAATTTCTTGCTTGACAAAGCCCTCATCATGTAGACCCTAAGGGACTTGCCTATCTCCCTCTTCCTAATGATTTAAGAAAACTCTGTATAACTGCCCTGATAGTTCTTGAAAGCTCTTGCAAGATTAGGACTATATATCAGTATCAAAACCTTTGACTTAATCTCCTTGCCAGCAGGCAGGAAGTACGCTTTCCAGAGAGCTGTTCTACAGATGATCCCCTCTCAAGGCTTTCTGTCCCAGGAGAAACTCTGCTTTCCAATGGCCTCTCAAGTGCAAGGGCCAGAAGGCCTGGCTCCGGGCTAACCTTGATCGAAGCCACACCAGAAGCTGTGAGGCTGCTGTTCCCAAGTGACCAGACAGGAAAATAAGTGACAAAGTATACTTTCACCCAGGACAGTACAATACAAGTGTTGAGATAAAAATTCTGTAAAGTCAAAATGAACACACTGTGGAAAGGTTTAGAAAACATGAAAGCACACTCAGGATTATGGTGGCCTAGGACAAGTTACTGCTTGTCCTTAGACCCCATCTGAAAAAAAAAAAAAAAGGTTAAATAAGGTATGTCCTAAACTCCCTTCTGGTGACAAATTAGCAAGTTTACAGAGAAGATAACAAGGGTGTGGAATAGCCTCTGCCGCTGGTAGCCATTTGAAAGCTTATTTGAGGACCTTGCTGGTGGATGGAATTTCTCCTGCCCTTTCTATGGGGTCAGTACTGTAAGCCTGAGTGACAATAGGTAACAGAAGCACTGGCTTGTTTCTGAATCCAAACAGCAACGCCAGGAGAGCTCTTCTTTATCCCAATTTCTAACGAAAAAGCTGGGTGTACGTGTGTGTGTTTTTAAAACCCACTTTTGAAATCATTTGTTTCGTTTCCAAATGTGTTTTTAAATCTGGTTAGAGTTCAAACGCACAGCTGAGAGGGCAACTGAGTTTAGAGAAGGCTGTGAGCCTTCTGGACGACCACAGTCTTAGAGGATGACTAGATTTCTGACTAAATGGTTCTGTGGCTAAGCCTGGTTCAGATCCCACCTCCATTATTGCCTTAACTGTGTGGTTTTGAGCAATTTACTTAATCTTCATCTGTAAAATGGGGGTAATAATGGAACCTACCTCAGTGATGGTTATAAAATTAAATGAGTTTAATCCATTTAAAGCATTTACCCCAAATGTCTAGAACATAGGAAGTGCTCAGTACGTATTAGGCATTAATGTTATCAACAATTTGAAGAGACTGAAAAGGAAGTACAAAAAAACTTTTAAATGCTGAATTTATTAAATCTCTATAAAGATGACAGAGTTTTCTCCCTTATTATTTATGATATATCTAAGGAATAGTGTGTTTATATAATTTCTTTGTCATCTAATACAATCAGATTATCTCACACGTATCATTTTACACAATGGTTGCAATGGTCACACAAGGGTAAAGGGCATTATTATTCTCATTCCCTAATGAGCAAACCAAAGACCAGATGCCTCTCATCCCAACTCAAACTTCTACCCCAATCTATGCTCACTCTCCTTTGGTGCCTCCAGCCATATCTGTTGTCATCTGAGAAATGGGATTTGAAAAATGAGGAGTAAATTCACCTGTTTACAGTATGCCCTGCATCCTGAAAGTTGCACACTCTCTCAGGCCAAAGCTAGTCATACTCATGCAAAGCACACACCTTTTTCTCCCGTGATTTTTCTGTCAGCGCTTATGCAGGTAACACTTCCCATTAGAATCAGTGACTTGTTCTTCAACAAGGCTCATGGCTGAATCAAGGCCAGAATTTATTATCTTAAACAGCACGAGCTTTGTTGCTAATCTACTTACTAAAGTAGTTTAAAAAAAAAAATTCCTTTTACTCCATATACAAAAAAGCATGTACACGAAGGTGTGGAACCTTCGAAGATGTTTTCTTCAATAGATTTGTTATGAAAATCATTCTCCTTGTAGAGGACTTTATAAAGCATTTTTAACTTATCTTCCCACTTGGATGGCAGGGTCAGGTGGTTTCCCCATTTTATGGATAAGGAAAGTGAAGTTTGGAGAAGTTAGGATCTCATGACTCTAGTTAGAAAGAGTTCCTGGGACTTTAACCCAGGTCTCATAACTGAAACAGGGCTCCTTTCAGGTCACTGTCAGAAAGCCATCAAGTCACATATGGTATTTCTTCACTACATTGTTTTAGATATTTAAACTTGGCTCTTCCCAACAACTAATCTTGAGTTTAATCAAATGGTCTGAGCAAAGAATCATGTTAGTATTATAAAAGCAGTGCTCTTTGTGACATCTCGAAGCCTGAGTGAGGATTGCTCTGTGAAATCCGGAGGCTATTTTTCTTTACAAATATTTTACAAGACGAACTTGTACCTTTCCGAAAAAGCACATCTGTTGTAAATTACTCCCTTACAGAAAGAGAGAGAATCACCATCCTTTCTTCCCATCTGAGCTTAAAAGAGATTTGTTGACATATTCTAAGGCCGGCATAGACAAAACAGCACAGGAAAGAGGAGGCGGTCAGCAGGACCAGGACTTGGCTTTGCTTAAACTAATTCCACATGCCCCGTGAACCATTAGCTGTTTTTTATTTCCTGCTCTAAAGATCAGTAGTGAAAATAATCTGGGGTAGGGAAAAGCTGCACTTATTATTTTTTTTCCCCCAACAAGATGCTGTGTTAGCAAATAGAACATATGAGCCACCTTCAGCAAACCAAGGTCTTTAATAATCCATTTTTCAAACACTACTGGTATTTCCTTTCTAAACAGAGATGGGCTGTGACTGGAATCAATTTCATCATTTGTACGGTTACAATTGCCAAGTTTCTGGAAATAATCGCCATTTAAATACTGGATAATATATATATATTTTTTACATGAAGCCAACAACAGTTTTATTGCTATTTAATTTCTGTGATTTGTTTGTTTGCTGTAAGTTTTCAGTGTTCTGAGTGCATGATGTTTGAGACTAGGGAAACGTCTTAAGAACAAATCAGGGAAAAAGCAATGTCAAAGTTGTGTTCATGGCCTGACTTGAATCCACCAAACAAGGGAGATTAGCGTTAGGAAAAAACAATTTGTTCTACCATTTGGGGCTTTTCTCCCTCAGTTTCCCTATAAACTGAATAATCTAATACCATCTACCATTTTCAGACCTGGGCCTAATGTAGCAAGTCAAGGACAAGACTGAGAACTCAATTGTCCCCTTTAAGAGGATAATTGGTCTCTTCAATGAAATTCAACAAAACAGAGGTGATGTCAGTACAAATAAAGGGCCTGGTGGGGCTTCCCTGGTGGCGCAGTAGTTGAGGGTCTGCCTGCCAATGCAGGCGACACGGGTTCGAGCCCTGGTCTGGGAGGATCCCACATGCCGCAGAGCAACTAAGCCCGTGAGCCACAACTACTGAGCCTGCGCATCTGGAGCCTGTGCTCCGCAACAAGAGAGGCCGCGATAGTGAGAGGCCCGCGCACCGCGATGAGGACTGGCCCCCGCTTGCCGCAACTAGAGAAAGCCATCGCACAGAAACGAAGACCCAACACAGCCAAAAATTAAAAAAAAAAAAAAAAAAAAAGGGCCTGGTGAATTTGGAGGGAACTAGACCATCTTTCTCTGTTGATGCTATATGTAGCACATACCTGAAAAACAACTTTGTGCTCTATGGGATGCTGCTGATACATGGGGTGGGCCTACCTCCTAAACCTCTTCCTTACTGCAGACTAAATCACAAAGACAGGTTCATCCTGAGGTCAACCTGGAAGAAAACAGCAAAGGCCCACTTTACTGCACTGATGGCGATATGTTGTTTACTTAGTTGTGTGGATCACGGTCGGTCTTTCAGTTTATTTGCAGAGGGGGAGAAGGAAGTGGGAAAGGGCAAGAAAAACACAAGAACCAATTTGCAAAAGTATCTCAAATTCTTCCACTAGAGAGGGCCATTTATTTAATAGGATAAAATAAGTCCTCTACAAATGGTAGTGTATGTATCTGTATTTAAATGTTCTGTATTTAAAATGAAAGTAGGATGGACATGGATCCAGGCTATGTTGTACTTGTCCTAATCAGGCAGATGGCTGTTGTGGGCTTGAATCCTGTTGTGCATTTTACAGCTGTGTGACCTTATATAAGTTACCTAACCTCTCAGGTACTCAGTTTCTCCATCAGTAAGATGGAGATAATGTCTACCTGAGTGTTGATACGGGAACAGAAAGAAATCATGTACATAAAGCAACTGGCACATTAGTAGATATTAAATAATGATTAGTTTCCTTCTCCCTACTAATTGTCTTTCTTCCCAAGGGGTAACATTTTCTATTTTTGCCTAGTTTCTCCCTCTCTCTCTTATTTTCCTTCCTTCCTTCCTCTCTTTCTCTCTCTTTCCCTCCCTCCCTCCCTCCCTTCCTTCCTTCCTCTCTTTCTCTCTTTTCCTTCCTTCCTCCCTCCCTCCCTCCCTCCTTCTCTCTGTCTCTCTTTCTTTCTTTCTTTTTGAAGTCTGCATTTAGAAGCCTGATGATCACGAGCTTCATTCACATTACCTCCCCATTTGAGCAGCATTGTTTAGCCAAATCTCAGTCCATCTCCTTTATTCATTTATTCAATAAAGACCTACTGAATTGCAGCTACGTATAAGACACTATTCAAAGCTCTGGGCATACAGTGATAAACAAGACAGCACCAAACAAACGTATAAGTAAATGAAGAAGGAAAATAGCAGAAAGTGAAAAATGCAATGGAGAGACTTGAACTGGGTTCATGTGCTGCACAGTGACCCAGAGGTCAGGGAGGGCTGCTCTGAGGACGAACTTCACAGTTGAGACCTGTTTTGGTCGGGAAAATAGAAACTACTTTAGGTATTTCAAACAACCAGAATTTCACACAGAGAAGTGGTTACCCTGCTGATGGAAGAAGTGAGAATAAGAGTGTGATAGACATCGGCAATGCAGGAAGCCTACCCGAGGGAGGGGACGTTGCTGGGGCCCAGATGCTAGACCATGTGGACGAACCATGATGAGAACTGGAGCCATGGATGGCGCTGCTTGGCAGTACTTGGGATGGTGGAGGAGAGGCTGTCTCTGGAAAATGCCTCCAGAAGTGGCGGGGGAAGAGGAAAGACACAGAGAGAGAGAAGGAAATTCTCCTGTTTTATTCCTTCTTCCCTCCTTCCAGCATCTCCCATTGGCCAAGTACCCCAAAAGCTATTGTCAAGGGAGCCGGAAAATGTGGTGTGAGGGAGAAGGGTGGGTGGGGACCAACGTGGAAGGAAAGAGGTGGTAAGCAGAACAAGGAGGGAACTCACCAGGAAAAGATCAGGAGAACCAGTACAGGCGATACAAATGCACTAAGGGAGAAACAAACTGAACTTGTTTCAGGAAACAAAGGATGCGCAGACATGGTAGCCAGGTGAAGTGGTGAGTGGAATGGGAAGATATCAGAGAAACAGGTGATGCTACAGAAGGCCTTGTAAACCCAAGTAAGCCGTGGAGATTTTATTCTAAGCGTGATGGGAAGCCATCAGAGTGTTTCAACCAGGGAAATAACATGAGCTAATTTACATTTTTAAAAGACCATTTAGGCATAATGTAGAGGAAAAACAAGATAGGAGGTTATTATTGTAGTCCACAAGGGGATATGCCTACTTGCTCTAAGCCAAGGTAGGCCTATTCAGGATGTGTTGGAAGTAAAGTCGCCATAGACGTGTTACTGGATTGGATCTGCAAGGTGAGAAAAAGAGAAATCAAAGAACTGCCTACATTCTTGTTTGAGGGACTGGGTAAATGAGGCTGGTTTTATTGAGCTAGAGAAGAGGAGAGGAAGAGCATACTTAGCAGAAAAGGAGATGAAAAGCCGCGCTTGGGCCATGAAAAAGCATGCCTGTTGGCCATTCAGGAGGTGATATCAATAGGTGGATGGATATATGAGTCAGGGCCAGAGACACAGATTTGAAAGTCCTTGGCATTTAGAAGGCCCACAGAGTCACGGGAATAGAAGGAGTCACCCAGGGGCAGGAAAAGGACGGAGCCCCAAGGCACAACAAAGCTTAGCTGTTGGGCAGATCAGGAGGAGACAGCAAAGAAGACTGAAAAAGCCTGAAGTAGATGAAAAATTAGGAAGACGCATCTCAGAAGTCAAAAGAAAGTGTTTCAAGGAGGGAAGGGAAATCTCTCTGAAACTCCGCTGCAGCAAGGTCAAGAAGTGCCTGCCAATGGATTCGGCAAATGGAGTCTATTGACAAAAGCAATTTTGGTTCAGTGGTGGAGGGACAGAAGCTTAGGACAGACTGAGCAGCGAATGTGAGTGAAAAGCAGACACACTGTAAACACCTGTCTCAGAAAGTGGAGAGTATATATGTATGGGGTCAAAGAGGAGATTTTTTTTTTTTTTTGAAGATGAGAAATGCAGCCTTACTCCAATTCTGATGTGCATTTTAACAATATCCGCGGGTGATTCCTACACACGTTAAAGTTTGAGAAGTGCTCTGCTACTGTGTGTCACCTGCTCTTGGAATGATCTAGTATAGAGGGGAAAGGGATGCTGCAGGAAAGGAGCACTAACTGCAGGGGCGACGCGTGTGGGAAGGGATGGGACAGAGCCCAGTGGAGGGAGAGGCAGGGATACCTCCTCCCTGTGATGGGAGGAAAGGGAAGGTAAGAGTGCGGTGCACGTGAAGTAGGTCTGAGATTTGGCGGAAGAAAGACGTGAACATGCGGGGGGGCGGTTCCTAACTGCTTCTGCTTTCTCAGTGATGCAGGCGGCAAAATCATTCGCTGAGAGCGAGCTGGGGCAGCGGCTGGTAGAAGCTGGTGGAGAGGCAGCGGGCGTGAAACTGTCTTTTCACTGGGAAATACGCTGTCTTTCTCAGGTCTGTTCACAGGCCTTGTCGGGTGATTTATATGAGCTCTGCACTGTCCTCCTTGCTATTGATTTTGCATTTCAGTCTCTTTCACTGCCTTAATAAAATTAAGAATTTTATCAATCTTGCCTAGCCAGTCTTTTTTTTAAACCCCCCCTTATGAAGTTTAAAATGATGTCATGTACCGTACTGTGAAAATGTCTCAACCCGAATTTTGTTTAATAGCCACGATTTGCTCCTCTAAAGAGAAAAACAGACCCTTCTTTTGCATCAAGACTCCCCAGCAGAACTGGCGATCCAGCCTGCACTTGAGCCAAAACCTGGTGCCAAAGAACAAGAAGATATGGCTCTATTTATCTTCCTTTCTCACCAATTCCTGCTTATTCCTGGCTCTTTTGATCTCTAAGGGCACTAAAGACAGTTCTTGGCTAAGTAACTGAATAAACAATCTAGAATTTGGCCAGGTCGCAGGTAGTTCAGGTTTGTTTCATCATGCTGGCACGACGGCAGAAATCAGTCTCTAAAGTGTGTCAACAGCCCCATCAGATTTATATTGTCTGACAGGGAGTTACGTGCTGCTCCCAAGAAGGAGAAAAGGATCTTTGTTGACCTCCAGGTGCATTTGCATCCACTGGTCACAGTAAAGAAGAAAAACATAAAGGTTACTACTGTCCTAGCACAAGCTATTCTAGCTTTAGTAAAGTGTGTTATACTCGGTCCGGCTCTTGAAGTAAACATCCCTCAAGTCTATATTCTGACTGGACCTTCTACCCCCAGTCCTGTTTGTGCCGGAGATGTCAGCATCAAATAAGAATGAGGAATTGTGTTCCATGGAAGCTGAAAGAATTGGTGACAGAGAAGGCCCTGCACACAGGTGGTGACCCAGAGGCAAGTTTCAGAGCCATACCAGGTAGAAGGAGGATCTCATTGGGCATCTCACAAAGGTCCCCCTACCTGCCGCCTGTAAGTTACGTGCCTCTCATCCTGTGAACCCCATTCTTCCCCGCTAAACCCCCTATTCCCATGTGTTTCAGAAGGGAATTAGAAATAGGTATTTATTACCATTTGAAACCTCTACAGTAAAATCATAAACACTTTGAGTTCTGAATCACAGTTAATGTTAGCAACTCGAGCCAAACACACACACACACCAATTGCATGAGAATCTGACCAGCATAACATCAAGTACCTGTTTTGAAAACATATGAAGAAAACCTCCAATAGCAAGGAGTTGGGAAATAGTGCTACTGCAAGAGGGTGTGATTTACTTCTAGTACTTTTCTTCGAGTACACTTTCCAGGAGGACAAGGAAAACTATTTTAGGTATACTTCCTCTCAGAGATGAATAAATCACTACATACTTAGAGGGATTTAAGATCATTTTGAGTCGAATATGGTAAATTAACCCTGAATTTGTAAAGCATTTTGCCTTCTCTCGGTATATAGTAAGTTCTCAAAAATGTTACGTATTACCGTTTAAATATTATCACTATTATTTTTGTTACTATCATTGAGGGTTGGAAGATAGATTACAATAAATGTCGACTTTCCCTACCCAATTTTTGGTGTTTCTATGATATCAGGTATATGCAAATGTTTAAATGTCTCTGTTTATGAACGCGGCCTGATTGCAAGCGTAAAAGTTACAACAATCTGCTCTTCCTCAAACACCCTGTGCGGAGTTGATAGAAATTATTTTTAACCTTCTGGTTTGTGTGGCTTTTTGGCGCATCTACCAGTATTATGAATTAGATATTTTATCTGAGCCAAACTGCTGCTACGCATAAATACAAATAGAATCATCATTCTCCAGACAGATACTTAGCTGGGGGAAACAAAGACCACATTATAAACTGACATTTTAAAAACAAGAATTTTTATTATTCACTTTATTAGTCCCAATGCCAAAGTTTTCCTTCTAAGTTTTGCATTCTTGTTTTTCTATTTCTGAGGATCATTTAAATACTTTTCTTTAGGAAATGGGCATTTACTTATTTCCTCTAGCTTAGCAGAGATAATGGGCAATATCAACTGAAAATGTAAAACACTGATGCCAGGTATCAACGTAAGGTCATTTTGTGGAAGAGACACCTAGAGGCACACATCCTGTGAGTTTCATCAGTACGGGGGAGAAGTTAGTCCTCAGCGACTGCATTTAAGAAACATGGTTAAAAAAAAAAAAAAAAAGAAACATGGTTTAAGAAATATTTTTTTTTAATATTGCTGATTGCTATGAATTTTTTTTTGGCCAGGATAAAATATTCATCTATCTAAATGGTTTGTATATTTCACCTTAGTACCCTATTAGCTTAATTGAGAAATTAATATTTTAGTCACGTAGTCATATCATTCATTTACAAAAATGTTTTTATAAATTAAAGTCTTATACCTTCAAAATTTAAAGCTTAATTTTGCACAATTACTTACAGAGTAATTTTATCTATTCCAAATATGACAAATTTGATCATTCTCATCTACTTTATTATTTAAACAAGCTCATTGTGTTTAGAGTGTTAAAAATTAATTGGAACACACATGAGAAAATTATTTTGTGAAATTAGTATTTAAAAAAATTTTTTTAATGCAATTGAAGACAGAGAGCAAGGAGGATCAGATAATTTTTCATTAAAAGTCCTGCTTTGTCTTATTTGCAGGAATTATATGAGTGATGAGAAATTTCTCAGGGCCAGAAGGTGGACATCAAAAGGTTTGTGGCTTTAGGCAAACATCCAAAACCCATACTAATGTAATAAGTTCTGCAGTGTCCTTAGGCACAGCAATACAATCGATAGAGGATTTCCATCTTCTTCCCTTGGAACAAAATTCTAGAGGTCACAGAGAGGGTCTGTGTATACTTTGTATCAGCACGTCGTAGGTGCTAATCATTGTGGTTTTTGGATGGTCACAGCTCCTCAGGCAGCACTCCCTCCCCATATTAATAAAATGGGATGATCTGTACCTTAAGGGATCATTAGTAGGATTAAGTAAAATGTTGGTCTAAAAAATTAGTCCCTTCTCTATTTCTAAACCAACTTTTAGTTCTTCATTCACACCCAGGACACAGTGATGGACGTGGGAGAAGCAGAAGGGGGAGGGAGGCATCCTGAGAGTCTTCTATATGCCAGGTCCCGGGCTAAACTCTTCACTTGCATTAGAAATATACTCTACGAACAACCCTGCAAAGATCATACTATTAGCCTCATTTTGCAGATGGAGAAAATATAATCTTAGAAAGATCACAGAATATGTAAGTTGCTGCATGGGGACCTGAACCTAGATCTGTCTGTAGTCAAAAACAAGGAAAAAACAAGAATCAGGTCTAATGTTACAGAAAAGATCTCAATGTAACTATAACTCCATTCAATCAAATAACTCTAATCTTTGTTCTGTGATCCCTCCTAAGTGCAGAGTGGTACTGTAATTAGCATTCAAATTATCCCCTCATGTACCTCCAATACTCACTAAATGTACCAGCTGCCACTTACACACCACCACCATCCTTTCCAGAATTTCTGTAAGCACTGCTGATCAAATGTAAACACTCACTAGTACTCATTAAAATAGCTATTCATTCTTCTATAGATAAGCATGGCATGAAAAACACGAATTTTTTTTAGGATGCAGTCTTACATCACTTAATGTCCCTCTTTTCAATCATAGAAAGAGTACATGTTTATTGTGTAAAATTTGGAAAATAAAAACAAGCACAGAAGAAAGTAAACACCTATGGTAAACATAAACATTTTAGAAAATATTCTTCCAGGCTCTTTTCTGTTTATTAATCTTTCTATGATTATTAATCATGTGTTTATTATGTGTCAGATGCTAAGGATTCAATGAACAAGACAATCTTGATCCAAATCCCTGATATTTAACATATAAATTTGTTGCATTTTACAAAGGAGATGTGTAGTGTGTGCACTTATGTACATATTACATGCCTTTAATGTTTAAATGCTGAACATTTCATTGATCCTCCTATTTTATCATTATAAATAATGATACAACGAACATCTTTGTGCATAAGTCTTTGGTACGTCTTTTATGACACCCTCAAGCTAAAGTCCTAGAACTTGAAATGCAGGATTGAAGGGTATACATGTATCTATATGTTTTTTAAACTAAAAAATAAGTTTTTTTAAAAAAATAGATAACATATGCTCAGATGTATGGAAAAGCCTCCCTTTTGCTCCCTGGCTCCCGGCCAATTTGCTTCCCTTTCTGGAAGGAACTAATGTCATCAATTTCTTACATATTCTCCAAGAGATTATTCTATGCATAGTCAAGCAAATATATGTAGTCATGAGAGTATGTGTGTGTTTGTGTGTGTGTCTATTCTTTCCTTTCTTCTTTTCTTAAGGCACGAATAGTGCCATATTATAAATATTGCCATGCCCTTCTTTCTTACTTAACTATGGATTGTACCTATATCTATCTATATAGATATGATTGTTTCATATCAGTGCTAAAAAACTTCCTCATTCTTACAACTGCATAATAGTC
Source organism: Balaenoptera acutorostrata (assembly GCF_949987535.1). Classification (NCBI taxonomy): domain Eukaryota; kingdom Metazoa; phylum Chordata; class Mammalia; order Artiodactyla; family Balaenopteridae; genus Balaenoptera; species Balaenoptera acutorostrata. The sequence continues at coordinate 79,965,599 of NC_080065.1, forward strand.
CATTGTACTGACGACTATAATTTTTTAAATCAGCTTTCCCTTAGTGGATATTTAGGTTCTTTACCAACATTTTGCTACTACAAAAAAGTAGAAGCAAAGAATACCTTGTGTATATGATAATTTCACACATGTGTAAGTACATCTGTAGGATAAACTTCTGGAAGTGGAATGGTTTTGGCCAGAGGATTTGTGTTTTTGTAATGTTGATGTCCACTGCCAAATCGCCTTCCAAAAGAGATTGTACCCTTCCCACTCTCACCAGAAAGACACGGAGGTGCCTGATTCCTTGCCAGGCTGTATCAGAGACGTGCCTCTTCTCTCCCTTGTGTTTTCAAGAATATTTGGAGACCCAGACTAGTTGCTGTGGCAGCTCCATAGTGTCAGTTTTTACACTTTTAATCAAGTATTTGTCCACATTATGTTTTGTATTAAGTATGAAGTAATACTTAAACCTATGTTTGTATTTGTATTAAGTAATAATAATTGTGATTTATAGGACTATTGAGTATGTAATATATATTAGACAAGAGGACGGTTTTCCTCTGGCTATAGAAATGGTCAGATCAGGGGCTTCCCTGGTGGCAGTGGTTGAGAATCCGCCTGCTAATGCAGGGGACACGGGTTTGAGCCCTGGTCTGGGAAGATCCCACATACCACGGAGCAACTAAGCCCGTGTGCCACAACTACTGAGCCTGCGCTCTATAGCCCACGAGCCACAACTACTGAGCCCGCGTGCCACAACTACTGAGCCTGCGCGTCTGGAGCCTGTGCTCTGCAACAAGAGAGGCCGTGATAGTGAGAGGCCCGCGCGTCGCGATGAAGAGTGGCCCCCGCTTGCCACAACTAGAGAAAGCCCTCGCACAGAAACGAAGACCCAACACAGCCAAAAATAAATAAATAAAAAAATAAAAGTTAGCTTAAACTTATTTAAAAAAAAAAAAAAAAGAAATGGTCAGACCAGTAGAGGATCTTACAATATAGAAAGGTCGTGAATAATTTCCAAACTACTAATAGATTAAGCAGATTTTTTCTTGTTAAATGGCCATTTCCTCCAAAATGGCTACTCTGAAAGAGATTTTAATATTACTTATACATTATATCCAAGGTATCTAACCCCATAAATATGTTTAGATAAATGTTTCTCTTTTACTGCTTTAGATGGGTTTTTAAGCAGAAAAATTCAACATAGTAGTAGAGATAGGCAGTATAGCATCAGGTGAAGTACCAGGCTATGCACCCAAACAGTCCCAGGTTTGGACCATTGTTTGGTAACTATTTGTCCCTGTGTACCCTAACTTATCCCATCTAGGCTTCAACTTCTTTACCTATACAACATTATTGACAATACTTGATTATTGGAAATATTTAATGACAAATACTAATTACTCAATAAAATAGCGACCACTACCACTACACTTACAATATTGCTATGGAAGCACTGTCCCAAATCCAAATATTCTATCCTATTGTAAGATGTGTTCCCATGTTCATATAGATAAATATAAGCAATATAAAAATAGGCTAACCCTGAGAATTTAGCATAACCCAAATCATAATCTTCCTGAGTTAATCTAGAAAGATTAACACCAGAGTGCCAGGCCTCTTACACACACACATACACACACACACACACACACATATGTGCATGCAAATATTTTAAATGAAAGATTCCAAGAAACAAAGAATACATGAAAATTTTGCATGAACTTCTTCTGAGTCATTCTCAGAAGGTAAAAATATACTATACAGTTGTACCTGATTTACTGAGATCAGGTGTAAAGGACAGTACATTATTTTTTTTGACTAGCAGAAAAAGTTCATTAACTCACTGAGGATCTACTCTGTTTGGCACCGTACCAGGCACTGGAGTAGAATGCTAAGCCCAACAGACACAGGCCTTGCCTTCCTGTTGCTTACAGTCAGGTAAGACACCATGAGGGAGACAGTGCAAGTAAGATACGCTTTCAGTGAGCTTCCTGGTGCTAGCAGAAGCGCTGCCAGATAAGAGTATTATCTAACACATTACTGCAAACAGCTAAGTAGAAGAAATAGGCTCTCACCCAGAACAGTCAGTTCCAATATTAGAATGTAGCACGATCTCCAAATCTCTAAGCACCCAAACAGTTTGATGTCATTTATTACCACAGATACTTGTCACTACTTGAATACTAAATAAGGAAGTTTCCTGAGTGGGTACTGAATAGGAAAAATTAAAATAAAATAGAGAATCCTATAGGAGTTTTATTCAGATAGCTCTAATTTTGTACGTAGGTTCTTATGTGTTTGAAATAACTACCACTGAGTAATATTTCAGTTTCCTATATCTATTAATAACTATTTCCATAAGTTATTAAGTGATATTTCACTAATTGAAAATCTAATGTGATTTAATAAGAACTGGAATTTTCAAAATGAGTTAAATCCCTTTCACCAGAAGAGAAGCAAATGGCTAATCTAAAGCCACGAATAATGCACGTTCACCACCTAGCGGCACTTTTAGCAAACAGCAGGTACGTTACACTTAAAACAGTATATTCTGCTAATTTAACTCATGGATAACATCAGAAGCTTTATAGATGACTCCTATTTTCCAGATAATTTCTCTTGTTTTAGCCCCTAGCAATCCAGCAGAATAACCTCTCTTTTTGTTCCTCCTCAAGTCCCACTGCGCTGTCTAGACTAAACCACACCTCTCCTGGCACTGGGGTACTAGCCTCCTGACTGGATTGTCCACTTCCTCTCAAACACTGCCATTTGTATTATTCCTCCACGTAAGAAATACGAAATAAATTTTTTTTGCAACACATACAGTAGAAGCACCTGGAGCTGTTACAAAGCGCCTGTTTCTGAATTTGCTCAGCAAGCTGAGTTCTATAGAAGCGAGAGGTTCAACTGTGACCACTCTGAACATGCATCACGCTTCCTAGCCTGTCCCCGTATTGAACTCCCCACCTCCCCTCCACCTGGGGAATTGCTACCCGCTCCTCAAGCCTCAGCTCAAAGCCCACTGCCTGCCAGAAGACTTCCTTGACGACTGCAGTCCATTCATCTCTCCCAGTGATGAATTTTAAGAATGATGATGGTCTGTAGCCCAAGATTCACCCTGGATTTATTTTTTTCTGCCCTCTCATTAGTGTCCAGTATGTCTGTGGACCAGCAGACCGTTTCTGAGGGAAACACCTTGTAGGCAGCAATTGTTCGCGTGTGTTTTAAAATATTCCCTCTCCACTGGACCCAGTTCAATGAAGAATTGAGGCTCAATAAATACTGGAGGGTTGTGTCCACCAATCCTTAATAGTATTTCATTATTCTGATCTTTGAGCCCGCAGGTGACTCCCAGGTGTGGCTTCTGACCACCCTGTCACCTTTCTCTAGTTAAACACATATGATCTTTTCAGCAGCAGCGGGAGCTTCATGTCAATACATCTGCATATTCATGTAGGAAGAGAAGTGGCATGATGTTTCCTAGTAATTTAGGCCAAGAGAACAGTTCTTCTTGGATTACCTGGGCATTTAAGGTGAAAGTTAGGGTTAATATTGGCAAGGATTTGTCTCATCTATCCATTTCACTTTGTATTTGCGGGTCAGTTGTAAGTGATTTATGAAAACCTTTCAAAGGTCACTATCCATCCTTAAAATACATCAATCTTCAGCAGCAACCTTCCGCTTTGAGGAAAGAAACTTACTGTCTCACAAACATGTTAGACAAGAATGTGGTGGATCACACAGGGTATAGGATTCGTGAAATCAACATTTATTCCCGTGACATCACCTGAGGCAGCCAGCACACTTCTGGTTCTGATTAAAACTACTGCAACAACACCTGATGGATCTACAGGAACACTTTGTTCTTAAATTAATCTAACTATATCCTGGAATAACAAAAGGTATGGAACTTTGCCACATGTGCCCTCAAGGGCATGGCATTCTAATAGGAAGATGTGTTGGTCTTAATAAAATGGATAAACCAGGGAGTGCACACTCAGCCCACTCAAACCTCCGTTTTAACCCTGTAGTTATAAGCGTACACCAAGACCTTAATGTTTAATTTGGAATAAGGTTTAACACAGTTTTAAATACATTTTTATAAGGCTCAAATCTCTTCATTGCATGGATTGCTACAGCAATTACTTGCCAGACACAATATTTTCTTGAATCATACACATATTGAATATATATATATATACATTACAAAAATAAAATTCATGTTGACTTATCATTCCTAAAATAACTTTCTCTACTCATATCCATTTATCTCTAGACAAACAGTCATTGCAAATACGATTTGCCAAGGATTTGAATTTGTGTATCTACAGCCTGCATATTCTGACAATAAAAAAGTAGAAAAATCGACTTACATGCCTTCAGTTATCTTTCTGAATTTGATTTTTTAGATATAAATAACCAAACCCTCTCAGTGTAAGCCTGACACTGATAATGAATATGTTTCAGATGGCAACAGGGAAACATACTACTGCTGCAATTAGATGCAAATGTTTTGAGTGCATGCAATCTTAAAGTCGAGTTTAAGCCACTGAATGAGAAAATTCAGAAGTTAAGTGATTCAAAAGAAATAACTTAAACGGGCTGAGTCAGGTTTTCCCAGTGAACTAGCTGCCCCTTGGGATTATATCTGGTGTGGTTTTAAGTGGTAGAAGATCTGTCTGTTAGATTTCATAATTTTAATACAAATGGAGACATTATTCCTGAAGCCTTAGCAATTCTTATCAAAGTACAAAGGGCTTCATTCTGAGAGAGGCCCGAGCTCTAGTGAGTCAGTCCATATTTCCTGAGTACCAATTGTATGCAGTGTCGTGAGTCAGGCATGTGAAGATACACTGGACTTTTGTACCCTTGAGGAGCTGAATAGTCCCTACATGAAAATGCCTTCAAATACTTGAAAATCCTAAATCCACTAATTCTGGGGGGGAGTGATTATCGGATAGGCGGGATTAATCAAAGAAGACTTCGTAGAGAAGGTGAGGACATAGGATACAGAAATACACAAGTTACTGTATGAGGATGAGACGATGTGATGGATTAAGCCAAGAATCTACATCAAGGAGCACTGAGGTTACAAGAAGCTGGCGGGAAGCTGCCCAGAGCCTCAATAACCAAGGGCTCCTGTTCGGCCATCCTGGTACCATCTCTTTCCTCCCTGAAGCGTGAAATATTCACTATTCATCTTCAGTCTACACGTAAAGTGACAGAACCCTGAGAAGCAAATTAATTAGAGTCTTATTTGTAATTCTGTTGTCAAAACTTATAATTTCAGGTATTTCACAGAAAATACTCGGCTTCTGCATATACTCACACAAGTGACCCTTGTAAATGAAAATCTTAAATTAAAAAAAGAACTAATGATCCCTCACAATAGAAATACAAGATAGAACCCTGGTTTATGCACTTCTAACTGTACTTTGCTTCCTAAACCAAAATATGAAAGAAAACACTAACAGACACTCTGGTTTCAAACATTCAAATATTTGTATCTGCTTTTAGTAAAAAAAAAAAAAGTGACTTTACTTCTCTTCTTGTACTAATAATTATGGTGTTAAATTCAAGATGGTGTCCGATATGAAAACAATGCTGATAAAAGGGAAATAATGCAAGCTCAGGACTCAGATCTGGATAGTTACTTTGAGAGGCTCTGCTGATGCCACTATGGGGATGGGGATGGGGATGGGCAAGGGGATGGGGATGGGCATGGGCATGGGGATGGGCATGGGGATGGGCATGGGGATGGGGAAATTCTACAAAGCCTATGAGAGCAGAATGCTGAGATAGCAGAGGGGCAAATGCTTGCATGCCTTGAGTTAGAATTCCACTCTGTGATTTACTAGTTGTGACTCTGCATGAGTTTCTTAACCTCTCTAAACCTCAGTTTCCTCATATGTAAAATCTGGGTTAATAGCAATACCCATTTCTTAGGGTTGCTGTAAGGATTGCATGTGATAATCTGGTTAAAATGCTTATCCCACTGCTTGGCCCACAGCAATATTCCATAAATGTTAGATGTTAGCACTTATTTTACTCCCAGAATTTTTTAAATGCATCATGTAAGCTGCATAGTTTAAGACAAAATCTTGAGTGTTATTAAGGCAATAAAATACTAGAGTACAACTCCTGGAAAGTGGAAAACTAAGAAGAAACGACTATGTCACACTTTTACTATCGCCCAACAACAGAAAATACAAGAAAGGACAGGTCTTTTTTATTATTATTAATTTTAAGTCTTTCTACTGGTTTTTAGTTTCTTGGGTTTGGTGATACTAAGAAAATGGGGTACCATGGCTGTCGTTTGTTTTGGTCAATGCAGTCAGAGTTGAGCCCAGAACTGTGGCTACTGACAGATCAAACACGCCAGCCCTGCACGGGGTCTCCTGGTGGTCTCCAGAGGCAGAGAGATGCACAGGCTAATGAACCCAATTACTGCCTCTTAAAACCGCTTCAAAGGAAGAAAGAATAAGGAACTTCTGAAGCTTCTTGGTTTTGCCCAAAACGCAACAACAAGATATCTATCCCCTTTGGTGTTGAATTTAATGTTAACTTCTTAACTGCAAGGAAATATCAAGAAAAATGCTATATTAAACTATCAATACCACTGATTAGCCTTGAGGAAGTAGTGGCTATGTCCCTTCATGTCAGACTAAAGAAACTTCAATTTGGATCATCTTTGTAGCTATTGTGCATGTGCTTCAGGCAATAATTCGGTCACTGAAACCGTATTGAACACCTATTATCCACCAGGCTGTATGCTGAGTGTGAGCTATACAAAGATGACTACTTAGTCCCTGCCCATAAGAGAACAGGCTAGTAAACAAGTCTTTGGAACCTCTCTGATCAATTCTCTACCAGAAGCACAGAGAGGCAGGGAGACGGCTAACCAGTGGAAGCAGGGAAGACTTCATAGAGAAAGCAAAATGATTTTATCATCTACCATTGAGAACAACCAGCCACAAACAGCTAATGAAAACATCAATGTGATCCAATGTTTAAGAAAAAAAAATCTGAGGGATTATTCACTGCTTTGTCACTTCTACTTTTTTAACAAATAGGACTAAGAATTGACTATACTAAAATTAACCCCAAAGCTCCATTTGGAGAAATATTAAGTGTTGGGCTTATTAGCAAACCTGCAAATGTACTTTTATATTCAATTCAATAACAAGATAATTGAGGGCCTATAATATGCCAAGCACTGATTTCATGCTAGGGAGAGAGAAAACACAGCAGAGAAGGCAGAAATAAAGTAGAAAGCTTGCAGCCTCAGGAAGGTGAAATGAGATAAGGCAGAATTTGAGAAATGCTTTATGACAGGTGCCAACAAGTTGCTCTCAGGGACACAAACTCAAATGCTTCACAGACCTGGCAGGGTGAGAGTACAGGCCCCATGGAGAGGGGCACCCACGACCCAGTTCCCCTGGATCATGGCCAGGTGGGAATGCAGACCTGCTGTTGCCAGAACTTCCTATTTTTCAAGAAAAGCTCAGATCCACATTCTTTCTGTGAGATCTCTGGATTTTTGAAGATTGCTTTAAAATGCTGTCCACAACTGAATTCAACACCCTGGCTGCCAATTTGGAGCCTCTGTGCCTCCAAACCGCACCAGGAGCAATTATGGTGGATAAGGAGATAACAGAGGGCAGGGGTTTCAGTGCTGGATTCAAATCCCACCCTGCCAGTGCTGTGCAAACTTGGTCAAATCCTAAAATGGCTCTGAGTTTTGGTTTCACTCTCTTTAAAACTGGGGATAAGCAGATCTGCCTCACAGGGTTTTTGTGAGAGGAAAAATGTGAGCTAGCATATAGTAAGGTCCCCCCAAATGACAGGTTTATTATTATCTTCAGAAACGCCTTCATGAAGGAAGAAAGATGAGAGCTGGTTCTTAAGGGATAGGTAGAATTTAGGATTTGGACTGGCAAAGATGGCCTGGAGGGCTTTCCAACCATTCTAGGGAGAGGGAGCAAATATTTGGATGCTGGAAGGAGGCAAAAAAGTAATGTCACCGGGCTTCCCTGGTGGCGCAGTGGTTGAGAATCCGCCTGCCAATGCAGGGGACACGGGTTCGAGCCCTGGTCTGGGAGGATCCCACATGCCACGGAGCAACTAGGCCCGTGAGCCACAATTACTGAGCCTGCGCATCTGGAGCCTGTGCTCCGCAACAAGAGAGGCCACGATAGTGAGAGGCCCGCGCACCGCGATGAAGAGTGGCCCCCGCTTGCCACAACTAGAGAAAGCCCTCGCACAGAAACGAAGACCCAACACAGCCATAAATAAATAAATAAATAAATAAATAAATATTAAAAAAAAAAAAAAAAGTAATGTCACCTAGTTTGGCTGGAACAGAATACATGACGGAGGGTAGAGAGAATGAACTCCAGAATGTCAGACTGTGACCCAGGCTCTGGAGCTCCTTGAATGCCATCCTAGGGAGGGCTGGACTTTATGTCAGGGGAAATGAGGAGATAATAAGGTCTTCGAGCAAGGGATCCAAATCAGATCAGGGTTGCTCTATACGATGTGTCCACTCGACCCGGATTTACTGAGGGCTTACTATGTGCCAGGCATTCTATTCAGTCCTGAGGATGCAGTGATGAATAAGGCAAACAAACAGGATCACTGCTCCATGGCACTTAAATGCTAGAGGTGACAGGAAGCAGATGGGGGTTAGACTGTAGGCGTCTGGGGACTAGTTGGTGGGTCATTGCGAGCTCCAACGAGAGGTAATGAGGGCCTGATTTAAGGCATTGCCAGGAGATGATGGAGGAGATGAGTCAAGAGATGGTAAGGAGAGAGAAGCAATGTAAGTGGTTGGTAGGACTCAGGGTTTTGAGCTGGCGTGGCAGGGCAGTTATGACGGCATCAGCAGAAACAAAGAAGGTGAGAGGAGATACCAGTTTGTTGACAAGAATTATGAGTTGACTCTATCCTAGTAAAGTTTTGATAAATAGCAGACTGGTCTGTTACTGGCTCCACTGCAGCATCTTGGTCAAGTGATCATTTCTGAAGCCGCTGGGTTTTCTTACCAAAAGGTACTTTTTAATTGGATTACATCCAGAGATTTGATACCAAGACTAAACCTATGTTCAGCTCATCTCCCAAAATACAGTATCAAAGGCAGAGCCTGAACACAAAGCATTTCCTGTCAGATAACCATTTGCTTTTAAGGTGGTGAAAAATAAGCAGAGACTCCAGAGCATTCCTATGATAAACTCCCACCCACAGAGAATAGAAATGCTCTCCAGCTGTGTCTCATTCTTGTGGGTTTCTTTCTGCAGCAGCCTGAGTACAGTAAGGTCCAAGAGGGAGTTTAGGGGCTTGGGCTTGAGGACTCACTTAATGACCACCTTTCTGTTTGGGAGCAATATACCCACAAGTGAACAAACCTTTTTCACAAATAGGTCTATTATTACATTCTAGATGAAGGTTCCATAGCTTCACCGGTGCTCAGAAAGATTCAAGGTGGAATAAAGGAGTTGTACTGGATTTCTTATTCTTTTCTTATAGAGTGACCATTTCTTCTGAAGAAATGGGGAGGAGGCATGTGTAATATATATAAAAATAAATTGGATCCCCTTGGCCACATTTTCACTGTGTCTCGTTTTGTTTCTTTTTCTTTGGCCACACTGCACGGCATGTGGGATCTTAGTTCCCTGACCAGGGATCAAACCCACGCCTCCTGCACTGGAAGTGCGGAGTCTTAACCACTGGACCACCAAGGAAATCCCTTTGCTTTGTTTCTTTTCAGGGGGTAGGAACACAGGGCAATTAGAGTGATATGAAAGACAGAGGTGGAGAGAAAAGAGGTATTCTATTGTTCTCTAGCTTCAGCAAAATTATCAGGTATTCTTGCTGAGTGAAATTAAGTGCAGAATCATTATTATACTTATAATTCCAGCATCTAACCCAGTGCCTGACACACAGTAGGTTGATGAAGAAATAAATGTGTCGATGAAGAAATAAAAGTGTTGGGCTTCCCTGGTGGCGCAGTGGTTGAGAATCTGCCTGCCAATGCAGGGGACACGGGTTCGAGCCCTGGTCTGGGAAGATCCCACATGCTGCAGAGCAGCTGGGCCCGTGAGCCACAATTGCTGAGCCTGCGCGTCTGGAGCCTGTGCTCCGCAACGAGAGAGGCCGTGACAGTGAGAGGCCCGCGCACCGCGATGAAGAGTGGCCCCCGCTTGCCACAACTAGAGAAAGCCCTCGCACAGAAACGAAGACCCAACACAGCCATAAATAAATAAATTAATTAATTAATTAAAAAAAAAAAAAAAAAAGAAATAAAAGTGTTGAAGTAATAAGTATTTGTAGAAAAGAATAAGTGTCTCTTTATAGAAGTGAATAAACACAGAATCAACTTTACTCAATGAATTTTCTAGCATTCAGCTGCATGCAACAGAGTATTCAACTAACAGTAGTTTAGGTGATAGAATTAATTTTCCTCACATAAAAGCAAGCTCAGAAGTCACCAGTCACTGCTGTTGTATTCGATGTTCAAAGATATCATTGGGGGCCCAAGAACTTTTCATCTTTCCCTTCCATCATCCTCTTATTTATTGCCTCATGGTGGTAGGGTGGTTGCCCCAGTCCTAGGCATTACATCCACATTATGGAGCCAGCAATATCTGTCCTCTTTTATCAAGAAAGTAAAAAAGATTTTCTAGGAACCCCCAGAAAACATCCTCTTCTAGCTCTTTGGTCTGACCTATATTAGATGGACAATCACAGTTTTAATATAACCTTAGAAAATGAGTATTTAGCCATATTCTTTGCCATCGTATATAAACTCAGTCTTCTATTAGCAAGGGAAAAGGGGGAAATGGACATTGAGTAGACAATTAACAGTGTCTGCCACACTTCTAGAGCCCTTCCACACCCAAATCCTTCTGAATACTCAAATTACTTATGACCTTGTATTAATTTATTGATGTCACTTATTTTCTCTTCAGATTGAAGGCAGAACACACATTTTACTCATTCTCCCCTATCTTTCGCACAGTGGGCCCTCAGTAAGTTTTGTGGAATAAATTGAAAATATTATAAATGTTTTTTGGAGTACATGTAAAATGATGCTTTTTAAGTAGCTATAAAAAAACATGAATTCATTTCACATTTGTGCATTAGCTACTATTCCATTTTAAACACACTAAGTAAAGTAGGCTTAAGTGAAGTTTCAGAAAGAGATATAAGAACAAATATAAACAACAAATATAAAACATTCTTATAATTGTAACAATGCAGACAAAACTGAAATTCACCTCTAAAAAATGAAGTTAATTTCCTGTTTATTTATCCTCTAATGCATTCTGAACCATAAAGATAGATAAATTATTCTAGAAATACTATTCCTTTCAGGTTCAGAAATCTTCAGTGGATCTCAATGCACAGAAAAATCTTTCCACACTCCTTGCTCCAGTGTTCAAAATGCTCTAATCTGGCCTCAACCCACCCTCATAGCTCTGTCACTCATAACTCTTGTATCAGAATATTTTGCTCCAGCCGAATTTTTCTACTCACGCCCCTCAATGGCTCTTGGGCATTCTACTTCCCTTGACTTTGAATACCTTCAAATCCTCTCTTGGCTTGTCTGAATCTGACTTAGCCTATGAAGGTTGGCTCAAGTATCAAGTTGACATTTAGATAATGTGAGTTACTAGCATTTTTCAGGCTGGAAATACAGTTTGCCTATGGAATATCTTCTATGTTGGGTTTTGTTACTCCAGTTTTCCAAGAGGCACCTGCAGAAACTGCCATCCTTTCCTTTCATGCAACATCCTACTCAGCAGAGCACTGCAACAGCAATGATTTCTTCCGTAATGGGAAACTGATCGCTAGAATTCTGATAGTGATTAGGCTGATCATTCAATTAGCAATTAGATAATTATATATTAGCTAACATTTCCTAAATAGGAACTGTATTAAGAATTATCATTTGATCCTTATAATCTTATATGGTGCTATTTTTACTCCCATTTTGCTGATGAGGAAACAGAGGAAATAAATAGCTTCTAATCCAAGAGTCAATAAATGTTTTCTGTAAAGGGCTCAATAGTAAGTATTTTTGCTTTTATAGCCATACAGTCTCTGTTGCAACTACTCAACTCTGCCGTTGTCATATGAAGGCAGTCGTTGACATTAAGTAAACAAATGGATGTGGTCGTGTTCCAATAAGTCTTTCTTTACAAAAACAGGCAACGGGCTAGATCTGGTCCACGGACTTTTGTTGGCTGACCTCTCTGCTCTAGTTCAAATAACCCATTTTATAAGCCACTCGCTCCGGACTGCACCAGAGGCAGACCTAGAATCCAGGTCTTCCGACTTGTTGTGGTCTTTCATACTAACTGAGCTGGGATAATTATTCTATAATAAATTGAGCTTGTGAAACCATAAGGCAGATCTGAAACTACCAACAAATTAGATAATTTTGACCTAGATTATTAGATTCAGGTAATTTGAGGTGGATTTTATTCTGTCTTCTGGATCTTCCAAAGGTAAATGGACTTTTAAATTTAGTTTCCTTGTTTATCATGCAGAGGAAAGCATTTCTCACACGAGACAAACACAGGCCACAATTCCACGTATAGTTAAGACTCAGTGCTTGTTAAAAAGCAGGATCTGGTGGTTTTGGAACTCTGGAAACATTGTCAGGACAGTAGTCCCTTGACAAGATTCCTTGGAGTGGCTCTGAATACACATGGCTTCCTGCCAACTTTTTAACTTGGCCTCCTATTTTACCAGGGGACGTTCTGACATGGTTAGAAGGGGTAGGAACACCCTTTGTGGCTCTAAGACAAAACCCATGATTGCTTGACCTCCTTAGCCCCATGCTGGCTCTAAAAAATTTAGTTCTGCATTGTTGATTCAAATCTTTGACAGGAAATAAAATTTCTGTTATTCTGTGACCTTTGTTCCTTCTATTAATAGCCTTGGAACGTCATGGAAAATATATTTAACATTCTCTTGCACATCTACTTCTTGAGCACTGTTTGCAGCAGTTTTTCAGTCTTTGTCTCAGGACTCCTTGATGATACAAAGAGTTTTCAAGAATTTCTTGGAGCCAGAAGTATGGTAACACTGTATTTCAAGATCTCTGTTGGGACCACAAGCTAATCAGAAAACGAGAGGAGAAGTAAACTGTATCTAATACACTTTACTCTCCTAAGTAAAGACAAGATGCTGTTACCTTAACTGTTCGCAGCAGACTAACCATTGGAAGACTGGCCAGCCTCTTCAGGAGCACTCAACACAACCAGAGGCTGGAAGATGAGCTGACTCTAGAAGGTCAAGAAATACAGTTATCCTTCATGCCTCTGCTCTAATTACGGCTCCACAGCATTCTTGTCCTTGACTTATGCCATGACCAGGGGTTATATTTTGATTCTGAGTGTCCATGTCTTATTAGGTTATGCGCATCATATTTAAAAACTTAGATCAACCTTGGAAGAAGTTCAGAATTCTCACCAGCCTATATAATTTTTGCTTGCCCAATCTATCATTAAGGAGACTAAAGGAAAAAAAAAATTCTTTGAATAGACAGAAGTATTTGCTGTGGATGACCAAGCCAAAGACACCTGCAGTAGTGTCTTACTAGTTGGCACCTCCTAGCACTTAAGATATATGCAGGCTTGTGCCCTGAAACCAGCTTCTGAAGAATGGAAAATATTTAAAATATATTATCAAAGCAGTGGAAAAACAGCTAGTTTCCCCCAATTTCAGAATCTATAAGTATTGTATCAAAGTAAATAAGAAAACTGTAAGTGATCTTCTGCTAGGGATAACATTTATGGAGCCTGGGGCCAAGAAGTATGAATACATCTTATCAATGCTGTGAAGTAAATACTATTATTACATCCATTATACAGAAGAGGAAACTGAGACTACAGAGAGGTTAAGCAATTTACCCAAGGTCACACAGTAGTAAATGGTGGAGATGGGATCTAAATTGAGGAAGTCTGACTCCATCCAGAACCTGAATGCACCTTTACTCTAATGTGTATAATCACCTGGTAAAATCTATATCCTTCAGTAGAGAATTGCTGAATGAGAGACAAAGAGATTTGATGAATGAGAGACGGTATATTTTAGTCTCATTGTTCCCCAGATCACTGCTTACGTATTACAGAGCACATCCCACCTTGTGCTACTGTCCACAATATGTGTCCTGGGCAGTCACAAAGAGAATACCAACCACAGAAACCCGTGATCAGACCTTAACATTACTATCTCCCAACAGTTACCAAAGGCTGTACCTTGCTTTTGTAATGTTATTGAAGTGCAGGGGGAAGCAATAAGTTCTTAATGGTTCAAGGTACATATTTTGGGGGTAGAAAAAACTTGATTTTTATAGTCATTCTCTCCCTTCATTATTTTAGGAACCTACTAGAACTTTGTAGTAATCATTAAGGCCATGCACAAACATTCTGGCTCTTTTCTTTTAGGATTGCACTTCTCCAGCCTCTGGAAGTTACTTGCTTTGGCCAGTGAAAGGTGTACAGAAGTCTCTGTTGCTTCCAGGAGGAAGCTTTAAGACGCAGTGCATGCTTTGCCATCTTTATCCTTTACACTTAGTAACTGGCAATATTCCAGATAGTGGCTGCCCAAGGTGACGACAACAGTGAAAGTGTGGAGCAAAGCACCCTGCCCACCCCTGATGGATACATTTTATATGAAAGAAATAAAGGATTATAAGCAAGAAATTATCCATCAAGACTTGAAGTCATTATTGCAGCAAAACCTATCCTATCCTGACTGGTCTGCTCTTGCAGAAAATACTGATGCCTAATCTAAAGCAGCAACATAGTGAATATGGCAGAAGAAGGGGATTGGGCTTCTGGCTGTAGTGAAGGCCATCAGTGCTGCCAGCTAACAGGAAATATCCAGGCATTTCCAAAAGGACTAAAGACAGCAGTACAGAAAGAAAAAGTCTTCATGATCCAGGACTGAACGTGGTCAAGATTTCTCTGGAAGTAGAAATGTGAAATTTTCAATTTCTACAATTGACTCAAACTGTCAGGAGCACCAAAGAGGCCCCACATCTTTCCCAAATGCCCTTGGACTTGAACAAGCACACCGTGAAAGCAGTGTGGAGTTTTTAACTAAAACCTGGCCAGGCTGAAGCAACCACTCGGAAGCATACTATTTTAACTTTCCTGACAGACAGTAGACTAACCAAGGGCTTTTCTCTCTCCTTTTCTCCTTTTCAGTAATCATCGAAAAGAGCGATGCTGTGAGTTAGGGGTTTAAACAGAAAGAAACTGAAATCCATGACAGTGATGACTTAATAATATTGCAAATTATAGTTTTTAGTTCAGGTAATTTAGCATACCAAATCACAGTTTAATTTCCTTCTGCAGAGCCCAGGCATGCGAGATAGTGTATGGGAGAAGGGGCAAGGCGGGGTGGAGGGAGAGGGCGAAGATGAGAGTGACAAAAAAATGTTTAAGACCCCTCAAATGCAGGTGCCCTTGCAAGACTAATAAAAGTGCCCTGGAGAATGTAAACGACACTTCGTTAATATGTGCGAGGCCCATAGCCCTGATCTTTGGGAGGCCACGGGCCTTGGCTTCCTTTTGTTCAGGTGCCAGCTTCTCCTGCCTGGTGGAATGTGAGGGTCAAGTGCCCAGAAGGAATGCATAAAGTGTGCAGAGCCCTGACAGCTGTGAAAGGGAAGAATGACTCTGAGAGTGTCAGCAAAGCCAGCTGCCATTGAATGGCGTGTGTCCTTGATCGGTCTCCACACAAAGCCTCAAGAAGTAATGGAGGGTGGCGGCCGAATCGTTCAATGATTTGTCTTTTGTTCTAGGATCAACCTTCTGGAAATAAACCACTATTCAATCTGTACTCACCACTCAACTTGCAAAATATTCAAAATAGCTGCCTCAGGTATGTAGATTAATTCACCTGGCTGAAGCTGTGTTTGTGTGTTTGGCCAGAGAATCGGGGATGAATTCTGATTGAACTTCATCCAAAATGATCACCGAATTCCAGCCATGACAAGGTAGTGAGCACAAGTCCTTGGGGCTAGCTTGAGAAATATTAGTTGTTCAAGCCTGTCAGTATCACCCAGCCAGGCTGCAGCTTATCAGCTTGACCGAACGTTCACTGGAGGATCTTGGAGTAGTTATATCCCTTTGCATGTATCTGAGTTTAGAGTTTAGGGGTCAAATAACTAGGCTGAGTTTGCAGGTGTGTGAAACTCAAGTTCTCAAACTCTAGGATGCCTAAGAATCACCTAAAAATAATTCCTACATCCTACCTTATCCTTACTGAATTAGAATCTCTTGAAGTGGGGTTAAGGAATCTGTTTTAACATGGTTCCTAGATTACTTCAATAAAAACTAGAGTCTTTTTAAAAATTGTCTCAAATTTACTTGAGTAGAAAAAAGAAAATATAACCCTTCATAAACATAAAAAGCACAAACACAAACATATCTAAGAAAACAAAACTCAATCCAAAGAACTGATATAAGTGAAAAATCATATCCTCTATCATCCAAACCAAGACACTTCTGAAGGTGAAATTGAGCACTATTAATAATTACAGTAGGATAACAGGCATAAACTGGGACTCTGCTAGGCAAATGAGGACCCTTGCTTACCTGAGTTCTAAGACTAACCTGGGCAGGAGGGTTGATTAAGATTTAGGGCACTAACCCAACAGAAGCCTGCATCCAAGTCTCGAAGCTTAGCAATCACTGCAAATATTTTAAGAGGGTCCTAAAGCCAGAGGATCTGGTTCAGAGGCTCACACTGGCTTGGGCAGAGCAGGATGAATTCTTAGGTCCCAATTACCCTGCCTAGGAAGAGACCGGTAGAAACCGTGACATGCCAGTGGAAGAATGAGCACAGTAGTGACATTTACCCACAGCAACTTCAGCAGTCTCATGACATGTAAAGGATTGGTCCTCAAAGGCAGAGAAGAGGGAAAACAAACCAGGCGTTCTTCTATACTCATCTTACAGTTTTTAGGAAGCATCTTTTCCCTAAGTTTTTAGTTCTATTCTCATACAGTCCGCACAAACCACCTAACAATTATTGTCACATGGATTTCCTACTGCTTTCTTCCTGGGTGAATGATTGCAATATTATTGTAAGACAAAGGAAGAATGGGTTGTGCATTTTCATTATTCAGTGTATACAAAGAAATCAGTGTATAAAGGTTGTTTTAGAAGTAAAAAATAGCTAAATGAGAAAGCATGTTTTTCTAGGAAATTTCATTTATTTCCTTGGTTTTAATAATGATTGTGGTATATAGTTGCTTTTGCAAATAATTACAATGGATTTGCAAATAAATACAATGAAAGTAAAAATTGCCTATTTACTTTCAGATATTACTTCCATTTTAAAAATAAACTCAAAATATTGTATTCATTCAATACAGAACTCTACTCTTAGCCCTAATGTTGGAACCCCCTTCTTAAAATGTGAAGACCAAAGAAAATATATATGCAGAAGACTCTGAATCTTCACAAAGTAACTTTTCTTCTAGAAAGTATACGTAGGGTAGACCATGCCTCTTCCGTGTACAGTTGCCTGTGCCTGGAACGGAAGGGAAGCATAATTGGCCTGCTGACCCCAAGAGAAGAGCAGTATCTGAGGAAACATTGAAATAATTACTAAATATGTGTATTAAAGAGGCATGGTGATAGTTACAGGAGAAGGGAAAGGGAAGGAAAGGAAGAGAGAACTCGTTCTTAGATGATTATAAAATATATCTTATTTACCTGAGAGAGTTAAAATGTATTGGCTATGCTTTTCAAAAACTGGTCTTAATTACCCTTGAGATCAGAATTCCATATGAGGTAAATATGTTTTTAGATAGTTTTCTAAAATATGTATAATTTACTCAAGGCAAAAAGGACTGTGTCCTCTGGAGCCAATCTAGCCTCACAGGTAAATACAAATTTAAGTAGATTTCTAAGAAGTATATTATGTACAGTGGCTGATAGAGTGGAATGTCTATGAAGAAGCTGGGAAGGTGCGTCAGTTAAGTACATAATAAAAATGTATTGGAAATATACATCATTTTCTCAGTGGACTATAATTGGCTATGCATAGTAAAAAGTCTTATTTTAAAAAATGTGTTCTGCATCCACAGACTTTTAAATCTCAATAACTGCGTTATTTTTAAAACTCAGAATGCTAAGCAATATTAGTGAGAGTGACAGAAGAACTGTACAGTAGATGTCATTCTATAATTTACAACTCTCTTTGACATCTTTTTCTTCTCCTTCTTCTTTTAAAGCAGACTTCATCTAAAGCCATAGGTGAAGAGTTAAAGAAGATGGAGAACAAAATTCAGCTTTCCTTACTAAACTGACTGATGCTTTCAGGAGTGTCAAAGTATATTTAACTTTAAAATATATCCTCTTTTATTTTCCAGAAAGAGTTTTTTTTGTTTTTGTTTTAAATTATAAACAACAGAGAGAGGGAGAGGGAGGGAGAGGGAGAGAGGGAGAGAATTTTCAGCATCTAGAGTAAAATAATTATCTTGTTCTGTCATTTATACCTTTGTTTGGCCGGGAAGCCTTCTCTATCCTGCTAATTAAGAGACTTCCTCCTTCTAACGCCTCACCGCTCTCCCAGCCCATCCACTCAATTTTAGCTTCACTTGTCTCCTTCCCCTGCAACCTATATGGACTTTAGTGTACCTGCCCTTATGTCCTTTCTGTATTATCCTGTTTCTGTACAAATTGTTCTGGGCTGTTGAGCTATGCACTGTTCTGCTTTGGCTACTATAGACTCCTGTGCTGTCATGTAGCCCCAGGTGAGCCTTCGCAGTTACTTGACGATCTGTTCATTCATCTTGTGTTGACTGGCTATCACATTCCTCCCAAGTATTCTTTCAATCCTCTTCCTTTTTCCAGAGGCTTCCACCCCAACTTTCAACTATTTCTCCCACTTTCCTGAGAGAACTGAGGTCACACGTGCTTTCTCAATACTCACTCTTTCAACAGAAGCTCCCCGTGGAACTTCATCCCTTCTCCTGTGCTTTTCCTTCCATCCACGTCTATCTCTTCTGAGACCTTGATCCTCCTTCTCTTCTAGCTCTGGAATTCCACCTTCCCCACTGGTTCCTTCTAAAACAGTGTGAGCTCTCCATCACTAAGGCAAACCCCAAGTTCTTGCCAACTTCGTTAAGTTCTTGTCCTTCCTTCTCTTACCCTTTCAGAGTCAAACTATTCTGCAGGGCAGTTCATGCAAGCTGCCTACAACATGCCCTTGGCTTTCTGCTCCCATCACTCTAGGGACACTATGAGCACCAAGGTCATGACTAACATAATCACCAATGTTCATGACTTTTTTCTCAGTTCTCATCTTCCACGAGAATTTGCCATATTTAATTCGAGTGACATATTTCTCAAAACTCTTAGTTTCCATGACAGGGACCCTCTGACTCCCCTCCTACCACTCCGACGATTCTTTGTCAGCCATATGCTCTGTTCCTCCTCTTCCCTGGCCCCGTAAATACAGGCATTCTCCACAGAACTGTCCTTGGCCCTCTTCTCTTTACTCTCAGCAGCCTCTGGTTCAGTAATTACTTTGATCTCTAATGAGGACTGCTCACATTTAGGTCTCCGGCCTTAACCTCTTCTTAGATTTACAGTTTTCTATTTCTAGTGCAGGCATACCTTATTTTATTGTGCTTTGCAGATATTGCATTTTTTACACATTGAAGGTTTGTGGCAAGCCTGCATCAAGCAAGTCTATCGGCACCATATTTCCAACAGCATTTGCTCACTTCGTGTCACTGTGTCACTTTTTGGTAATTCTCCTAATATTTCAAACCTTTTATTATTATTATATTTGTTATGGTGATTGTGATCAGTGATCTCTGATGTTACTACTATGACTTGCTGAAGGCTCAGATAATGGTTAGCATTTTTTTAACAATAAGTATTTTTTAATTAAGGTATGTACATTGTTTTTTAAGACCTAAAAATGCTATTGTGCACTCAATACACTGCATACAGTGTAAACATAACTTTTATATTCACTTGGAAACCAAAAAATTTTTGTGATTCATTGTATTGTGATATTCGCTTTATTGCAGTGGTCTGGAACAGAACCCACAATATCTCTGAGGTATGCCTGTGTCTGCCAGAATACTCAGTTTGATGGCCTGGTGACATTTCAAACACAACATATGAGAAACAGAAGTAGTTTTCCTCCCCTCTAAAATCTATCCTTAACTCAGATCCTTTGTTCCATTTAATGACTTGATAATCTTCCCAGGCACCCATGACCAGTAAAGCTGCTCCTGCTGCAAACAATAATGATAACACTACTAATAATATTACACCTAGGAAATCCTTACTGTATCACAGACATTGTTCTAAGCTTTCCACATATTTATTCATTTAATCCTCATGACAACCCTATATTGTTAACCCCATTTTACAGATGAGGAAACTGAGGGATAGTCACACAACAGCCTAGTTCCAGAGCCAATACTCTTAACCACTATACTATCTTGCCCTGAGAAATCTTCAGTGATTGTTGGCAGCATTCTTAAGATGTGTTATAGCTGAGAGTGGCTGGAAAGTGGCTCATTTGAGGTATGAAGGAGTTGAAATTGGGTGGTGGTCATGGGAATGGAAAGGAGAATGACTGATGGGAACACATGGGGATATTTAATGACAGGAACTGCACTCAACTCTGAGTCACCTATAGCACCATGGGTAGTGGCTGGGTCTCAGAAACCTGTGAATGAGGATAGGAGTGAATTATACACATAGGGAGCAGAAAATTACTTTTTCTACCATACTGGCAAAGGTAGAAGCAATTCTGATTCCTTATGGGAAGTATAGATGTTAGAGAGAAGATCAGAAAGATACTGGCAAAATGAAGATGATTTGACAGTCACTTTTCTTTTACTAAATAATATACAGCATACAACATGGCTACTTTGAGTGGTTATGGGACTCTGATGTCTGATTTGCTGTTTTCTATTCATACGTAATCTTTCTATTCATTGAGTATTTAACCAAATGCTCACTATTAGTATACCAGTGTGCATAATATGTATTATACTACTTAGTTCTGGTCACTAGAATTTATAATATTTTTGTGGAGGTATGACACATTAAAATTGAATAAGTTCATGAGTTAATAAATACTATGTAAATGTCATAAAGCAATGTGGCATAGTGGCTTAAATCATGGGCTTTAAAGTCTAGACAGAATTGGGTCCTAATTTCAGTCTTTCTTTGTGACCTTGGATAAATCACTTAGCCGAACAGAGTTCATTTTCCTCATCTGTAAAATGTAGATGATAGAACTTACTAAATGGAGTTTCCACGAGGAAGAAATGAGAGGATGTATGTGAAGATAATGCTCAGCATGGTGCCTGGCACATAATTACACACCACACACACACACACACACACACACACACACACACACACACACACAAAGGAAGGGGAAAAAAGATGAGTGTCAACTGAGGAAAACAAATACATTATTATATGTTCTGAAGTGGAGCTCAATATTGGCTAAAGAGTTAACTGGCTGGGGTGGGAGGAGCAGATTCCAGCTGAGTCTTAAAGGATGGACAGGTCTTGAATAAGCAGAAAGGGCATTTCATGTAGATAGCAAGGCAGAGCATATCAAGAGAATCTAAGAGGAAGGTACAAAATAAAGAGTAGTACAAACACAAAATCTACAGAACTTATATTACGGATTAGACAGAGAGAGAACCACCAAAGATGATTTGAGTTTTTGAGTCTTCACCAGTAAAATAACTGTGCTACTGGTAGAAATCCATCGGCTATGAAAGGAAGCTATTTTTAGAGGAAGAACACAAGTTCAGGTTGAAATACACTGAGTTTGGGGTTATGACGGGACAACTTTCAATGTCCAGAGGATAGAAAGAGACAACAGACTTGGGACAAAAGGCATAGCCAGAGATTTTTCAGCTCCTTGAGAAGAAGAATTAGTTAGGTCTCATTTCTCTTTGTATCCCTCAGAGCGCCTACCATGGTGCTTTGAATATTCCAAGTACATTAACACTTGTTGCATGGATGAATGAATAAATGAATAAACGAATGAAAGTAAACATTTTGTTGTTATCTTCCTTGGGGATAGTTAAAATTGTGGGCACAGATCAGTTGTCTAAGGAAGAACAAAATTGGGACTATCCCAATATTGGAGACAAAAGACAAAAATTGAAGCGTTAGTGTAAAAAAACAGGAATGCACAGGGAGATAGGGATAGAAGGCGATATTAAATGGTGGTCAAGGGGGCATTGGAATAAATGCACTAAAAAAGTGGAAGACCAAGAGAGGTTATTGATGTCTTCAGGGAGCAAGTTTAGTCAAATGTTATAGATGGAAGCCACAAAGGAAAGAATTAAGGTTGAACAAAAGCGGGGAGTAAATGGAGGCAACAGATGGTGATGGTGAATGAAGGGGAAGAAACCTCACTACCCCTCACTGCACTTTTTTCTTAAAATGTGTCAGTATGTGTTGCACAGAATAAACATTTGTCATAGGTGTGCCAATAATTAAGTGTACTCATAATGAATATGTGAAAGAATGAATGAATTGAATATGAAATCACTCATATTGAATATCATTGAATATCATTCATACTGAATATGAAAAAATACTATCTCTCGATTTCTTTTTCTTAATCAGAAACATTTCACCTTCATTTCTGTGCTGTGGGTATGTAAATAGATACAAATGTACTCGTAGGTGACAAAGTTGGTCAAAACCTGTAAGATAAACACTTATCTCTTTCTAATATATTACTCTTTTTACCTGCTGTTATGGGAAAAGACCCACCCAGAAAGTTGTATCACTTTGCATTAGACTGTGGGAGGGGAATATTTATGAATAAATATAAGGAATTTTAATTTTCTTATCAGTTGTTTTAGTATAAGCTATAGCCCCTCCAAGTGGCTCTCATCTGGATAGTTTCTTTTAGTAAAACTAATTGTTCTGCATGTTTGGAAAATGCACAATTTTATCATCATGGAGAAAAGTCTGCCTCATGTCTTTATACCATAAAAAGCAAACATGACTTACAGAAACAGAAAAACACCTGAAATCAATAAGCATCTATTTACTTCTCCCCATCTAAATGAAAAACAGGTATCAATAAAATATTTTAGCTATGGGTTTGCCTTTTTTAATGCTATGGAATTCATGCTGAGTGGAGAAAACTCATGCTTGATACATTCAACTTCTAGTACAGTTTCAAGGTGCATTACTAAATCCTCAAAACCTGACCTTCTAATGAAGGCACTGATACAAGCAGAGTTGGTGAAGAAAACCACAAGGATACAAAAATGCATAAATATATGACCAGCTAGGGACAAATTTTCATGGAATTACCACCAGATCTCTACAGACAAGGCATATCTATCAAATGTGCCTACCATAAGCTTTGATTCCATTAATTTCCCGAGAAAAGACATCAGGTAGAGTTCTGGATATCAGGTGTGTAAACACTGAGAGATTCTGATATTACGGTATCTTTCACATAGAAACCTGAACACAACCCAACCAGATGCAGAAGCGAGTTTCCGCTGGGAATGCTACCTACCCTTTTACTACTAGTATCATTATTTAAACGTTTAATGCAGGAGAAACTGAAGGCCAAAAAAGAACACGCCTGCACTTAATTTCAAGTGACAGCTAATATAGTGCATTAAAGGTGTAATACTATACACATGGTAGTTATATATAAATAGTAACATTAAAAGGGGTTACAACATCCCTAAGACATCCTAAGTCTAAAACACTTAAAAAGCACATTTGCAGTACAACTTATCCTAAATTATTTTAATTGATTTCAAGAAGACTTCAGATTAGTAATGGGCTTTGACTTTTCCTGATTATAAAAGAGAAACACAGATGAATGCTTTTTAGTCAGCCTAATATCATTCCCAGGTAGACTACGACGTAACCTGTGTTACTTAAATGCCATTAACTATCAACGAATGTTATTTTCACATAAGTGTTTTATGTAAATTTTGTTTGCCTAAAGTTGTTAGTTCTCTTAATAAATATAGCTAATGCAAAATGTCTCTCTCTTTTTTTTTTTCTTCTTTGGTTCTTTCCTTGCATTCATTATCCAGGAACTTTTTCAAAGAGAAAGAGGGGAGAAAAAGGCAGAGTGACAGAGCTTGAATACTTAGCAACCATTTTACCATTGAGGGTCCTTTTTTTTTTTTTTATAGTATGAAAAATAATCCAGTTACATTCTTTAGCTCGATTACTTACAAATAACTTATCTGAAAAAAAAAATCAAGTAAATCTGTCAGTTGTGGAAGTTTATTTTTCCATGTGTTATCTAGAGATAAGCCAGCCTGTACTATTAGATTTCCACTGACATAATTGTGCATGAATTCTGATCTGATTTGGTATTACATGGTGCAAAAGGTGACACATTTTCTCTAATATACCCCATTAGAAAGGAAAGAAATTGCCAAAGTATGAAATCCGAGGACCTTGATTCAGAAACTATGTGACTTTGAGGTCAACTCAATGGAAAAGAACTTGTCCAAGTACCCCAGGCACTGAAGGTTGAGACAAGCAAATCTAATACCCAGGGTAGTTACTCTGTTGGATAATCAATAAAATCTTACATTATCAGACTGCAACAGCTGTATATTCGTTTATCATATTGCCGTGTGTGTCTCCAAAATATTCAGGTGTGGAATCACAAAGAATACAGATACTGTCCCCATTCCCAAATCATTGCTGATCAGAAGACTCGGCTAAGAAATCAGAACCAAGAAACAGAATTCATGTGCATAACGTGCTGAATGTTGATTTTAACATCCACGTAATGTCACCTCACTACAGCAGAGAAACATTAGCTTCAAAGATCCTGGAAAAGAGGCTTGACCGAGTTACTCAGAGTTCTTACAGCACAATTTTTAGAGATATAAGTGATCTTTGAAATCCTATGAGATGTGTCCTTGAACAAATTAATAAAATACCAGATGTGAACTCTTGGCAATTCCAAGTACATTTTCTAAAAAGTAGAAACTCTTATGTTTTAAGATGGAAATGTTGTACCACCTCTTTTCCTCACTTGGCTTCTTATTTCTGGCAGCCAGGCAGAGTAAATAAGTACTTCCAGAACACAGGACTAGCATTTCGTCCTCCATCGGTGGAGGACAATGAATGTCCATTACAACTTAAATAGGAATTTAAAAAGGATTCTTTACAACTCCTTCATTCCCCCACCCCCCAATTAGTTTCAAGGGAGAGCTTAGGTAGAAGGTGAAATTTGGGGACTACATCTTTATCTATGGGCAAAGCAAAAGAGGAGAGATATAGGGAGCCCTTTGAGTTTTCAGTGGAGAAGTTGAGAACGACAATTTAGTCAATCCTTTGTTGCTTCTCCTTTCATAAATCAAAAACAAAAGTGAAATAAAAAGAAATAGCATGATAAAACTTGGATATACCTGGCAATTTGAAAGTGCTATGTTGGTTTAATTTTTGAGATAACCTAATCCAGCACTATGTGCAGATAAACCTTAGACAAAGAGAGCGTCTCCTGGTAATAGGCTCCATGTTCCTGAAGGCTACAGGACATCTATTAGAAGTTTTTGCTCTTTGGAAATTGTGGCTGATTTTATTTTTGAAAGATGGCCCCACAACATCTCTTATCCTTTAGGTTCTTATGCAATATGACCTTGACACTCCTGATGAAGAGGGAGAATCGAATTCACCCTCTCCTTGAATCTGGCCTGCTTTTAGGGACTTGCTTGACTAATAGAATATGACAGAAGTGACATTCTGGAACCTTCCAAGGCTAGGTCATAAGCAGCCTTGCAGCTTCCACCTGGACCTCTTGAAACACTCGATTTTGAATTCTCCCTCTCAGGACCCAGCTGCCATGTTAGGAGAAACCAGCAACAACCTCTAGTCATCTGACTGAGCCACCTTGAATGTCCAGCCTTTAGATGACCATAGCCCCAAACATCTGGCTGGAACCACACGAGAGATTCAGGCAAGAACCGCCCAGGTGAGCCCAGTCAACGCACTGCATAGTTGAGAAATGGAAAATTATTGCTTTAGGTCACTAAGTTTTGTTTTTTGGGGGTTGGGTAAGGCTGTTATACAAAAAATGGTAGGCTTTGGAGGCAACAGACTACACTAGAGTTTGAAGTTTGGTTGTTTTACTTCTTTTGTGACTTTTAGTGAGTTACTTTATGCCTCAGAGGTTTCTGTCTTCATCAGAAAAATAGTGACAATAGTAGCTGCTTCTCAACTGACCCATATTCTTCCAGCATCATATTTTCCTAATGACTCTTAGATCAAGGCCAGAATAAGCACGGTTACTATATATGTTCTGCTCTGAACCAACTTTTTTTTTTTTTTAATATTTAGTTATTTATTTTATTCTTGGCTGTGTCTGGTCTTAGTTGCAGCAGGTGGAATCTTTCGTTGTGGTGTGCGGGCTCACGAGTTGTGGCGTGAGGGCTTAGTTGCCCTGCGGCATGTGGGACCTTAGTTCCCTGACCAGGGATTGAACCCGTGTCCCTTGCATTGGAAGGCAGATTCTTTACCACTGGACCACCAGGGAAGTCCCCTGAACCAACTTTTGAGGCATCAAAAATATTTGGCCTCCTTTTACATTCATACTTCTTGCTTCCACATTGGATCTGTGTTTACTTATTGGAAGCACACTGAATGGGTGAATGGGAAAAAGGCACTATTAATAGACCTGTTGCCATCATTTTTCCAAACACTCTCTCAAGACCTAGAACGCAGGGAAAAGAGGACTGGGGCAGGCATATAGGACACTTTCTCTGTCTATACTGGACAGAACAGGCTCTGGCTCTGCAGAATTGCATTCCAAGTGGCCTAGTTGTCATCTCTAGGTGGGTCAACAGGCTTTGCTGGGAAGGAAAATTAATGAGAGGATTTCTTTTCCGATCTCAGTTTCTTCATCGTCAGACAAGTTACTTAGTTCCTAGTCTTAGCTTCTTCTCTATTAGATAAGTTAACTGGTTTCTAGGCTCAACTACTTCTCTAATTTAGTCACATTATCTGGTTTCTAATCTTAGCTGCTTCCTCACTAGCCAAGTTAATCTTCCTGATACTGAAGCATGGGAAGGATACTTGATAAGCCAATACACAGAGTCATCGAGAACATTAAATGAGGTAAGGAAGGGAAAGCACTTTTAAACACTGAAGTGCTACATACATATAAGGATGCCACAGCTAGGCATCTCCCAGTCATCCAAAATCCTCAATTTCCCCTTACTCTATCCAACATAAAATTTTTCAATAATCTTCTTACAGTCACTATTAAAAATATCTCTCAAATTTGTTTATTTCTATTGTCATTATTACCATTTAGGTGTAAGATGCCATTATTGACGGCCGGAGCAACTGTGGAAACTTCTAGCTTATTTCCCCACTTCAAGTCTCATCTCTTTTCATGCCATCCTCTGCCCCACTGCCAAAGTTTCCTTTGTAAAGTACAAGTTTCATCATGACAAATCTCTACTTTAGAACTGCCTTTTATTCCTCACTGCTTGAAGAATAGAATTCAAATTCCTCAGATGATGCTAAAGCCTTCACAACCCTAAATTTCCCCGTCCAGTGTCATTTTCCTCCACTTCTGCTCCTACTACCCCACATACTCCTTGACTTTACACACCACACTTCCTCATACATCCTCATTCATCCTTCAAGACCCAAACCAAATGCCATTTTCTCCGTGCAACATTTGTAGACAGTCCTATGAAGATGGTCACCCTCCTGTTTTTCTCACCCACATTCTGTTCATAACTTTATTATAGCATTTTTCTTACTGTATTACAAGTATTAGTTTACATCACCAAGGGTCCCATCAGACAGTGACTCCTGAAAGGCCCATATTGTGTCATATTTCTCTTTGTTTACCCAGTGACTTGTCCTTCAATATATGTTTATGTTAAAAAAAAAAAAGTATCCATTTTCAATAAGAAGGACACAGTGGCAAAATAGTTCAACCTACACCTGAGATTGGGCTTCAAGGGGTGGGAATATGTTTGTGAATTTAGGAAGAAAATAACATTTTAAAACTTCCTATCTGAGACTTTGATTGCTTTTAAAAAAAAAGTTTGTCAAATTATATCAGGACATTGATTCACGCAGAGGATATGGCATAGAATGCTGTATCTATCAGCCTAACCTAAATTATGTTGCAGTGAAAAAAGACCTCAAAATCATAGAGGCCTATAAATACAAAGGCTTATTTTTTACTCACGTTACCTGTCCATATGGGTTGGCTCCATGTCATCTTTATTCCAGAACTCAGGCTGACTGAAGACCTCCTACATGGACAGTTCCAGCTGTGTTTCAGGGGGAAAAAAAGAGAAATGGCAGAGCCAAGGATGGCTCTTGAGCCTTCATGTTGGGAAGTGGCATGGGTCAGCCAAAGTGAGTTACGTGGCCAAGTCTGAGATCAGTAGGCAGGAAAGTACATTTTGAACAGAAGGCAATCTGCCATAGATGCTACAGAAAGAAGGTAAAGAGACAGGTGACATTGTCACCACCATGTTAAGACCTCTAGAATAGTTTCCTGTTGATAGGAATCTAAGAAAACACACCCTGCTAACATGATTATAGCCATATATCTTTGTTTACTTTGAGTCTAGCTAAAGTTGGAAAATTTCAAAGAGGAAAAAAAGTACCATGAAGTTTTTATATCTATTAATTCTATACTAATTATGGAGTGTGATGAAACACAAAAAGTGCAGTATTTCTCGTGTGACAAGATTCTGGCCCATGGAAGCATGCAACCAATAAAATTGAAGGCTGCATACTCTAAAAATCTATTAGACATTGTGGATCTTTTTCTTTATATAAAAATATCTTGATTTTTACAGACTGGAACTTTACCTGGCTTTGGATTTTCCCCAAGAAAAAAGATTTGTATTAAAACATTTTTTGAGTTCAACATATCACCAAGAGAAATAACCCAGAGGCCACTGAAATATTTTGGTGAAGCCACACATTTCCTGAAGTTGTGTTCTCATCAAATGATGTCATCACTACAGAGTTTCTGACCTTTCTTTAATATTTCCTTTTTTGCATGTAACTTAGAGAAAATAGATACCTCCATTTGCATAGCCAACTCCTGTTGGCAAGTTATCACAATCAAGGAAGAATTCCTACTTCGTGAACTCCTTTTAGAACCTGCAGAGTCAACGTCTTTAACATGGTGAAGAATTTCTTTGCCAAACAAACTTTCAGGCAGAATAAAAATCTTGGCACTCTGCGCTCAGATGGAGCATCTGTGATGCTTGGCAACACATCTGGTTCTGCTGCTTTGGTGAAGAATCATGCTCCTCATCTCAACATGCAGTTGTGTCAGGCAGTGTCAACGACTCTGCCAGTGATCATGAAAAACTTGTCTCTATTTCTATGAACGTTGTCAACCTCCTGAGAGCCAGGGCTGACACACTTCTATTTCAAGAAGTTTTGTCAAGAAATGGGAGTAGAAGAGTCAATTCATTTCTGCAATACAGAAGGTAACTAGCTTTCCAGAGGACCTGTCTTCAAATGTTTGGTTGACCTTCAAATGAAAGTTCCTCTTTTTTGAGGCAAAGGAAATCCAACTATTAGAATAACCCAAAAGGAAATAGTCCAATCATAGTTAGCTTTACTTGATGGATATTCTTGCCAAATTACCTAGGTAATCAATCTTTTCATTTAAATTCTTTTAGCTCAACAGCCACTCTGGAGGGGCATGTGGGGGGCAGACAGCTACCTAAACATTCCAAGGCTGGAGAAGGGCTTCTGCAAACTGGAACAAGGAGCAACAAAGCTTCCCAATTTGTTTACAGGTAGAAACCCACAGACAGCTGGAATCCTTAGATAACACTTTGAAAGCTAATCCCATCTCTGATGACCTTAACATGCAACCATGAATACTTAATTCTTTAAAAAAAAAATGACAAAGCATTAATGATGCAGACTTCTCAAAGCATGATCTCAACAAGGATTTTGGAGAACTCTAGGAATCTCACTATGCCTAACCCTCATTTAATAAAGCCACAGCAGCTCCCATTTTGTTTGTTACTGTTTTCTTTTGCCAAATCAGTATTTTAAGCACTTATTGCTGTGAAACTGAAAAGTCATAGTCAAACAGATGTCAAAAATAACAAGCCTATTGCTGTGTCAAAAAAAACACTCCGTATTTTTAATATCAAAGCCAAACATCAGCCTTCTTGTAGAAGCTTACTTTTGAGCTGAATTCAACTTTATTTTTACTTGAAAAATTTGCATTTATCTCAGGTGTTTGAGGAAAATAGGCATTAATGTCAAGAGAAATGTGGTGAGAACAACAGAGATAAGACTTTAGGAAGATACGTTATAGTCTCTGTAAAATAATTCAATTCCCATTGCAAAAAAATGGCACGAAAAAGTTATTTGTATATGTGTTTATATGTTTTCTTCTGGGGAGAAAGTCTACAGCTGCCTTTAGATTCTGAAAGGGTCTGTGACCTAAATAAGGCTAGTACCGTCTGCCCTGGTTCTTTGCAGAGTGAAACATTTTAAGGAATGGAATGAATGTTGTGAGGAAGTGAACTTCTGTTGAAAAATGAAGTTGTTTACCACACCTTGGTGCTCCACTCACCAATGAATAACAGAGGTTCCTCAATAGGAAAGTAACCAACTGCACTAGAGATGGGCTCTAACCCACTCTCCTTTTGGACAAACTTTTCTGAAATAAAAACTAAGGCAATTTGGAGAAAAATATTTGTTTTGTTAGATTCTGTTTTTAGTTTAAATATTAAATGAAGAACTGTAGAGCCATATTTTTACAGAAGAGTAGGACTAAGATAATAAGGAAAAATTAGGAACTCAGATCTAGTGCTTTGAAATGCAGCATTTTTTTAGAGAAGTATAGAAAATGCAGTTGGAAGGTGCCTGTATTAGTTCCTATTGCTGCTGTAACAAATTATCATAAACCTAGGCTTAAACAACACAAACTTATTATCTTCCAATTCGGCAGTTCAGAAGTTGAAAATGGATCTCACTGGCCTAAAGTCAAGATGTGGACAAAACTGCATTTCTTTCTGGAGACTCTAGGGGCCTTTCCAGTTTCTAGAGGCTGCCCACATTCCTTGGCTTATGGTCCCTTTCCTCTTCCTTCAAAGCCAGTACAGCCACTCACCTCCCTGCTCCGCCCCCAGTCAGTGTGTGTTTTATTAATGCCAATGCTCTGGCCCTGACTGTGTGTTCCCACGGTGGGTCCTCTATGGCTGCTCCTTCAGCTGCTGTTTCTTGATCTTCAGGTTCTCCTTGTACTTGTACTTGTTGAGCCTGTGGTGCAGGGCACATGCTGTTTTGGGCAGCAGATCCTGGGGCTTATGAACTTTCTGAGGTTCTCCTTCTGAATCTGGTTAATGATGGTGAGAACAAGGGTGACAGACTGGCAGACAGCTCAGGTCTCCGGGAGCTTGGACCATATGCCGCCTGTCACTTGGGCGATGTGCACCTGGGAGAGCTCCACCTTCAGGTGGTCCAGATGTTTCAGCAGCTCTACTTTCTTGCTGGGAAGGTTCTGAGCATTGGTTTTGGCCATTGCTGCACCCTCTGATGGTCTCTTCCACTTTTAAGGACACTTGTAATATTGGGCCCACTCAGATAATCCAGGATAATCGCCCTATTGCAAAGTGAGCTGTTCAGCAACCTTCATCCCATCTGCTACCTAATGCCTCTTTGCCATGTAGTGTAACATATTCATTCTCAGGTTCTAGGGATTAGGAGAGGGACCTCTCTGAGGGGCTATTATTCTTCCTATCACATAGCCCCTTAGCTGGTATGATGGGAAAGAGCTGAAAGCATAAGAGAACAGTGAGAAGAAGTGGAAACCTAGATGTAAACAGCCCCTAGCTGGGTTGGATAGTATGTTCTCTGATTGTGCTACTAAAGATCATCCCTGAGATCATTTGCATCTACATTTTTTTTTTTTTTTTTTTTAGTGGAAAACCTTAAGGAAGGGTAAAGATGCCATACTTGGAAACCTGAGTTTTAGCCCTGGCTCTGCCACTTATTGTCTATATCACCTTTGGCAATTCACTTAAGTTGTATGAACTATGGTTTCCTCATTTTACAATGAGGTCTAGAAGGATCAGGGAGAGGATGGACTGGGACCGGCTAAGTGTCAGGGGCTCAAAGAAAGGAATCATGGAATTGCAGAAGTTCCACTGGCCCATAAGGGGGTCCTGGGATGAGAAACACCTGGTGCCCCTGGTGCCAGAGGCCCCTAATCCTACACTCCCGCTAAGGACTCTGGTCCATGCCACCTATCAAGCAAACCTCAGTCATTGTGGACACAGCCCCTGATGCCCCAGTCAGGGTCACAGTGTTACGGAGCCTGGCTCCAGGGGCCAGCCATGTGTGCGGGATGGGCTCTGGCCCAAGGGCTGTGCAGAGGCAGCTCCTGAGGAGGCCAAATGGGGGAGTGAACTGCGTGTGTGCAGGCAGAAGGCCTCCTGCCTTCCAGGAGACGGAAGGCCATGGGGCAGCAAGGCAGCCTTCTTTTGCCCGTCCTGGGTATCCACCAGTTTTTATTTTGCTATGATTCTAGATGAAGTAGAGACTGTTTCTACTGACTTGAGGTCAGCAGGCTATCTGCTCAGTGGGTGCAGGCATCAACAGGTTCCCAATAGGAGGAATGGACCCTTTCCCACTTTTTGCCAATTTTATTCTTATTTGCTCTTCTCCCCAGAAGGAAGCAACAAGGGTAAAGAGCCCATCGGGCTTTCTGCATGCCCAACCGCCCTCAGTGCAGAGGTGAATTAGATAATAAGCAAGTGGAACATATTGTACTATGACTATAAAATATATCTCAGTTTATACCTCTGGTATGAGATGTTTCCTATCATGTTTGAAAGGACATGTCTAGGCAGGCAGGCTTTTCTAATTTCTGTACTGTAGGATAGTTATATCAGGGTCTAGCAAAACAAGAAATGGAAAGACTGTTCCATTTGTGTTCTAGAGCATGGGTGGGACTAGATGGTAGTATCAGGCAGAATTCTAAGATGGCTGCCAAGATTCCTACCTCTTGGTGTATATGTCCTGAATAATCCCCTGCCTTTGTGTGTGAGGGGGATTTTGGAATATGATGGGATAGTTATTCCTATGATTAGGTTATGTTACACGGCACAGTTCACTTTAAAAAGGGAGATTATCTTTGGTGGGCCTGACCTAATCAGGTGAGCCCTTAAAACAACTGGGCTCTTCCTGAAGAAACAGATTTGAAGTATGAAAGAGATTTGAGACAGGGGTGATTCTCCACTGATGGATATAAAGATGGATGGGGCCATGGAAAGTGGAGACGAAGAGCAGAAAGCCAACAAGAAAGCAAGGGCTTCAGTCCTCCAACTACAAGGAACTTCATTCTACCAACAAACTAAATGAGCTTGAAAGTGGATTTTTCTGCAGAGCCTCTAGACAGGAACTCATCTTGACTGATACCTTGAGTGTGAGACTGAGCAGAGAACCCAGTTGAGCCACACCTGGACTTCTGATCTACTGAACTGAGAGCTAATAAATGTGTATGGTTTTAAACCAGAAATGAACTCACACACTATGATCAATTATTCTCTGACAAGGGAGACAAGAATATACAATGAAGAAAAGACAGTCTCTTCAATGAGTGGTACAGGAAAAACTGGACAGCTACATGTAAAAGCATGAAATGAGAACACTCCCAAACACCATATGCAAAAATAAACTCAAAATGGATCAAAGACCTAAATGTAAGGTCAGACACTATAAAACTCTTAGAGGAAAATTTAGGCAGAACACTCTTTGACATAAATCGCTATAATATCTTTTTTGATCCACCTCCTAGAATAATGAAAATGAAAACAAAAATAAACAAATGGGACCTAATTAAACTTAAAAGCTTCTGCAGAGCAAAGGAAACCATCAACAAACTGAAAAGACAACCCACAAAATGGGAGAAAATATTTGCGAATGAAGCAACTGACAAGGGATTAATTTCCAAAACATACGAGCAGCTCATGCAGCTCTATGTCAAAAAAACAAACAATCCAATCAAAAAATGGGCAGAAGATCTAAATAGACATTTTTCCAAAGAAGACATACAGATGGCCAAAAAACACATGAAAAGATGCTCAACATCACTAATTATTAGAGAAACGCAAATCAAAACTACAATGAAGTATCACCTCATACCAGTCGGAATGACCATCATCAAAAAGTCTACAAATAACAAATGCTGGAGAGGGTGTGGAGAAAAGGGAACCCTCCTACACTGTTGGTGGGAATGTAAACTGTTGCAACCACTATGGAGAACAGTGTGGAGGTTCCTTAAAAAACTTAAAATAGAACTACGATATGATCCAGCAATCCAACTCCTGGGCATATATCCAGACAAAACCATAATCTGAAAGGATACACACACACCAATGCTCACTGCAGCGCTATTTACAATAGCCAAGACATGGAAGCAACCTAAATGTCCATCAACAGAGGAATGGATAAAGAAGATGTGGTACAGATATACGATGGAATATTATTACTCAGCCATAAAAAAGAATGAAATAATGCTATTTGCAGCAACATGGATGGAACTAGACATTATCATACTAAGTGAAGAAAGTCAGACAGAGAAAGACAAATATCATATGATATCACTCATATGTGGAATCTAATTTAAAAAGATACAAATGAACATATTTACACAACAGAAATAGATTTACAGATACCAAAAACAAACTTACAGTTACCAAAGGGGAAACGAGGGGGGGAGGGATAAATCAGGAGCTTGGGACGAACATACACACACTACTATATATAAGGTAGATTTAACCAACAAGGACCTACTGTATAGCACAGGGAAGTCTACTCAATATTCTGTGATAACCTATATGAGAAAAGAATCTAAAAAAGAATTAATATATGTATATGTAAAACTGAATCACTTTGCTGTCCACCTGAAACTAACACAACATTGTAAATCAACTATACTCCAATAAAATTAAAATATGAAAAAAAAGAAACAGAAATCCTATTTTAATATTTTACAATGAACTATTGCTAGTCCTAGCAAATAAATATTTTAAAATAAAAAATGCCTCTAAGTTTGTGATAATTTGTTATGCAGCAATAACACCAATAATACTACTAATAAAATACTAACCACAAAATTTTAAAATAAATAATAAATAAAAATAAAATAAATAATAAAAAAATAATAAATACAAAATAAAATACTAATAAGCTAATACAATGGTATTCCACTTAAAGATAAGTTAGGATTTTTTTTTTGTCTCCTCTTTTCCTGCCTTTCTCCAAAGCTTTAATCCATTTCCCCACCATGTAGTTATTTCATCTACTATAACTAGAAAATACCGTTTTGTCAGATTAAAAGCTCCTCTCATACCACTTACTTATTAGAGTTATCTCTTTCTCCCCCCCCCCCCCCTCACAGTTGACTTGAGATGCAGAGATGTATGCATCTTGGGTATATTATATACATGTTTAGGGCTGGAGGATCAAACCAGAAAATACAGATCTTGAGAATTAAGGCAAATAATCTGTGTTCTGACGTAACTCAGATATATTTCATTCATTGTAGCTACTTATCTTGAAACACAGTAACCTTGACATAATGGTTGAAGAAAAAAGAGAAGCAATGTAAGCATAAATGTCTGAACATTTTAATATCTTTTTTCGATAAACATTACTAGAATGCCACGTATTTGGATCCACGTTTTTCCTGAGGAAAACCTGCATTCTATCTTCTGCTTCCTGATACTGCAGCTGGATCCTATTATAAGGGTAGGACACAACATGGGAAGCATGCCTAAACTTTTAAAGCTACAAAACAAAAGCTAATCTTCATTAATTAGATGTCTAGATTATGCAGATTGACCACTGTATTATTATATGTAACATGGTGAAAAACACTCTTATATGGTTTGTTGATAATTCCACGTAGGTAATTTATCTAAGCCTTATTTATAAAGATATTGTATTAACCACAAAGGCAGAATTTGGTGTCAGGTAAAAAAATCAGATCAAACTGTGACTTTGTGGTTGATGGCTGAAAGAATGGTTTACAACAAAGGCAAATGAGAATGCAATATGATGTCTTTCTAACATTTAATTCAAGAAAAATTTCATCTCCAGCACAGCTTAAGCTAGAGCTACGACATAATGCAGATATAAGTGAAAATATTAGCAAGTCAATGATTTATAACTAAGACTCACCATTTAAAACCCATATTCTCTGCCTTTGTGAAAACCATGGAATTGGATTAAGAGAGAAGCCACCTAATTTTAGATTTAAGCAAATGTGGACAATGGATTCTTAGAATAAAGGATAAGTCTGAGCATCACAAACCCTCACCTGATTAATGATTAGCTGTTTTAGTAAAAAGGAAGAACTTACGAAAAAATACTCATAGTCCATAATGTGGAAAAACTTCAAGATCTGGGAATCCAGGTAAATCATGGCTTTGTTTTTACCAACTTTAACCAAAGTCTTCCCAGGTGCTAAAGTCAGTACTAAAGAAAAGCTATTACAAAACTATTCTGTTAAGTAATTATCATCTTTGCTTCAACTTCTTATACCTGTGTCTATATATGCCATCTATGTAATTATGTTGAGGGAAAACACTCCAAGCTCAAAAGAAGTGAACAACTTCAGTTTCTGCTCACACAGACCTTGTCAAGTAGCCAATGACTTGTCCTTTCATTGTGAGTGACTAATATCAATGCTGGCTCTAAAGAAAGACACTTTTCATAATCGCCCAACAATCTGCTAAGTGAAAACATATGAATGGGCTTAGGCAAAGCCTGCCAGGGGTCTTTGCTGAATGGAAAACAGGTGCTCTCATTCTGTGCCACGTAATACCCCATTTACCCCCAAGTCCAAAGGTTACAGGACTAATAGCTGCCTTGTGGTAATCAGGGAAAGCCAAGACACTAGCCCTGGTGAAACATCTGGGACATATTTTACATACTTGCAACATATGCTTCAGGTTCAATTAAAGTGAGGCTTTGGCACATTTATTAATCTTTTTTACTTTTATCCTATAAGAGGACCCACTGACCTGACCCCACTATTATACCATATGAGAAAACAGAGAAATAATGAGAGCTAGAGGTCAGTACCTGCTCGTATGGCAAAAAACACACTTGTTTTCTCATGAAACTCCATTACGCATGACTCTATACACAAACTTTAAATAGAGGAACCAATGAATTTTTTAAAGTAGGAAATTACCCTTCTCCCACTCAGACACATCTGATAGCCAAGACTTACATTTACCACTGCGAGAGCCAGTCAAGAGACGGAAACTGGTAAATAGAAACTTGAAGGATCCTTTCATGTTTTCATTTCTTATATTAAAAACTTTGTATTTCCAGAATATAAGCTTTCCACTCTAAGATTCTTCCCTCTATGATGCAAGTCTCTAAAAGTCTATTGTAAATTATTATATTTGAAATCTTCTTTTTGTTCAGATATGATTTTTATACTATCAATTGCGTTATGAGTGAAAAAAAGCAAAATCTTCTTATATATCACTCAAATAAAGGGTTGGATTTATGAAAATCTGCTCACAATCCTTTCATATGGAAAACACACCATTTGTCTGCATCCTGTACAGAAGAATACAGTTAAATTCACACAGTCATTTAAGCGCTCGCTTTCAATCAACTTTGGTAACGAGACCTGAAAATATGTTAGAACCAGGGTGTCAATCTCAGACAACCAAACACTGGATAACAACAGATGCCACTCCAGAGATCTGGGGTTTTTTCTACCCTGGCATGTTCTACTTGACATCTATGTTTTGGTCAACTGGTTAACGAGGTGTGCTAACATCTAAGTGTGCCACTCCTAACATCCTCTCTATTAAAAGATGACCAAAAAGGGAGATTAGTGGTACAGAATATCAACAAACTGGCTAAAAAAATATAGGTTGACTTCAAGCAGGGGCACTGAAGTACTAGGCTTCACCAAGGGTTTCCACTTACTAACATTTCTCGGGAAACGCCTGCTACCAGAATGGACCTTTAAGGTGGCTTTAATAATAAAGCAGCAACATGCAAGGGAAAATGGCCATAAATGGATGGCAGATCAGTGTTTATCAGCAGAGAAATGATGATTCAGAGCTGGCATGTTGAGTTTAAATACAAGCTCTCTACAGCTCTACAACTGACCTTAACAATAAATCATATCATTTATTGCCAGAAGTGTATGCTCATGTTATTCAACATTAAAAACAAGCACATATGTGTTTTTGCAGAAAGGAGATTTTGTTACTTTATGTTTGATGATGTTGCTAATGACTAAATGATGTCCAGAAGAAAAATCTCACATAAAAACTCTATGAATTTAAAAATGTTTCAAATAGCAGTAGAAGGGAGAAAGTGTGTGTGTGTGTGTATGTTTCTGTTTTCCTTCCAGCATTGAATATGTCAGGAAAAAAATCATTTGGGAAGTTAACTAATCACTGTGAATTTTTTTGACATTTCCAATGCTTGCTTCCAGCACTCAAATTCTTATACTGGGATACAAGTGTACATCTCTCCTGGAATCAAAGGTCAAGGGAGTAAATTAAGATACACTGTTTTTCTCCTTTCTTTAAAAAATTTCAGTGCTTTACTGTAACAGAAGTCAGATAGATTCCATGAAGGTCAAAATCTGGTGTTATAGGCCGAAAAATGTGGAAATAATGAATGATATTCTCACTCTCCCCTCAGTCACTCCCCGCCCCCCAATCACACCCTAAGACTTTTTAGATTTTAGATCTAGAAGTGCCCAGAGATGATGATAAACCAGCATCCCTAGCCTCCTTGCCATAGAAAGCTGTTCTTCCGAACTCAGCCACTGCTGCGGTGGTGCAAGGCCATTCTGATCCCTCCTTCCAGTTGTCCCCTCTCCCCAGGGGACAACCAATCCAAGCGGTCCCAGAAACTAGCTGTTATCTACTGTGGTCACCAACCCCAAGCCAACCAGCAATCGAAATACGAGCCTCTCTGAACAGACTTTCCTGACCAAGGAGCCGCGGGCCATTCCAAGTCTAAGCCAGGGCAGTGAGCACCGGGTTTATTTAAATGCCCTCTGGAGCCCTCCGCACACGTGTTCTTTTGCTGAGCAATTCTTGGAAAATTACAGATGACAATATCCATGTTTGACACATGCAGGCTGCTATTTTTTTCACTGCTCTCTTCCCCCCAAGTGTAGCCTGATTTGTAATACTCAAGATAGGACAAATTTTTGCCCTTCAAAAACAGTTGTCACTGCCGTTATCTTCGTGAGAGCTATCAAGTTCCAGACAAGCTGAATTATTTTTTTTTTTGTTCCTGGCAGAAAAATATTTGACCCAGCTCTGGACAAAAGCGAAGACGATTTATAGCCCTCTCTCCCTCTTTGCAACATGCAGTGGCATTGTTAGGATGATAAACAGCACTGTCCAATTTTCTGGACTCAAACACTTCAACTCCTTTTTAACTGTCTGTGAAAACAGTGTCATGTCTACATTTCCCCATCCCCAGGTACCCAAGTGCTGGGAAAGATAATTACCTTGTCATCTTTGTCATCTTCTTCTTCCTCGTCCTCTAGCATGTCCTCCACTACCTGCAGACAGAAACAGAAGTCGTTTTCATGCTCTTAAAGGAGAGAATTTTGTTCTGTCATTTTGAACCTTTTAGAAGTGAAAACTTTATTAACATTTGAAACGGACGCACTGAGAGGGAATATCTGATCTAGAAATAGAGATTAGGAAAATGCTATGCCTTTAATTGATGAACACCAGGGAACTGAATGCCAGTCAGGGGAACCCTATTTGTGTGAAATGTTCTGTGACAATTTAAAGAATTGGAAATATGCATAAGGTAAACTAACACTAATTTGAATGATGCTTTAAATCAGGAGATTTCTTTTTTTACCTACTCCACTGTCTATATTAATTAGGCACTTTAAATTTGGAGCTAGAAAACTAAGCAGAAAACAGCTCTGCTATTTCTAATTTACTTGTCACCAAACCCTAAGATAAAAATCTATGCCTGTTCATTGATTCATGCTGGTGAGCTATGGCATAAAGCTAACAGTATCTTTCATGGCTCCAATTTTAATTCTGACATATAAGTGTCAACTCTTGACCATCTCTGAACTACTTGTTCATTTTGTGGATTACCTGAAACTCTAATTTTAATTCTCTGTGATTTTACACATGGATTACGCTATGAGAATGAACATTACTACTGAAAGAAAATAAGAGATGTATTCAATAATCAAATGTGTATATTATGTATATATAACCCATGTAGATAGATATGTACGCATGCATTTTTTAATGGCTCCTGGTTTACCTACTTCAGCAGAATGGTATAGTCATATTGGATTTGCCAAACAATTTCCCCTTGCCTGGATCAATATATAACTACAGGCATTACAAATGAGACCTCACCCCATTTCAGGTGTTTTATCATGTTTTTATACACACACACTCTATGGAATCCAAAAATTTTAAAACTCTTGGGGGAGCTCTTATTCAGGTAAGTGCTAACTTATAACTGTATTTATGCCATTTGATATAATTTCTTGTGGTGCTTCTATTTTTTTATCCAGTATCTCTATCTCTGAATAAACTCGACAGAATCATGGTTATCAAATATTTTTAAACCTTTCTCCCAAAGCTCCTAACTTAAGAAGACAGAGATAGCTAGCTCTTCTTTCATGTGGCTTTAGGATAGAGACAGGAATATGCTATGAATGAAAACTTCAGTAACTAAGACTTACTAAACAAAGAGTTACATAAACTGAGATAATACGTCAGGACCCTCAGTTATCCTAATAATTTTTCTCAAAGTTTCTAAAAGCATTAACGGATTTAAAAGAAGAGCCCAAACACAAACTTCTAGTTCTCACGAACTGATATATAACTAAAAGCTTCTGACACCGGGAAATTGTTCTTAATTTAATGTCATACTTTAAATCTTCTATTAAGTGGTAGAATCTGGTGGTCTTTCATTTGGACACTCAGCATTTCAAAAGAATCAGAGTAGCACAATGTTCTGTTTCCAGTATCGGGTTAGAGTTTACACTGATTTTGGGGGCATATAAAGTAGTTCAGCCTCAGCACGAAAGAAGGACTCTTGACATTCTAACTATACTCAGCCACTCCATAAGCATTTATTACAAATGCCCTTGTCCAAGGCACACAGTACTAGGGACTGTGGGAATAGAAAGATGAATAACACACATATACTTCATCTATAGTCATGTCAGCCCACAAGAGGCTTATAATCCAATAGAATTT
The DNA here is from genome assembly GCF_949987535.1 of Balaenoptera acutorostrata. Taxonomy (NCBI): domain Eukaryota; kingdom Metazoa; phylum Chordata; class Mammalia; order Artiodactyla; family Balaenopteridae; genus Balaenoptera; species Balaenoptera acutorostrata. Next base: position 80,006,877 of record NC_080065.1, read on the forward strand.
AAATGGGGGCTATCAGATAGCCTTTCATGTTGACTTTTAACTTCCTGAAAATTTGAAGCATGCATATCATAAATATATACACAACAATAGTGACAGTGTATAATTGAGGTGCTGTATGCCAGGCTATTCCAAACTGGGACCTTTGTGATGGAGGTTGAAATAGGAGAGGCAGTCACAATATTTCAGTACATTGTGTTGCATCAAAAGAATTCACCTAACACAGCAAGTAGCTAAACTAGGACTCAAACCCAGATTGTGGGATAGCAGAGCCAGCTCTGAAACCCTGCCCAGTTCTAAAACCCAAAAATAAAAAATAAAAAAGGGAAAAAAGGAAAAGAAAAACAAAAAAACGATTGACTTCTCACATGATTCTTTTAATGATTATACTTTTTATCTCTTATAAAATGTTGTTATAAATTTTAGATTTATATTAAGTAATATTTTAAGGTTGGTCATTATCTATTTTTAAAAAATAAAAATTATATATATTTCAGGTATACAATATGATTATTTGATATATATTAGATTAAGTAATTTTTTCCTAAAATTACTTATGTAGTCATATATCAAATATGGAAAATGAAATGAATATTATACTTTTATTCTTATACATAAAAATCAAACAATATTTTAGGTGGTTATTGTTAAGAATGTATTATGTATCTCTCCTCTTCAGTACTTACCGTCGTACTACAGTGCAAGGAAGGCAGAATGGTGTCAGATTGTGCCTAGCAGTTCATAATAAGTATTCAAGAAATATTTGTTGATAGACTGAACAGAAGAAAACCTCATCTATGTTTCAGATCTTTGAACATGCATTTTGGTAGAGGGCCTATCATTTATCGCACAGAACTCAACTAGCTCACCTGCAAAGACTTATACCTAATCAACGATGCAGATTAATAAAAGCAAATATTCAAACTGTTTTCAAAGATTTGCCTGGCAATAGAAAGCATGGATATTTAACTGTTACTTTAAGATTTGGAGATCTCCACTATCTTTAAGTTGATTTTCAAAGATTCAAAATATTATTGAACCATAAAAAAACCAAGAAGTTAATTTATGCATTTCACAGATCAGTTGCAGATCTTATGTTCAAGAAGGACTCAAAAGGTGTACAGAATCAGGCTCTTCATTTGCAAAACCCGAACTGTTCCCACCCTGCACAAGTGCGTAATTGGCTACGCACAACTGCCCCACAAATGCGCAGCCAGAATCACCCAAACACAACTATTTGCTTTTACATTTGGCAGAAAAGTGTTGTGTTAGCGAGAGGCCTTTGTGTTGTGTTGTAGCACCTGAGTGAGGGCTTTTCCCCTCCTCCAGTGACTTTTTAATGTTACAACATAAACATCTACAAGTGAGGATTTATAATACAGATGGTTTCCTAGTGATGCCTTTAAGCTGCTTCAGAATGTATCCCACTATTATGGTTTGCTCAGATGAAGCTTAAGGTGCCTTGAAAAATGGAGATGGTAATAGCACCTTCCCCACAGTGTTGATTAGGGGTCCAATGAGACAATGTATTTAAAGTATTCAGCACAGTTCCTGTACTGAAGTACTAAAAAATGTGAGCTACTAATAAAAGTAGAAATAACATCAATAATATTTAAACATTAATTTTTGGAAATTAAATGATATATATATTTTTTCCTGGGCAAAATATTCAGGGTTCTGAATGACATACACAATTCTGGTTCATGTTTCATTGACACTAAGGAACATATAAAGGGGCACAGGTAGAGTCATGGATAAAGATTCCCAATTAAAATAATGGTTTTACAACTAATTTTCAGGCTTTAAGGGTCCAATGAAATGGATGGCTTTAAAGGCAACAGTGTCTCAGAAGCTGGGCTGTGCTCTAAGACATAAGCCCTGGCCAAATGCAATGAATACAGAAACTGCAAACTGAGCTTTTAAAAACAAACTGTATATATCACTGAAGTGCATTTAATGATTGCACAAAATTGCAACCTTTCCCAGAGAACTCAAGTAACACCTACTATTTAGAAAGAGAGTGCTGGAGTTTAACACTTAACTAAGGAAACAAATAAAATAAAGGAGTCCCAGTCTCAAATTCCAGCTCTTTCCTCTTCAAATAAAACCAAATAAGTGCTACATAGTTTTGTTTTCAAGTATACAAAGTCCAGTTGCCCAAACATTTGTCAGCAATAATTTAATAACAACACATCTGTAGGATTTCCTTGAGGAAAAAAAAAAACGAAGAGTGACAAAAATGCATGTGTTAGAAAAGATAAATTTTTACAAAGTTGGGTTTTTTCCTCTTTTCATAAGGGGGAATATCTCAGATTGGCCCTAGAATTCTTTTTCCAAATTATGCTTTCTGATACCTTGCTTGAAAGCAAGTAGTATTAATCAAACAAAGGAAGGGCACTAGGGAAATCAGAAAGATGTAATGCAAGCAGTTAAAAGTGACATGACCTTCTGTAATGTCGCCCGTCACAGACTTATATGCCACACACTGGAGGAAGGTCTTGAAAGAAACTGATTCTTGGTACTATTCCTTGAATGCAATACTAATAAAGATGACATTTAAAAAAACACACGTAGACAGCGCCTAATGCAGCGTTCCAGCTACATTACAGCCAAAGAATAAGCAGGTAACACTATTTTTAAAACCCTAATATTTCTTCTTTCATAGTCCACATTAGCTGAACATTTGTCATTATCATATAAAATATAATACGTAGCTGTATATTTTAAAAATCCATTTTCAAAATGGAGCAAAACTGCATCTGAAGACTCTGTATATTTTATACAGTTGTATAGGAGGTCTATTAATATGACTTTTAATTATAATTTGATACAACTAAATGCTTTATGATTTGCAAGGAAATAAAATTTTAGTTGGCTGAAAATGTTAAAAATGATGCTGGTAATCTGAACAAAAATATGACAATATGTTTAGAATTACTCCACTAGACAAAGATGTATAAGGGAGGGGACCAGCAGGATGCAGAAAAGGCAGACCAAAACAGTAAAAGGATGAGGAAAAGTAGATTCGGGTAAACTTCACTATTAAAATCATCACGGGACTGTGGATACTAAGTCCTGCTTTTTAATACTAATCTAGGGTGCATGTTTGAAAGCTAAAATGACAAAAGGGGGTTAAAAGTTCCATGAATAATTCTTAAAACACTTTGTATTATGATTTTCCCAGGGCTAAAGTCTTCCACTTATTTATATCTCTTTAAACAAAAAAGGAAAAATCTTGGTTATGTTACCTTTGTAAGATAAGTATTGAGTACCACAAAGCCAAAAACCCTGGAAAGCCAAAGCTGACACAAACCAGTTTCTTTTATATGTTTACTTTTTCCCTCAGAAATAATCTTTGAATTAAATGGATGTTTTTCTATGTTCAGAATGAATAGTTGCACAATTCAAATTGCTTTACTCAAAACGGTCTATAAAAAAGCAACACATTTAAATTAAAGAAGAAATCACTGCTGTCCAGATGTGCAACTGTGATGTTAAAAAATTAAAGAAAGAAAACTGTCACAAAAGAAAGAAGTTTCATATTTAATTTTATATTCATAGAACATCCAAATGTGTACAGATGCTTATATTTGGATACATTACAAACTAAATGCTTATTTCCACTCTAGAGATATGGAGGAATTTGGGTAGAACAGTTTGCTTCAACATGGTCTGGAGTTCATTTATACCATTTTGTGTGTACATAAACCAAGCAGAACAGGCATTTGTGTGCCAATGGATGTATTACACGTGCAAGTATCATATGAAATTATTGAAAGTCTATGAATTGAGAAGATGCATATAACCAACCACTCAGATTATTTCAGATCACTTAAAAGCACTGGAGGTTGGGCTGAAGACTTTTGTGGTCAATAAGATCATTATAGGTGCGCCTGTGCTGTCATTTTCACCACAGGACACCTGCACCTCTCAAGATGTTTGATAAGGAACTTTTGCGAAATGAATGGTGCAGTTAACCTGTACGTATAATTTACTCCACATCTGAAAGAATAATAAAACCCATAAACAGGTCTGGAATACACTGTTTAGTCTATCTCAAAAGCAACTGCATGTATGGTGGCTGCTTAGTTTGATTCACGCTATTAAGAATTTGACCTTGGAGTACTTCAGCTACAGTAGTCATCAAGATAACTGAACCACTAGATGTAATAATAATTAGTGTGATAGGCTTGCCAGTGAAGCTGAATATATTGCAATACAAAAGAAGGCAGACTAAAAAGAAAAGCATTATTACTTACTGCTAAAAGACTTCCGGATTTTTACAGAGACACTCAAATACAATTATGTCTTCTTGCAGAATGCGTTTCCTTGGCTCATTCTGGGAAGTGCCACGTTATAATTTAGTCTGATTCTTAATAGGAAATGTGGCTTTAATGTGGCTATCAGATGACTTTTGATGCATGCCACTGATTACATACGGCCTGAATTCTGCATCATCAACAACAGCATTCTTATGTGCAGTATAATATGCTTTGCTGTAAGGTGCAAGGACGGTAACTTTACTTTACTGGCCAAGAGTATGTAACCTTTTAGTCTTTGCCAGCTTAATATGCAGAAAAACCCTTCCATTAAGAAAGGCTAAATACAATATAAATTCTATAATCAGTATTATCATCTTAAATGAATTTCTTTTCATATTTCCTTCTCAGTATTCTTAAATGTTCATTTTTATACTTAGACAAAGCACTGTGAACAGATTTCTAGTGTTTATTTGAACTATGTCTCCATCTAAAGGCTTCACAATGTATTGTATTTTCGCTTGTAGGGAAAATTCTAATCTTGGCATCTTTACAATATTGCATGTTAATTTGATTGAGCAGGGAAAAAACAGGTCAACTATTAACCTGCAATGTGCTTTTTAAATACTAATGCTTTCTTGAAGCAATGTTATTTTTCAGGTTAAAAATTATACAAAAGGCCAAAAAATTGAATTGTTTAATGTGCTTTGCAAATGAAATTAAAAGATAACTAGACTTACCACTAATCTATTTTATAAAATTTACTATTTTCAAAGCAAAACATTTTTGTTCATTAATAATAAACAGATTTCAAATAAAAAAGAAAATTATATGCTTTAGCCTCTCTCTATAAAACCAAGTTTCCATTCCAGAAGCACAAATTTGTAACAAAAAAGGGCACAATTTTAAATGTCTCAGGTTTTAAAAACAACCTTAGGAATTTTTTTAAAGTGTCTAATACACATTATCTATTTAAAGCATTTTCTGCAAAGCAGGGGGAGGGAGCTGCTATGATCTCCAGTCTTTTCCAGTCTTCTCAGAAATGTTCTTCACTCTAACCCCATCAGATATGTTTGGGAGCATTAGAGTTGCAATAGGCAAGAAGTTCTTTTCAGGTAAATGTATAGTTTAGCAGATATAATAAAGGTAAATGCTACACTTCGGGAAGATTAGGTACCTTTAAACAATAGAATTTGAAAACAAAAAACCATTAATCTTGGAGATTAACATGAGCAAACTTTTGAGCCATATTGCTCTGTTAGGTTTGATTTACTTTTTACAAAAATTCACTGCTACTGCCTATTTTAAGCAATGTAATTGGGAGTAGTAGAGGGGGTGAGAAGAATAGGTGGACATTTGAAGAGAAAAATACTCTGATGCTAATTTGATTTTTCTTCTTCTTGTTTTTCCCTTGTGCCTAGAATATTTAGAGGCCTGAGAACATTATGTCAGAAAGTCTAACTTTAAAAATGGAGCAGATTTTGAATGTCAAAAAATCATAGAAAACTTCAGTTTTTTCCTTGTATTTCTTTTCTATAAATAATAATGATAAAATATTTTTTACCTTTTTTGTAAAGAATAATCACCTCCCAAAAGACAGCCTATGTAGGTCTCTACATTGGAACTGGAAAGAATGTGTGTGGTGAATGGTGAATTGTAGCACAAAAGCCTGCATGAAAAGGATGTTCAGGAAACCTCACACAAAACCTCTGTATCCATTTTATCATGAGCTTCCCAGAGCTCTATATTCTAGGAAAAGCTTGCCTGGTCCACTTATCATTTCAGCTTTATGTAGTGTACTGTGTGATTGCTAAATTAGTGCATAATGTATTTATAATATTTATAGTACCAACATTTAGTTAAATAACCTTTATGTAAGATTTATGTTGAGTTTTTAAAAATTTCTCATTTAATGGCAAATTATGAGGAACATGTTTCATAAAGATAATTCTCCATTTAAATTCATCAGTCCATTAAATATTAAAATTATGTTTCTGATGCAATCGAGAACAAATTTGTCCAGCTTCAGTGATTATTTGCACTCATAAAAATTAGGCTTGATTAATAAAATTTAAATGCTTGATTAAGTTGACATTTTCATGTTCTATTCTGATTTATTAAAATTAGTCCCTGTGCCCAGGCCTGGTATGCTAGTAGGTTTACCTTTCTCCTTCTCTTAGTCAACATCCAGAGTGAAGCTGTTAGGAAAGAGTATTTTGCTATGGACTCAGTGATGGTTTCAGGGAAGGAAATGCCCTGTTCTCTGCTCATTGTGCTGCTGGCCTTTGTCTTTATGCCCTGTGAATGGTGGAGATTTGTATTACTATAATCAAGAAAAATGTTTCTTCCAAATATCTATGGATATGATCTGTAAAATGGCATACATTTTTGGTATTTCTATAAATTTCAGTTTTCAAGAAGCTTTAATCTGTAGAGGATTGTTCATATTTCTTTGTCAGCTTTTTTTGTTGATAAAAATGTAGTTTTCATTTTGTGGGACTTCCATATATATAGTAGGGGTATTATAGACACAGGAAATCTTTCTGTGGCAATTTTACTATCTTTGTCCACAAGTTCAAAACCAAGAAGGACTAATGGCCATGGAAAACCATTCTCTTCAATAGTTCTTACAAGTGAACTGTTTAAGAGATGTGGTTACTTCTACTATGTTTAAACACCCATTTTACCCCCACTGGTTTGCCCTGTTTTATACATAATCAGGTGCCTAATTATCATTTATTGAGCACTCACTATATGCTTAACACAGTGTGCTGTCTTTTTAATCCTCATAAGACCTCAACAAAAGTAGGTATTATCCCCATTTTACTGGTGAGGAAACTGAGGCTTAGGGAAATGAACAAATTCATACAGCTAACAAGTGGAAGGTCTGAAATGTAATGCCAGGTCTTTGTAATTCCAAAGTTTGGACTCTTAACCTCTACCAACTGTAAAGTGGTAGTGGCAACACTCATTTTTAAGATGTTTCTGCTGTTGCCCATGGGAGTGTAACATATCTGGAAACTTTGTTTAGGTGAACTGTCTCTCATTTAAGCATGTTACCAGAATATTGTTATTGTTTAAAAAATAAGTGATATGGTATCATGACTATTTTCTTTTTTCTTGAATGATGAAGTAAATTCAATAACACATGACAGAAAATGCCCTTGAAGGCATATTTTAGTTTGGTTACCTGCACATACTACTCCAGTTCTATGTACAGAAAGGCTTTAAAATTACATGCTCTTAATAAATTTATCTCATGGAACACTAAAAACAAAGAATACAAAACTCTCAGGTTTATTGGACTCCCAACAATGGTTCTGATTTATAAACTTTTTCCACAAGCAGATAAAGACATATCACTTGGTTTCTATTTTTAGTTTGTTAATTGAAGTCTTGCCATTTCTTGTCCCCTTTCTGGATTAGGGACAGTAAGTCTCCACAAATATTGTATGAAACCTTCAGCTAACACCACCCCACCACACAGGGCATGATGCAAACTAGTCCTGGGATCATGAGTCGGCCAGAAGGTGCTTCTGTTGGTCCCACGTGCTATCTCCCTCACCATAATGTGTCAAGGAGTTTTGGCTATCTACCAAGAGGAGGGTGTAAAATCATTTAGAAAGAACCAACAGAACATCACTAGAAATAGGTGGGAAAACACAGCCACCCTGAGAAGTGAGACCCAAACTGTGGATATCCTTTCTTCTTCTCTCCTAAGTCCCACTCTTCAACGACAGAAATGACAAAATTGTGGAGGCAGACCTTTTGGAAAGAGAATAGAAATAATAAAACCATTTGGTTGACAAATGGGTAGATGCTTGGGTTGGACACTTTGGAAAACCATTGAGATGGTGAATTCTTTGGATCCATGGGAGACTTTGAGGAGAGTTTAGGAAGTTGGTTTTCCAATGAGTTCCTGGGGATCCAGGAGTCAACTGGGGTTCAAATAAGAGAAATTCAGAAATTCAGAGAAATTTATGGGGGCAAGATCTTCAGGTTTCCTTCAAGGCTGCCAAGACAATTCATTTGGTGGAAAAAGAGCTGGGTTTCAGGGCAGAAATCTCTATAGGAATGAAGAGTATCTCTTTACCTTGTTACATTCTCATATGTATCTCTGGGGAATCTGAGCAAGGTGGGAGCGATTCAGGAAGATGGTGAGGGCTGCAGTATGAGAGTAACTATAAGCGTCCTCTGCGGCAACTACCACTAACTTTAAATTCTAAATATCTCTCCTGAGTCCTAATAGATCTAAAGCAAAAGAAGTCTGCCTTCTAGACAGGAGGATCTTTAGTATATTGACTTTTAAAAATAGAACTGTTTTCCTTTATATCTTTCTCTATGTGAACTGACATGTCACGTACAGGTAACACTCATCTTCCAATCTGAAGTTGAGCTGCAGTTTGAGAATAGAGTAAAAAGATAGACAATGCATTGAAGTATTAAAGGCAAACATGGAGTTACTGAGTGAAGGGACAGACAGAAGGTTGGAATAAGAGCTGTGGCCACAGATAGGTAGACCCTCTTTCTTTATATATGCAGCACACGCACACGTATCTGGGATGATCTAAATGTTTTTTGGCTGCACGCTCTGCATTTCATGTATAGACCTCGATCACTGCACCTATTATACCCACGTATTCCACTTAGTTGTTTGTTTCCCTCACTAGACCACAAACTGTCATGGGCAAGGACCAGGTCTTTTTTTCTCTCCTTCTTTTCCATCTCTCTCTCTTTCTTTTATTTTTATTGAAGTATAATAGATTTACTGGGACCGGGTCTTAATCATCTTTGGACAACAGCTAGCACAGTGCCTGCAAATGTTCAATACATTTTTGTTGAATGAAAATTAGACAATTTTTGATGTGAAAAAAAAATCAGATTAACGTACTTAGTATTCATTCATTAAACATTTCTTTGAGCAACTACTGTGCTGCTATATCTGAGACATCTTGTTCTGTGCTGGGATTAGATACACAGATGGAAGATACAGTTAGAACAGTCTGGGGCAGGTGAAGAAGACCCCCGGTGAGCTTTTTATTATAACACAGCTAGGGGGATATGGGAACTGAGAGGGGAGGGTTCACTTAAGCTCTTGGAGTATATGATGGTAGAGATGGGTTGGCAGGGGTAGGGGTGGGTGAGAATGGGCAGGAAGTCAGAGATGGCTCGCCAGGGGAAATGATGAAGATAATTGGTGGTTACCCAGGCATATATATATATAAAATATTAAAACGTTAATGGGTGGCAAATCAGTATTAACTACCAAAAATATTCAAAATGCATATACTCTCACCCAGAAATTCTCCTTCAAGGACTTTGTCAAAAGACATTACCGGGCTTCCCTGGTGGCGCAGTGGTTGAGAATCTGCCTGCCAATGCAGGGGACACAGGTTCGAGCCCTGGTCTGGGAAGATCCCACATGCCGCGGAGCAACTAGGCCCGTGAGCCACAATTACTGAGCCTGCGCGTCTGGAGCCTGTGCTTCGCAACAAGAGAGGCTGCGATAGTGAGAGGCCCGCGCACCGCGATGAAGAGTGGCCCCCGCTTGCCACAACTAGAGAAAGCCCTCGCACAGAAACGAAGACCCAACACAGCCATAAATAAATAAATAAACAAAAAAAAAAAACCCTGCAGATTTCATTTAAAAAAAAAAAAAAAAAGACATTACCGACGACCTGCTCAGAGATTTGTTTAGGATGTTTCTTTGCAGCATTCTTTGAGATGGCATAAACACTGGAAACAAACATTTCTAAAATGAGTGTTTAATTGAGAAAAAATAAAGTATTCATATGGTGAAAATTATTCAGTCATTAAAAATCATGTTGTTTTCCAGTAATTTGAGGGAAACTCAAAGTAGGTATGCTAACAGTGCCTTTAATGTGATCCAATTTTCGTAAAAAATAAAATATATATGACAAGCAAGAACTACACCTTACATTCGCAAACATATATTTTTTTAAGAAAAGAGTAGAAGCTATAGAGAGAGTGTATTGACTATTTGGGAAACTACAAATACACTCGGCTCCAGATGCTGCTGCCGCCGCCATAGCTGTCCCAGCCACCCTGGGTCCTCCTCTGTCAAGACCATGTCAAGACCCCATCCCTCAAAGCTCCCCTTCCCCCATAGCAGAAGACCACTATTTGACCTCCTCCTCCACTGCGGGGCCTTGACCTGCGCACGCCTAGGCTCCCATCTGCTCATCAACACCCACAGGGTCTCCTCCAAGTTCACGGTGCACCTGGAGGAGGAGCCCTGGAGCTCATCCCAGAGCAAGGTGCCCCAGGAGAGCCAGGCCCTCGCAAGGGAGTGTGCCCACCTCTTCGTGGGCGGGCCTTCTGAGCTCAGCCCCTTCGATGTTTGGCTCCTGCAGCAAGGACTTCAAGCGCTCCAGCCACCTGTCCTGGCACAGTGCCACACATCGTGCCGGATGGCGCGCTGCACATCTGTTCTGGTGCCCATGCGGCTTCCAGGCGCAGCACGAGCACCTCCACTAAGTTCAAGACCAGGCCTGCACTGCCCTTCCCTGGGCCACCACGTCTGTCCCACACAGCACCACCCACACAAACTCACTGCCAGTGCAGAGGTTACTGCCTTATCCTAGACCTCAGTTTCCCCAACTATACAAAGAGAGAAGCATCATTCCTTCCTTCCTTTGCTTTCTGTTGTGTTATGTGGACCAAGTCTTTGCCCACCCTGGGCCTGTGGAATGGGTGCATTGGAGGAGAGGCAGAGAACACAGGCCTGGGAACCAGTTGGAAGTGGGTTCCGGTCCCACCGTGCTGTGTGAGCCTTTGCAAGTGGCATAAGCTCTCTGAGCTTTGTTTTCCTGCTCTCCCAAGTGGTGAATGATTGCTTTCTGGGTGAAAGAGATGACAAAAGAGAATGGGGCACTGTCTGCTTCATTTCTGTGCCTCCTCCCTTCTGCCCACTATCTCCACCTTTTGCTCATTAAACATTCCATTCTCAAAACCAAAAAACACACAAACAAACAATCCTGCTGGAATACAGGGGAGATAAAGCTGAAGCTATATGGTTTGGGTGGGACATACACATGAGGAATCTTCTATGCCATGCTCAAAGATATTATGGAAAGACAAAAGTAGCAGAGGGAAAAAAATCAGCATTTTGTTTCAGAACTATCACCTTCCTACAAGTCTTGAGGTAAGAATACAAGCTGTGATTTTGGGGAAAGTTGCCAGAAAAATACAAGACATCCAGTTAAATTGGAATTTAGATAAATACTGAATATTATTTTTATATAAATATCTCCTGTTGTTTATCTGAAATCCCAATTTAACTGGGCATCTGTATTTTTCCTTGCTAAATCTGGCAACCCTAAACTGGGAACAAATTCAGAGGGCTTCAGGGGTTGGAGCTCGAGGAAAATTTGCAACGCAGAAGGCCTTGGTCACCTGAGAGAGAGGGAATGTAGCATGGTGGTGGGAGTGGGGCATTTGAGAAGAGTGGAAAAAATGTGGAAATCCTGTTGGGGGATGTCCAGAGCCTGACGAGGTGATGGTCATCAGTGTACAGGGCACCAGTCTTTAGACTGAGTGATAATCTGGTACATCTAAGTGGTTGAACAGATTTGAGAGGGTCACAAGGGATGAAATTTTCTACCGACATCTGATTGGCTGTTGGTTTCTACCTCTTTATGCTTGTGACTGTGTTGGAAAAATAAAGGTCTGGTTCTTTTCATGGTCCTCCTCACATTTTTGCAAGCTGGTGACCTTCTTAAAAATTTGAGAAAATTTGTTGAAATAAGCAGGAAAAAGAAAAGAGTGATCATCAATTTTTAGATGTGTTTACAGGCTGTATGACTCAGTGCTGCTTCTGTTAAGAGCAAGTACGTGGTCTTTTCTGGTACTGAGAAGCAAACTCAGGAGGCTCTGATCTATGCTACTTTCTGTGAATGATAAAGCCCTTATTGAAATGCCAAGAGTCTGACCACGCACCAAAAGTGCTTTTCGTATGGAGTCCGCCCCTCTCAGCTCAGCTTTGGCCAGTCTTTTCAGATCCTGTTAGGAATATTTCACTTATTCAATAGTCTACTTATTCAAATATTCCATTCCACCAGGAGGACTTCTTTGGAACTGAGAGTACTGGCTGAGAAAATAATAAATGAGTTTGATTTACAGGAAATCAGGTCAAACAAACAGATGTTTCTTTGGCAGATGATCCTAAGTTGTCCAATCAACAGCATTTATGGTGGCAAAGGAAATTCTCTCCTTACAAGCTTTATTTCTAGACATCAATGTTCTGGGCCTAAGTGGAATAGTCCCAACAACAACAAATGTAGTCAGTGCTATTCTAAAGGGGAAAAGAAGCATGGAGGGCTTTGCCATGTGAGGGAACTAACAAAACATTTCAGTATTTCCTAAAATATTTTAGCAGACAGATTTGGGCTCAATTTGTATCACAGTGAGATCATGAGTCAGAGAATGATTTCATTGATCTAGCCTACTCTTCAGTCTTTTAATGACTCCATTGATTAGGCAACTAAGATTGTTAAGTGGGAGGCATATCATGACAGTAAAAATGAATGCTCTTTTAAAATGTAATTAAAAAGCACTGCTTGAAGAATTTTTGAATGTCAAAGATATTCAAAGATTTTCTTCACTAATGTGAAGGATTTTTAGCTTTAATTTCCTCTTCCATGCTCACCTGGGTGGATGGAAGGTAGTCCTCCCGGTCATGAATGTTTTTTGAAATGAACGGGGTCACCTGGGATCAAACAGGTGATCAGTACCCATTCTTGAGAGGTCACCAGGTACCTCACAGGAAGGAATCTGGGGATACCTGGGATTCCAGGTAAGGCTCCAAACACTTAGAAAGTGGATCCCTTGGTAAAGGCATGCCCAAACGTGTACCACAGAAATACCCTGAGGCTTCAGAACAGGGCAGAGCTGGGTTTGCGCCCCACTTACTCTGTGGAGTTTGTTATTCATCATTCTCTTTGATTCTGAATTTCCTCTTTTGTAAAATGAGGATAAAACCATTTAGAATCATTTACTAGATATAATTATTATGAAGTAAAGCAGAAACTAACACACCATTGTAAAGCAATTATACTCCAATAAAGATGTTAAAAATAATAATAATAATTAAAAAAATTATTAGAAGAATTAAAGGAGACCATGTCTCTAAAAGGCTTAGCAGGATACCTGATACATTCAAGTTGCTCCATTTTCCTGAATGAGAGGTGAGGAGGACATGGGGGTGGAGTGGGGAAAATGAGGGTTTTCCAACAATCTGTTTGCTTAAAGATAGAGTTAGTACTACTGACCATTCTGAAGCTTAAAGGAGAAATGTGCTCAAAAGGTACCCAGGGAGACCTGGGATGGACCAAAATATAGCCTCAAGAGGAAATGTAGTTGCGAGGTGTGATAAGGAGTGCAAATTTCAGAAAGACTGACAGATCCTAACACCCACTCTGCCACGTTCTAACTAACTGTGTGCCTTTGGAACTATTTAACCTCTCTACCCTGTTTCCCTGTATGTGAAGTAGGAATGATGATACCTGTCTCAGTGAGAGTATAATAGAGCTCTGGTTTCTTTGGCCAACCTGTTTCTTTCATCCTCTGAGATTTGATTTCCCCTCTCCCAAGGAAGGGCTCTTGTAGCCATGCTTCTTCCATATATGTTCCCTTCCTTGTCACAGAGAAGAGAATAGGCGGTCACCTGATTTAGGAGGCCCCAACACATGGGCTGGGCTGACACAATCATCTTCTCTCTCCTGGGGGAAAACTAAATGACATGATAAAAGAAAGTGCTTAACACAGTGCCCAGGGTGTAATGAGGATTCGAAAATTTTTAACTCCAAAGTAAAGATCACTTCCTGGCATCTACTCTTACAAAATCTCAGTTTATAGTAACTGTAATGTGGATAGTTGGTACAAGCCCAATGGGCAGTGCAGGGGTGATTTTCCCCTGGTTCTGGAGTGATGGCTTAAACCAAGAGAAGTATGACATTCATGCCACAGACATTTCTGAATGAAGTTTGTATTAAACAGTTTTCTCTGGAAAAGTCTAACAATTCTTATGCTATAAATTTTAATGTCATGGTCCAAGTAGAGATAGATTTATATCTAGAATTGCTTATTTTTAACAAGTCTGACTGAGAAACAGCAGAGGTGAAATACCATTGCTAACCACACCTCTTTCTCATGTGCATCTCTAAGTCTACAGCATTAGACTCAGGAACGGCTGTTTCCTTATTCTGTCCTCAACGGGTTCAGCTCATGATATGCAGCAAAACTTACTTGGCAAGGATTACATCTCATTTTTTCCATTAAACTAGAACAGGCACCATGGTGGGGAAAAGGTAGGGGGTTTCAGTTCCTGTGATCTTTAAGTCTCCAAAAAGGAAATGGTCTCCTTAATAAACAATAAACAGACAAAGAAATCCTTTCCTATTTTAGTATTAATCTCAACTATCCACCAATATTTTGAAGACAGAATTTTTACCGAACTATGTACTTTTTATCTTTCACAGTATTTTTTTCCTTTTCTCTTACAACTTCTTATGTCATGGAAATATTATTTTCTTTTCTCTTTTGCTACACAAACCTGAAGTTTATTTTGATTTGTTTTCCTTTTATAATTTTCATCCTAATTGAACTTTCTCAGCTGAATAATGTACAGATGATTTTTTGTGTGCGACAGAATATCCACCACCCTCCCCCGCCCCCTGCTTTTCCTGAAACAAAGTTTCCTGATTTGGAATCAGCCAATGGTGTGATTCATGCACTTCAGAGATTCCCTAAAGTTTTCACACATGCTGAAAAATTCTGCATTGTTTTGGGGATACCAGTAAGGACTTAGGGCAAAGTACCATTCTTCCGGGGCTATCCACTACGCAGCAGATAAGTAGTCAGGCACAGCATAGCAACCCCTACAAACACTGTCGCTTAATTTACATATATGTGCTTGTGAATATGTGTGTGTGTGCAATCTGTAACCAGCAAAGTATAACCCAGGTTTCTTTTCAAAAGGAGCAACCAGTTCAAATGCACAGCTGGGTATGGCAGAAAACACATAATTAGACAAATTGGATTTAAGAGTTACGTAAGGTCTCAGCTGAGCCAGTGAATGAGAAGCTGAATGAAGCGTTGTGATTGCTGCTCTGGTGCCTGGAAAGAACAGAATATGTGGATATGTGTGTTTTGGGCAAATAAAAGGCAAGCACGGGGAGTTATGGAGTGTAGTTGGCATTCCATGAAAGTTAGACTGTAGCATGTTTCACAGTGGCCTGTGTTGGGGAATAAAATATCGTCCATGGCTAAAAGGGGGATTCAGTCAGAGATATGCCCACAAGGAAGGATTTGTAAGTACTATATCAGAGTTATATTTTGGGGGGAAAAGGGCAGTAGAAAAATTTACATAATATGTTAACTTTTCAATAGGCTTATAAAAATTCTCAGAGAATCTTAAGTACAAGGGGATACATTATATATTATTACTTTCCCTCTAAAAGTGGACCTTTCCAGCCAAGGCAGGTATATCCTGAAGAAAATAACAAGCAAAGTCTATAGTTTCAGAATTTTTTACTAAGAATACTCAAACCAATGACTAAATATTGAAGATAAGCCCCCTCATAGGATTAAGAAGCTGAAACTAAATTACCACTTTTTTGCAAACATTCTTATTTGCAGATTTGTCTCAAGGCAACTGAATGAAAAGTAGATTTTCGTGGGATGAATTGGGAGATTGGGATTGACACATATACACTAATATGTATAAAATAGATAACTAATAAGAACCTGCTGTATAAAAAATAAATAAATAAAGTTAAATTAAAAAAAAAAAAGTAGATTTTCTTCTCTCTCGACAACCTCCTGGAAATAAATGGGACAAAAAGGACTTGTCTCAGAGAGTCCTATCTTCTTAAAGAAAACATCCTGGATTAATTGACAAAAGTACCTATTAGTCCCCATGACACCAAGGCTTATGGCATTTGGGGCTTGTCTCTCAGTGTGCAAGTTAAATATATATCCATAAGTCCTTGCCAATAATAACAACGTCTTGTCTGTTGATGCTGCCTAACCATTAAAATCTGTAATAGCGATCTCATGTTTGGTTTGATAAACTTTACAAAAAAATGTTTGAACACCTCTAATTTGCAAAACACGTGCTAGAGACGGTGGCAAGTACAAAGATGAACAGTTCCCTACCTCAAATTTATAATCTCATGAGAGAGACAGAAATATATCAAATAACATAGGGAAATAAACATGGTGTGTTGTTGGCAACCTTGCCTTGGTACTTGGTGGTTGTGCATCTGGATTTTTCTTTTATTTTGATGATAAAGAAAATTATTTTGAAGAAGTCTATTTTGCTTGTGTAACCATTTAAAGTATATTTTGCTTGAGTTATTTAAAAAGAATATTCTTTTATGTCATAGGTATGTCTGTGCAATCATTATGATGCTATTATAACAAAGTATTATATAATACTGCTAAACTTATGATCAAATAACTCTGTTTCCTGCGTCATTATGGGCACAATAGTTGGCAAAAGTCCTGATTATCAATCAAACGGAGGCCCTTAACGGCAAAAAAAAAAAAAAAAAAAAAAAAATCAGTGTAATCTGATGTGGACAAATAGCTACCAAATAGATCCTTATGTTTGACAAACCCTTAAATTATTCTCAACAGCTGTCTACAGAATTATAAAATTGCAAATGTTCTATGTGGATAAGACATTCCCCTCCCATTTATTTACATATGGGAAAGTTTTTCAAGCTGTATGTTTGCTAGGGGTGTAGTGACTGAGATAGCCTAAGGGGAATGAAGACTGGTGGGAGAATAACAAACGTGATTATAATGTGGCTAGCTTCTGCTTCTCAGTCTAAAACTCTTTGAGAGAGAAAAGGTTGTCTCACACATTCTAAAAACTTTCAAAAATGCCGGAGAGGGCAAGTGAGTGCAATATAACTTTCCTTAGGTTAAGTGAAAGCTCTTGATCCATGAGCCAGCATCCTAATACACCCCTGACACAGAGAAGGGTATTTGTTGTTGTTCAGTGAATGAACACTGAATTAAGGTACCTTATGCACTTTTCTAGGCCAACAACCATCAAGTCTTCCTTCCCTCCAATGACAGACCACAGAGAACTGTCTTAGATAAAATACATTCGTTTGGTCTGACCATAGATAATTTTGTGATATTATGTCTTAACTCAGGATTCATTAAGACATAAAAACAAGTAAGGAGCATAAAAGAAATAATCATTTGGAATAACCGATTTATACCTAAAAATCATAACTCATTCTTTGGTGTGCTCTCAATTTTAGTTCCTACCAAAATGAGTAATGCTAGAAATAGGTGAATACTTTCTATTGTGTTAGGACCAAAGAGCTGTTAGTTTTGAACTGATAAAACTTTCCTCCAAACTTGAGTATTTACAGACAGAATTTCTGGTTTGCAAAACCGAATTCAATGTTGATCTTGCTGGAGAGATTAGGAATAAGAACAAAAACACATGCAAATAAGAAAGTAGAGACTTACTGTATCGCGTTGCCTGTTATCTTTCCCTGATATTATCAAGAAGTAGTTCCATGTCAATAGTAACAACAAAACCATTGGTATCATGTAGAGCTCAAAGTTCCAGACAACAAAGAGAAAGAGCTGGAGGAGAGAGAAGGAAGAAGAAAAAGATGAGTTAACTCTGAATTTCATTAAATGGCCTCTCTTATCCATACTGCACTTCAAAAAAGCACACAATTAAATGCTTCAGAACAGAAAGATTTGTCTTGAAAACAAAAACTTGAGAACTTGTTAGGCATTTTTCTAAAAGCACAACCGACCCCTGGAAAGTCACTAAGATTTTTACTTGGTTTAATTTGTATGAAGGAAAAACTGGTATCACTACATTGTCAATGAGGCAATTTTAATTTTTCTCCTCCAGTGAAATTATTGTTAGGTCGGACAAAATAAAGTTTTAAAAAAGAAAGGCAGCAAAATGAGCTTCACTACATTGTCAGAAATAACTGGTCTATCTGCCTTGATGATAAAGGATGAATCACCATTTAATGTCAGAAACTTTTTTTAACTCTCACTTGGATAATACAATGTAACAAGCATAATAGGCAGATGAAAATACCAAGTCTACACCAGAGAGCTCCCAAGATTTCACATTATGAATAATAGCACTGCTACCAACAAGTATAAAAAATTCAGCCTTGCCATAGAAATCAAACAGCTATTAAAAAAATGGAGAAACTTTGTCAAAGGAAAATTTTAAATGTCTACCTTTATTATCTTTTAAAACTACCTACTTCTCTAAGTATGTAAATGAGTTTTAAAATTGTATGAGGAATGTAAGTTTAAGAACTCACCTAGGCTGGCAGAAGGAACCATTTTAAGAGCATCTGCATCATAAAATAACCAGCAATGGTTATAAAGTGTGACTCACCCCCATTCCCCACCAGACTCTTATAACCCTGCACAGATCATCTAAATTCTCTGGGTCTGTGGCCCCTGCTGCCAAATTAAGGTAATTTAAGTCAGATGGTAGTTAAGAGCCAGATTCCACCCTTGGTGCTAACTAGTCCTATAACCTCTGGCATGGTATATATCCTCCCTTTAGTTTCTTCTTCTGTAAAATGGGGATGATAAGAGTATCCACCTGAGAGGCTGTGACAAATAGTTGAAATGTGTTAAGGATTTAACACACTGCTTGGTACGCAGTAAATGCTCAAAAAAAGTATTGTGTAAGTGATATCAATACCTTACAAAATTGAGAAAGTCAACTATTTATTAACTAAGGTCCTCAGGTAGTACATATTCTAATACTGAAAACTAGAAAGTCATCTGCCTGCTAAGCTTTAGCTGAACCAAAGTATAATTGGGAATTTGAGCCAGCTGGTTGGGGTCATGCAAACATCCTGCCTTTGACAGATCAGAAAGGGTAGGAGCAGTGCCCTAAGAACACTCACATCAGGCACAGCAGCATGGGCTGTTCGCAGCCTTCTTAACAAACCTCAGCCAAGCCCACAGCCTATTCAAATTGCAGAGAAAATGAACCTGTATGGAGTGGTAGAGGGACCCCTGGCCCACGGGCCAGAAGACTGGCTCTGGGCCTTAGAAAATCACTCTCCCTCAGTGTTTTCATTTCTCAACATAGGTCTGTAGATCTGATCCCCTCTAACATCCTTTCTCTAATATTTAAAATGACTTCATGATGTTACTGTACCATCAGGGATTTTTTTAATGTGATATTAAATTTTGAAGACTGTATATTTTACTGAATCCTTTGATATTCATAACCCACATGGACACCAAAAAGCATAAATAATGGTTTAGTAACCCAAGAAATGAATTTTGTACAGAATTACATGGTAACCATAGATTCAAGTTCCTGAATAAGAAAAATCTCAAATATGTTAATGCGTGGAACATGAGCCATATATTCTCTTTCACCAGAAAAGTATAAAGATTTCTAGAAAAGGAAAATATTTCTATTTAATTTTTGAAATATATACAATATATTTAAAGATGATACAAATTATAACTGATGGCTATGATTATTCTATTAAAGTATATTTTAAAAATATAATTTTTTATTCAGGAAGTGATTTAAGGCAAATTTGATAGACATCAACATATATAAAAGAGAAAATTATTTTTTGCTAGAATCCATATTAATTCTTTACATATTTATTTGTAAAATTTAGACAATCACTAAAACATAAGCTCTTTAAAGGAAGGGATTTTTTTTCTTTTTGCTCACTGTTCTATCCCCAGAGCATAGAATGGTGCTTGGGGCATCGTAGGTACTCAATAAATATATATTTGCTGAATTAATGAATAAATGGATACTGGGTTCCCAAGTCATTTAACATAAGTCTACTTAATTATTTGCATTAGTAAAAGTCCTATAGAGCCACTATTTAAAACCAAGTGACATCTGGAAAATGTATTCAGAATTACAACCTGTGATAGCACTAATGAATTTCTCCCTGAGGCACATAAGGTCGAAGAAGTACCTTAGTACTTCTAGAAAAATTGTCTTTCCATTCTGGCTATGCAGTCATGAACCGTCTTTCCTCTTAGACCTTCCTATATAGTTGCCTTTTCCAAGTACATTCACTTGACTCAGTGTATTCTGGTCTCATGGATGGGACTCAGATTATTCCATTGCTAAATATCACCAATTGTAATGATTTTTAACCTACTGAGCAAATATATTCCTCCTTGTAATGGCCACTCATTGGTGTTAGAGTCCTGGTGTTACCCAGAGTGAATTTCTTGTTCCTTTATGTATTAGTGTTAGTTGTAGGCCAGGTATTGCACCAAATAAACTTTTCATATGATAATTCTGCAAGTTACCAAACCACCTATCATGTCTTTTTCTTCTCTAGGTTCAACATCACTAGTTGCTTAAAGTACCAGTTACAAGGTATGGTTTCTGGACACTTCTCCATTGTGGACATCCTCTCACCACATCCAAATCAATATATCAATAGCTTTCTTAAAATATAGCACTCAGAAGTGACACAACACTTCTTATGAATACATATGGTCTTAATATGCCCTAACAACATGAACACCAGGACACAGGATGGGAAAAGATATAGAAGAGAGAGACAAAGAAATAAATTGCATTAGCTTTATGAATTCTCGTAGTGGAAAAATAGTCTCCTTCCCCATTATGTGCTCTTTAAGAATCTAATATTTGGATAACTAAGTAAAGAGCCCTTGCTCTTGAAAATATCTTTAAAAAACAAACAAACAAGAGGGCTTTGAATAAACTATAAATACAAAAGCATTTTTTTCTCAAAATTTAATTGAAGATTTCAAAAGGTCAAAAAAAGAAACAGCATGATATATTCTTGCCTACTTTGTTGTAAATTAATTGACCATATGTGCAGGAGCCTATTTATGGGCTCTCTAATCTGTTCCATTGATCTAGGTGTCTGTTTTTATGCCAATACCATACTGTTTTGGTTACTATAGCTTTGTAGTTTAGTTTGAAATCAGGGAGCATGATGCCTCCAGCTTTGCTCTTCTTTCTCAAGATTGCTTTGGCTATTGGTGTCTTTTGTGGTTTCATACAAATTTTAGGATTGCTTATTGCTGTGAAAAATATTGTTGGAATTTTGATAGGGATTGCATTGAATCTGTACATGGCTGTGGGTAATATGGACATTTTAATAATACTAATTCTTTCAATCTGTGAGCAAGGAATACGTTTCCATTTACTTTTGTCTTCAATTTCTTTCATCACTGTCGTGTAGTTTTTAGTGTATAGGTATTTCACTTTCTTGGTTAAATTTATTACTAAGTATTTTATTCTTTTTGATGCAACTGTAAATGGGATTGTTTTCTTAATTTCTCTTTCTGATAGTACATTGTTAGTGTATAGAAATGCAATAGATTTTTGTATATTGACTTTGTATCCTGCAACTTTACTGAATTCATTTATTAGTTCTAATAGTTTTTTGGTGGAGTTTTTAGGGTTTTCTATATGCAAAATCATGTCATCCATAAATAGTGACAGTTTTACTTTTTCCTTTCCAATTTGGATGACTTTTCTTTCTTTTTCTTGCTTAATTACTCTGACTAGGACTTGCAACACTATGTAAAATAAAAGTCACAAAGTGGGCATCCTTGTCTTGTTCCTGACCTTAGAGGAAAAGCTTTCAGCTTTTCACTATTGAGTATGATGTTAGCTGTGTACTTATCATATATGGCCCTGGTTATACTGAGGTATGTTGCATCTATACTCACTTTGTTGAGAGTTTTTTTAATCATAAATGGATGTTGAATTTTGTCAAATGCTTTTTCTGCATTTATTGAGATGATCATATGATTTTTATCCTTCATTTTATTAATGTTGTATATCCTGTTGATTGATTTGTGGATATTGAAGCATCCTTGCATCCCTGGAATAAATCCCACTTAATGATAGTATGCGATCCTCTTAATGTATTGTTGAATTCAGTTTGCTAATATTTTGTTGAGAATTCTTTCATCTGTGTTCATCAGGGATACTGGCCTGTAATTTTCTCTTCTTGTGGAAAAGGGAAGTTTCTTCAATAAATGGTGTTGGGAAAACTGGACAGCCACATGCAAAAGAATAAAACTAGGCTGTCTTACACCATACACAAAAATTAACTCAAAATGGATTAAAGACTTGAATATAAGATCTATAACCACAAAACTCCTAGAAGAAAACATAAGCAATAAGCTCCTTGACATTGATCTTGGCTATGATTTTTTGGATCTGACTCCCAAAATAAAGGCAATAAAAGCCAAAATAAACAAGTAGGACTACAACAAACTAAAAAGCTTATGCACAGCAAAGGAAATCATTGACAAAATGAAAAGCCAATCTACTGAATGGGAGAAAATGTTTGCAAATTATACATCTGATAAGGGGTTAATATCCAAAATATATAAAAACTCATACAACTCAATAGCCAAAAACCAAGCAAACTGATTTAAAAATGGGCAGAGGATCTGAAGGCACATTTTTTCCAAAGAAGATGGCCAACAGGCACATGAAAAGATGCTAATCATTTAATCATCAGGGAAATGCAAATCAAACCACAATGAGATATCACCTCACACCTGTTAGAATGGCTATTATCAAAAAGTCAAGAAATAGCAAGTGTTGGTGAGAATGTGGAAAAAAGGGATCCCTCGTGCACTCTTAGTGGGAATGCAGATTGGTACAGCCACTATGGAAAACGGTATGGAGGTTCCTCAAGAAATTAAAAACAGATCTACCATATGATCTAGCAATTCACTTCTGGGTATTTATCTGAAGAAAATGAAAATACTAATTCAAAAAGATATATGCACCCTCATGTTCATTGCAGCATTATTTACAATAGCCAAGATATGGGAACAACCTAAGTGTCCCTCAATGGATGAATGGATAAAGAAGTTATGATATATATACAGTGGAATACTATTCAGCCATAAAAAGAATGGAATCTTACCATTTGCAATAACCAAGATGGACATAGAGGGCATTATGTTAAGTGAATTATGCTAAGTGAAATAAGTCAGAGAAAGACACCATATGATCTCACATATATGTGGCATCTAAAAATGAAACAAACAAATGAAACAAACAAATAATTAAAAAAACAGATTAGTGGTTGCCAGAGGTGAGGGAGGTGGGTGAAATGGGCTAAGGGGGTCAAAAGGTACAAACTTCCAATTATAAAATAACACGTCATAGGAATATTGTGTACAGCATGATGACTATAGTCAATAATACTGTACTGCATATTTGAAAGTTGCTAAAGGAATAAATCTTAAAAGTCCTCATCATAAGAAAAAAAATACTTGTAACTATGTATGGTGAGGGGTGGTAATTAGATTTATTGCAGGTGATCACTTCACAATGTATACAAATATTGAGTCATTATGTTGAACACCTGATACTAATATAGTGTTATATGTCAATTATACCTCAATTTAAAAAAAGAAAAAGAGAATGGACACAGATTAACAATAAAAGGTATTTATTAAACACCTATGTGCTATGCAATACTGGGTGTTCAAAATTAAGATAAGACATGGTCTCTGGACTCATATTGCTAAGAATCACTAAGAAAAAAGCAATTATTCTCTATAGTACTAGTGATGATTCTAATACTTGTCAATAGCGATGATCCTCTAACAAAGAGCTCTCAGAGGAAGAAAGGGGCCTTTTAGCTTATTCTCTCCACACTGAAGCTTCCTTTCTCCCTGGAGCTGACTTGCATGAAGATGGGATCCTTTCCTTTTTCCTACAAAATACCAAAACACTCCTGGATGGGTCTTCAGTGTTTCACCAGGGCAGCAGGAGAAAGAAGGAAGCTCAGAAAAACTCCAGGAAGGCTAAGACAATGCAGGATCTGTCCTTGGTCCTGACCACACTTTTCATAAGTTTGGGGTTTGAAAAAAAGAGACATAATGGGCTAAAATGGGACCAAAAAAGCAATTTTAAAAAAATATAAACCCAAAAATGCCTAGGATTTTTTGCGACCCATATATCCAGAAACCTTTTTGCCTGCATGGGACATGGAGAGAGCATCTGATGATTCTAGAATTTCTCCAGGTTAAACTAGGTAATAAGGACTCCTGCACATTTGTACAGTGTTTAATTTCCTTTGACTTCATCACTATGACATCCTTTCCTTATTTTTCCTCTCTCTCTCTCTCTGTCACATTCTCCTTGCCTTTTCCCCCACTCCCCCCAACACTTTTAATAAGGAAACTTGGACTATCTATATTTTACTTTCATAAAATCCATGACCCCATACCAAACAAAACATCTAGCCCTACATTAGTTAGCCTTGCTCATTAGAAACTAAAATTATTCCAAGAATTTGGTGGTTTCCTTTTTGCAAATTACTAGATGGTTGTGATTTACTACTAAAACTCTGTATCAGAACATCTTCATGGGACATTAGAAGTACACACTACCTTCTTCATTAGAAAAAGGATATTGTGAGTTTTACACATTATCCTGGATGGTAGAAGCTCTTTGTCAATCTGCCTTGGACTGTTAGCCACAACCATGGGATCCCTAAAAAAGCTGCTTCAGTGTGATGCACTAGAAAGAGCATGGGAGTTTGAATCAGGCCCATGTTTTTATCCAAGCTTACTAGTCACTATCTATGTGATGTATTACTAGATTACTCTTAATTTTATAATCTGAAAGTTAAAACTATACTATTTACAGATTTGAGATGGAATTAGCCTAGTGCTTGGCACCTGTAAGATGCTCAATAAGCATTAGGTATTATTACAAGCAGGAATATATTGGCTCATACTATATGTAATTTTTTTGGCCCTTCTTGTAGCTCATCACTTTCCCTATTCCACTCTAGAATCCATAGGGTGGATTCAAGCATTAGAGCTACATTTAAAAAGCTACGTCAACTACAACAGGAAGAGCTGATAAAGCGAGTGTCATTTTCAGTACTTTTATATTTAGCTTATAGTGATTACATGCAGTAATGACCCCAATTTGTTCATATCTCCATGTATCCAGGCCTTTTGAAATACTCTCCCATGATGACACTGAGATTAGACATAGGACTTGTTTTGGCTGCGGGAAGAGTTGTAAAAATGCTGAACAAAGAGGCTTAAAAAGCATTTGCTCATTGGGTTTTTCCCTCTGCACTCTTCAAACCCTGAGCCCATGTCAACAAGCACAGGCTAGTCTGCTGAATGATAAGAAACATGTGATACAGTTGTCTCCATTGCCCCAGTTGGAAGCCAGACAGTATCCAGAAGCAAAGTTGCCTAACTGGCCAGAAGCTGACCAAAGATGCATAAATGAGCCCAGCTGAGAACAAAAGAAATACCCAGCTGAGCCTGATCCAACTTGTTCACCTACAGAATCATCACTAAATAAATGGTAGTTGCTTTGTGCTACTAATGGAGTGGTTTGTTATACAGCAAATGCTAACTGATACATATTTTCTCTCCAAGGAGACAGTATGGTAGAGTAAAATATGGTCTGGACCAGGAGCCTGAAGAAGTGCTTTTAGTTCCATTTCTGCTATCTGATCATCATAGGACCTTGGGAAGGTCAGTTATTCTCTTTTATTTTAGGCTATTATCTATAAAATGGAAATGGTAATACCTGTCTATTTCACAAGTAGGCTGTGGGAAACAAATTATGTAATATATGTGAAAATGCTTTATCAGAAAGTACTATACCAATGTAAGTAATGTCAATTTTATGCTTTTCATATTTAAAATTGTTTCTGAAAAATAAGAGACTTTATAAAATAATACTCCAAGATAAGTCAATATGATAATTGTTCTTCGAGCAGTTATAGAAGATGGATGGTGTTCCTTAGAGGGATTTCTGTGTGGTCTGGGAGGAAGGGGTTTGCTGGAAGGAAGTCATAAGTATTGGGTTGGCCAAAAGGTTCGTTCGGTTTTTTTCCGTAAGATGGCTCTAGTAGCACTTAGTTGTCTTTAACTTCATTCAAAACAATTTTGTTAGATTGTATGTGACAGCTGTCATACCAGCGTGCACTTAAAAAAAAGCTTATCAAAACTGGTGAATTTTTGTGTAGCCATTTTATTATTGAAGATGGAAGAAAAAAAGCAACATTTTTGGCATATTATGCTTTATTTTTTCAAGAAAGGTAAAAAGGCAACTGAAACACAAAAAAAGATTTGTGCAGTGTATGGAGAAGGTGCTGTGACTGATCAAGCATGTCAAAAGTGGTCTGCAAAGTTTTGTGCTAGAGATTTCTTGCTGGACAGTGCTCCATGATCGGGTAGACCAGTTGAAGTTGATAGCAATCAAATAGAGATATTAATTGAGAACAATCAACGTTATACCACACGGGAGATAGCTGACATAATCAAAATATCCAGAGCATTGAAAATCATTTGCACCAGCTTGGTTATGTTCATCGCTTTGATGTTTGGGTTCCACATAAGTTAAGAGAAAAAAACCTTCCTGACCATATTTCTGCATGTGATTCACTACTGAAATGCAATGAAAACGTTCTGTTTTTAAAACAAATTGTGACGGGTAATGAAAAGTGGATACTGTACAATAATATGGAATGGAAGAGATTGTGGGGGAAATGAAATGAACCACCACCAATCACACCAAAGGCAGGTCTTCATCCAAAGAAGGTGATGTTGTGTACATGGTGGGATTGGAAGGGAGTCCTCTATTATGAGCTCCTTAAGGAAAACCAAACCATTATTCCAACAAGTACTGCATCCAATTAGACCAACTGAAAGCAGCACTTGACGAAAAGCATCCAGAATAAGTCAACAGAAAACACATAATCTTCCATCAGGATAATGCAAGACCGTATGTTTCTTTGATGACCAGGCAAAAACTGTTACAGCTTGGCTGGGAAGTTCTGATTCACCGCTGTATTCACCAGACATTGCATCTTTGGATTTCCATTTATTTCAGTCTTTACAAAATTCTCTTAATGGAAAAATTGCAATTCCCTGGAAGACTGTAAAAGGCACCTGGAACAGTTCTTTGCTCAAAAAGATAAAAAGTTTTGGGAAGATGGAATTACAAAGTTGCCTGAAAAATGGCAGAAGGCAGTGGAACAAAAGGGTGAATACGTTGTTCAATAAAGTTCTTGGTGAAAATGAAAAATGTGTCTTTTATTTTTACTTAAAAACTGAAGGCACTTTTTGGCCAACCCAATATTAAACTTATGAGGGGTTGCAGTGAAATGTTTTACTAATAATCAGAGCAAGAAAAATCCAGATCTTTAGAGAAACTCATTATTGCTAGTAAATGACATTAGCATACATTGTAGATTTTGTGAAGTCTGGAGTTGAAAAAATTAGGTTTTTAAATGTTAACAATTTTTAACATTCTCATACCCCTAGATATAAAAGTATCTTGTTCTGAACTACCAGCTTTAAGAATGTCAATTCCTGGGCTACCCTGGTGGCGCAGTGGTTGAGGGTCTGCCTGCCAATGCAGGGGACACGGGTTCGGGCCCTGGTCTGGGAGGATCCCACATGCCGCGGAGCGACTGGGCCCGTGAGCCACAATTACTGAGCCTGCGCGTCTGGAGCCTGTGCTCCGTAACGGGAGAGGCCGCGATCGATAGTGAGAGGCCCGTGCACTGCGATGAGGAGTGGCCCCCACTTGCCGCAGATAGAGAAAGCCCTCGCACAGAAACGAAGACCCAACACAGCCATAAATAAAAATAAATAAATAAATAAATAAATATGCTTGTACTTTAAAAAAAAAAAAAAAAAGAATGTCAATTCCTGTCCATACATTTTTTTCACTTTTAAATCCAAATACCTTCTATCTAAATCAGTGTTATCTTGCATATGATTTTATCATTAACATCACAAAACACAATCCTTCAGTATCTATTTGTGCCAGGCTTTAAAACCAACCTGCATTTTTTTTTTAACATCTTTATTGGAGTATAATTGCTTTACAATGGTGTGTTAGTTTCTGCTGTATCACAAAGTGAATCAGCTATGCGTATACATATATCCCCATTTCCCTTCCCTCTTGCGTCTCCCTCCTACCCTCCCTATCCCACCCCTCTAGGTGGTCACAAAGCACCGAGCTGATCTCCCTGTGCTATGCGGCTGCTTCCCACTAGCTATCTACTTTACATTTGGTAGTGTATATATGTCCATGCCACTCTCTCACTTCGTCCCAGCTTTCCCTTCCCCCTCCCCATGTCCTCAAGTCCATCCTCTATGTCTGCGTCTTTATTCCTGTCCTGCCCCTAGGTTCTTCAGAACCTTTTTTTTTTTTTTAGATTCCATATATATGTGTTAGCATACGGTATTTGTTTTTCTCTTTCTGACTTACTTCACTCTGTATGACAGACTCTAGGTCCATCCACCTCACTACAAATAACTCAGTTTCATTTCTTTTTATGGCTGAGTAATATTCCATTGTATATATGTGTCACATCTTCTTTATCCATTCATCTGTCCATGGACACTTAGGTTGCTTCCATGTCCTGGCTATTGTAAATAGAGCTGCAGTGAACATTGTGGTACATGACTCTTTTTGAATTATGGTTTTCTCAGGGTGTATGCCCAGTAGTTGGATTGCTGGGTCATATGGTAGTTCTATTTTTAGTTTTTTAAGGAACCTCCATACTGTTCTCCATAGTGGCTGTATCAATTTACATTCCCACCAACAGTGCAAGAGGGTTGCCTTTTCTCCACACCCTCTCCAGCATTTATTGTTTGTAGATTTTTTGATGATGGCCATTCTAACTGGTGTGAGGTGATACCTCATTGTAGTTTTGATTTGCATTTCTCTAATGATTAGTGACGTTGCGCATCCTTCCATGTGTTTGTTGGCAATCTGTATATCTTCTTTGGAGAAATGTCTATTTAGGTCTTCTGCCCATTTTTGGATTGAGTTGTTTGTTTTTTTGATATTGAGCTGTATGAGCTGCTTATAAATTTTGGAGATTAATCCTTTGTCAGTTGCTTCATTTGCAAATATTTTCTCCCATTCTGAGGGCTGTCTTTTCATCTTGTTTATGGTTTCCTTTGCTGTGCAAAAGCTTTTAAGTTTCATTAGGTCCCATTTGTTTATTTTTGTTTTTATTTCCATTTCTCTAGGAGGTGGGTCAAAAGGATCTGGCTGTGATATATGTCATAGAGTGTTCTGCCTATGTTTTCCTCTAAGAGTTTAATAGTGTCTGGCCTTACATTTAGGTCTTTAATCCATTTTGAGTTCATTTTTGTGTATGGTGTTAGGGAGTGTTCTAATTTCATTCTTTTACATGTAGCTGTCCAGTTTTTCCAGCACCACTTATTGAAGAGGCTGTCTTTTCTCCATTGTGTATTCTTTTTTTTTTTTTTTTTAATATTTTTTTTATTTGTGATAAGAATGCTTTAGATGAAACTAATTTTGTACAACAGTTGGACAAAGATTTTTTTTTTTTTTAGATAGAGTTATTTATTTATTTATTTATTTATGGCTGTGTTGGGTCTTCGTTTCTGTGCGTGGGCTTCCTCTAGTTACGGCGAGCGGGGGCCACTCTTCATCGCGGTGCGCGGGCCTCTCACTGTCGCGGCCTCTCTTGTTGCGGAGCACAGGCTCCAGACACGCAGGCTCAGTAGTTGTGGCTCACGGGCCTAGTTGCTCCGCGGCATGTGGGATCTTCCCAGACCAGGGCTCGAACCCGTGTCCCCTGCATTAGCAGGCAGATTCTCAACCACTGCGCCACCAGGGAAGCCCTCCATTGTGTATTCTTGTCTCCTTTATCAAAGATAAGGTGACCATATGTGCGTGGGTTTATCTCTGGGCTTTCTACCCTGTTTCATTGATCTATATTTCTATTTTTGTGCCAGTACCATACTGTCTTGATTACTGTAGCTTTGTAGTATAGTCTGAAGTCCAGGAGCCTGATTCCTCCAGCTCCGTTTTTCTTTCTCAAGACTGCTTTGGCTATTTGGGGTCTTTTGTGTTTACATATAAATTGTGAAATTTTTTGTTCTAGTTCTGTGAAAAATGCGATTGGTAATTTGATAGGGATTGCATTGAATCTGTAGATTGCTTTGGGTAGTAGAGTCATTTTCATAATGTTGATTCTTCCAATCCAGGAACATGGTATATCTCTCCATCTGTTTGTATCATCTTTAATTTCTTTCATCAGTGTCTTATAGTTTTATGCATACAGGTCTTTTGTCTCCCTAGGTAGGTTTATTCCTAGGTATTTTATTCTTTTTGTTGCCGTGGTAAATTGGAGTGTTTCCTTACTCTTTCAGATTTTTCATCATTAGTGTATAGGAATGAAAGAGATTTCTGGGCATTAATTTTGTATCCTGCTACTTTACCAGATTTATTGATTAGCTTTAGTAGTTTTCTGGTAGCATCTTTAGGATTCTCTATGTATAGTATTATGTCATCTGCAAACAGTGCCAGCTTTACTTCTTCTTTTCCGATTTGGATTCCTTTTATTTCTTTTCCTTCTCTGATTGTTGTGGCTAAAACTTCCAAAACTATGTTGAATAACAGTGGTGAGAGTGGGCAACCTTGTGTTGGTCCTGATCTTAGTGGAAATGGTTTCAGTTTTTTACCATTGAGAATGATGTTGGCTGTGGGTTTGTCATATATGGCCTTTATTATGTTGAGGTAAGTTCCCTCTATGCCTACTTTCTGGAGGGTTTTTATCATAAATGGGTGTTGAATTTTGTCAAAAGAAGAGCAACCTACATTTTAATCATAAGTATTCAGAATGGTTATTTTGAAAATCTATAATTTACTGAAAGGTAAATGACATAATTTTTCCTAATAAGTATCTTATATCACATTGCATAAAATGAACTTTAGGGGGAAAGTCCTGCAAGGAAGACTGGGAAGGCTGAGACTATCTTCATTTTATGAATCAGGAAACTGAGGCTCAGGAGGTTAAACTTGTCTAAGGACATCCTTTACTGAGTGGCAAAGTCAGCTAACTCCCAATCCAGTGTGCTTTTCCCACAATGCTCCACTGTCTCTAAGGTAAAGGATTTTATACTGAATGTTGATGCTCTGAAGGTCTCAATTATTTAGGGACTGATTATTCAACTTGTAGATTTTTTTCTATCTCTACTTCTTCCTCTTCCTCTTGCTCTGGGATAACCACTAAATGGAATACCACTTTTTAGGTGCTCTGGTAAAGGTTTGGCATGTCAAAGAGGTAAAACACTAATGGTCAAAATGAGGTTTGTAGAGACAATTTCATTCTTCCTTTTCCTCACTCTCTTGCATGGCTCTGAATAATCAAAGTTAGCTATTCACATGGTTTCTATGAAATGGGGTTTTCTTCTGTCCAAAATGTTTAGAAGAGGTTAGCAAGGTGGCTGTAAAGGCAAAGACTGGAAAATAATTGAGCCAATTACATTTTACAAGCAAAAGAAGCCTTACTTTTTCACATGAAGATTAAACAAACAAAAAGACCTTTTCTACTCAGAAGCTAATGAAGGTGGGCTTGGGCTTTTCACTTCCATTTAAACACGGCAAATTATATAAAGTAGAGTGAATGATTAAAAATATTAAGATTTTATAGCAATACCATTTCTTAGGAGGTGCAAGATGTACCTGAATTTTCTTTCTTTGAGCCTGGGGTTTTAAGAGTCCCAGGCAGGGACTGGGCCATCCAGATCATCCCATCAATTGATGCTCTCATTGAAGTGCAGTGGAAGATGCCTGCATTCAATGATCATTCAGTGTGACACATGACAGTATCCCTGGGGGAGCGCACTTCAGAAAAATCATTTAAGTTGGAATATTGAAATATCCTATTCTTTTGCAAACTACAGTATATTTTAAAAAAGAAATCTCATCCAAAATGATTAACACTTCCTACTGTTCAGGAAAAAAGCCTGCCCTTTCAGACTAACAGCTGTGAATCATTAGCTCTCCAGTGATGAGATGTGTTTGATGAGTATTTTTCTTTCTAATTAAGAGATGAGATTCTCTATTTGACTGTCTCTTCAGAAAGAAGTGAAGAAAAAATTCTCTGCCTACATGGAAAGGCCATCTCCTACAAAACAATTAATTATTTCACGGCTCTTTTAGAAAATCCCTTTCCTCCCTAATTTCAATTCATTTTTTTTTCTTAAACTGAACACATTTACGGCCTTCACAGTATTAACCCATTTTTCACCCAACCTTCACCCTCTGTTTACCTGTTTGTTTCATCATTCAAAAATGTCTATATCAGATGAAATAAAATGAGGAAATATAACAAAAGTAAGTACATGCTTATGCTAACAGCATTTGATGTGAGAATATTCACTGATGTGAGAGAGGCCTCAAATTAGAAAGATAATAAATACATAGTGTTTGCCTTTTGAGGAATTAAGCAATGCTTAAAAAAAAAACTTTTAAGGGGCCTAGCAACATATAAAAACTGGTTATGGTAATTAATCCCTAAAAGGAAACTATTTTACCTCTACCATTAAGACTGGCCCTAGGGCTTCCCTTGTGGCGCAGTGGTTGAGAATCTGCCTGCCAATGCAGGGGATGCGGGTTCAAGCCCTGGTCTGGGAAGATCCCATATGCCGCGGAGCAACTAGGCCCGTGAGCCACAATTACTGAGCCTGCGCGTCTGGAGCCTGTGCTCCGCAACGAGAGGCCGCGATAGTGAGAGGCCCGCGCACCGCGATGGAAGTGGCCCCCGCTTGCTGCAATTAGAGAAAGCCCTCGCACAGAAACGAAGACCCAACACAGCCATAAATAAATAAATTTTAAAAAAAAGACTGGCCCTAAAGAAGAAAGCTAGTGGAACCTAAAATATGTGTCTTTTCTTTTTTTGAAAAAGCCATCATCCAGGTTAAAAAATTCCTGAATTAAAAACATGATTGGAGAGAACAGTAAGAAGCAAATGAAAGCACTGTTTGCGAATCAATCCCATCAACTGCCTCCTTAGATCCTTTTTGGCACAAGGAAAGAAAGAAGGGGAGTAAGGGAAGAGGGTCAACTTTCAAACATCTGGGTGCTGTGCTGTCACTTCCCTCCCCGAGGGTGCATCTGGAAACATGTGGCGATGTTTTTAGTTATCACAATGACTCAGTTGGGAAACGGGTGATACCAGCATTTATTGGGCGGGGCATGGGTGTGAAACACCCTGAAATATGTGGAACAGTTCCACCCAGTGAAAAATCTCCCTGTCCCACATGCTAACAGTACTCCTCTTTGAGAAACATTGTCAATTCTCACATAGACACTAGGATATTCCACAACTAACTTAGAAAAGAAGAAACAGTAGGTACATACATATACAAATGTGCACAGAAGGCTAGATATATTTCCTAGATGATGGCATGAGAGTAGCAGAGAAAAAAAATTGCACTCACTCATATGTATTTGCACTAGATTCTTTCTCCCCATTAACACTCAATATTTCTTAAATATATGTCTAAAGAAGAGCTGGAGGTGAACCCATTCTGCCCACTTACTCTCCCTTGGATTAAGTTAGGCTCCATGCATCATCAGGGACTTCAGAACTTCATCTTCTGGGAAGGGGGTGGTTTTGCCTTGATTTAAATAGCCAGATGGTGTCACCACCTGTTCTAAGGTCTTTATTTCTGGTTGATTCCACTAGAGCTTTTGGTACCACCTACGTGAACAGGAGAGAGAAGATAGGCAATGTGAACCCGATTAATTCCCAGCCTAACAATAGCCTTTTTAAGGTGGTTTTAAAGTATGACACGTTACTCTCTTGAAGAGAGGCTTTGCTTTGTTTGGACAATTTTCTAAAATAGACAGTGGTAAGGAATTGGTCACAACCTTAGACCTGCTGGATTGCCCCACCTTGTTTAGCTGTTTCCTATGGTCTTGCTGAAATGACCCAGAGAACTTTATCATGCTTATATGCATGCTTATATACAGTGGCTTTTCTCCCTCTCTCAATCAGAATGAGAACTGAGATGATTCCCTCTATTGCTTTCTTTTTGAGTAGTTACAACCAAATACCAGACTGAAGAGACCTGTGCTGTGTGTGTGTGTTTTATGTGTTTAGAGCAAAAAAGTCAAAGTGTACTCTCTACCAAATGATCACTTATATTGATTAGGCAAAATGCAAAATATGTTAAGAGAAACATCTATCTCTGTTGTTCTGGTGACAGAATGAGGTATATGGTTAGGAGTAGAAAAAAAATGATAAATTGGTTGATTTATTGGCAAAGCTTTGAATTGAATGCATATACTATAACTTAGTTCATATATTTACTGAAGGTGTTAAAAAAATCATTGTTTGTTCAGATTTACGTAGACCACTTATAAATACACACCAGGAAGTTCTGATTCTTTACTTTGTGAAACCGTACACAGGGTTTTTGAAATTGTTACCTGAACCTTAAAGTCTACCATCTTAGAACATCCAGGCCTTTTTGAAAAGCATAGCTTGACTTCATCTATTAAAGAAGCAAGCATGACAACTAGATAGGACTCATTTGAAGCTGTCTTACAAATGACTCACAGAAATACCTACTGAAGAATCTCCACAACAAAATGGACCAAAACAACCTCAAAGATGGTGCTATCAACTAATCATAGCATAATGCACCCTACTCTCCTTGATGGAGATATTATATCAATAGAACCTTCAAGCCAGAAGGCTTGGGAAATTATTTATTTATTTAGATTTTTTTTCATTTTCAGCTTACAAGTTGTACCACTATTTGGTGTCATTTTTATCAAAGTCAGAGATGAAAGGCTCTGGCTTTGCTTTGAGAACACTGACAACTCCAAAATGTAAAGCCCAGAGTGTGTCCAACTACAGCATCGCATCAACTACACATGAATAACTGATAAGCAATCCCTGCAATGTTGTGAGTTTCTTGTTAGTAAAAGTTTGGATGTAGAATGAAAGTGACAAATGCTTATAGATGCCCAGAGAATGCTGATTCTCTGAGGCCTCTTTCATTAGAAACTAGTACTTTACCTAGTAGTTTGTAATGCCTACCATGGAACCAAGCACAGTTATGTTTTTAATTTTAATAGTTTCATCATTCACAGAAGTTCTGCTCATTCAAAAAAGGCTGCACACAAAGTCCTTCTTGCAGGTTACAGATCAACACATATTTATTGTTTTAAGTGGCCAAATACCAACAATTAAGAGGAATTGGTGAACTGGTATTATTTGGTCCATGAGGAGGTTGCTGGTCTGAAGTAACAATTGCTCTTAAAAAAATACTTAAGGACTACATCAAAAAACATGTAAGAGTGAATAAGGTTGTTAAGCTCACTGAAGCTTGTCTTTTCCTAGAATCCCATTTCTCCAAAGTCCAGCTGGTTTTGGAGGGACCCATGACTATCTCACTAGTGTAGGTAAAGAATATTTCACGCTTGAATTATTTTCTAAGTTAAAAAAAAAAAGGGCATTTTAATGTTGGTTCTCAATTTGTTTGTGTTTTGCTTTTGTTTATTCTCCAGTGTCAATGAAAAAGGCATATTTCTCCATGATATTCAAGTCATTATAGAATGTTCTGATATCCCTTCCTGTTTTTTAAGTTTTTAAACTATTATTTAATAAAACTGTTGGATTAACTGTGATATTTTATTTAGGGATATTGTCACACAAGTGTGCCATTTTTATGTATTTTCTAGGGCTTTGGAAGTTCTGTAAATGTTTGTTAAAGCTTATTAAAGATAGTTATCTTTTAAATTTTTAAAGAAATTAATCTATTATCATTACTTTTTTTTTAAGATTTGTTTTTGATGTGGACCATTTTTAAAGTCTTTATTGAATTTGTTACAATATTGCTTATGTTTTATGTTTGGTTTTTTTGGTCACGAGGCATGTGGGATCTTAGCTCCCTGACCAGGGATCGAACCCGCACCCCCTGCATTGGAAAGTGAAGTCTTAACCACTGGACTGCCAGGGATTCCCTATCATTACTATTTATGAAGTAGGTTCTTGATCAACTTCCCTCTTTGTGTGTGTAAATGCTGTATCTAGAAACACAAATCTGATACCAATGTTTGCTGATGTACAAAATATAAAATTTTCCCTAAGCTTGAAATCTGGCTTTAAAGCTATCTCCATCATGAACAGGTACAATATTTAGGGCAACAGCTGGCACTTCAGTTGCTCATGGGGGGGAAATTCCCTCTGTTCCATATGACATGCCAGAAAATAGGATACCCAGCTATCTAACAAGCCAAACACATGTTAGTGAAGTCTGCGATCCAAGTTACTCTAAGAATTAATCCTGTGGTCTCTATACTCCTCCTTCTATCTCACTGAACAGAAACAGATCAATAATCATCCAGTAGCTGGTATGCAGAGGGCTGTACTCTGCCAAGTTTGGGGATGTTTGGTACCATATTCTGATTCATTTCCATTCAAATTATCTCCCCCAGACTTATCCAACTTATGTGATTATCTTTCCTGTGCTACTGATTTCTGATCTTTCTTTTTAATCTCTCCTGACATAACCTAGCTGTTACTGCAGGTTATTCTTTATCCAGATTTAATATCTTCCTTTCAATCTTAAGATCACAGAGCCAAAGTCAGAAAGTGCATTTCTAAATTTTCACCCTCTTAAATAGATTTAAGACCTAATAATATCATATATTTCAGTGATCTTACCAGTTTCTGAAACTTCATCTCCCATTCTGTCTTATAATTTTCTAATTTTCTCCTTCACTGGTCTCATTCTCCCCAATCCCTCTGTTCTGGAAAAACTTCAAGAGTTATGTTTAGCAGCTCTAGCTATGTCTGAACATTTCTCTTTGCAATTCAAATAATCATCTTAGGCTGATTTTAACAGCCTCCTTTACTCCATTCCATCTTTTACCCTTGCTGTGTAATGTTTACTGATGAATGTCTTTCTTAACAGATCTAAGTGGTCTAGTTACCACACGGGAAGCCTAGAGGTTTGAACACTAAGTATACATTTCTCTTGGCTATTTTCCACACCTCTAAACATTCTCTTCAATGCAACAGGGCTTGTGTTTCAATGGTAACAGAAGTTATCAGAGAACACTAGTTTAGACAGCAAGCAAGCCGCACTCCAACTGTTCAAACAGCCTGACTTTTACAGTAAAAGGAAAGGCCCTGGGCCAAGACCACTGAGATGAGCAGGTATTTTTAGTTCACTTGTAGGCCAGCTCTAATGTAATTCTGAAATGTTGTCTTCAAACCAAACTCAACTTTTTCAGGGCTGTCCAAATCTGTTTTCTTTTATAGCAAGTACAAATTCTTGGAGCAAGGGAAGCATGCGTATCATTTGCAATGCTGCTGCATGTCTATGGTGTTGATGCCCGATGGCTCAAATTAGTCCACAAAACAGATGAGCGCATTGTAATTAGCTCTTGTCAAACTGTTAGAAATACAAAAACCATTTCCACTGTAATAGAAATTATGAAAAAGAAAAATCTCTCCTATCATTTTCAGCCAAAATAGTTCCTGAAATGTCTGGTAGTTTAGGATTCCAGAGTTCTAAAAGAAGGCCATGTCGTTTTCAGAAAAGCTTTCATTTCATTGACACGGAGATGCTGAGATGCTGTTGTTGTATTTGATGAGATTTTAAACCTCATTTCTAAAAACGACCTGTCGTAAGTGGACACATTTTGTTGAGCCACAAAGCACTGATGTATGATTCTCAACAAACACATACTTCTTGTATTTTTTAAATTAAGATTTTTTGAACTTTTTCTATCAGTGTGTTATCATGTTTTCCTGAATAACTAAATGTTATATTTTGTCTAAACAAAAGAGGACATTAAGGGGGCATAACAATGGGTTCAGATGGGATAACTTTGATGTTAAACTCTCATGTGATGGTCATCAGTTTCTTGTTGACAATTTACTAGAATATTCATTGTTAGGACAGTAACACAAAAGATTATTTTGCTCAGTCTTTAAGTTATTCGCAAGCTTCAGTTAGGTTCTGGAGCTCTCTGGAATTTAATGTCCTCTCAAAGAAAAATATGAGCTATTAACAGGCAGATATTTCAAAAAGGAAATTTAAATACTAACCAAAAGGTGGTGTAGTTTGAGATCAGGTCAGATAAAACAAAACAAAACAAAACAAAAAAAAAACTATCCCCTTCTACTTGCCTTCAGAACTTTCTCAAAGATATCTTCAGGTAAACTTGTGGGAATGAGCAGGATGGTATAAATTAATCTGTCTTTAAAAGTAATGAAATTACCACATACAAAAGTCGATACAAAATTAATCACAGAGCTAAAACTATAAAACGTCTAGAAGAAAACATAGGAGAAAAGAGTTGTGGCCGTGGGCTAGGCAAAGAACTCATACATACAATGCTAAAAACATGACCTAAATGTGTATTTAAAAATTAGACTTCATTAAAGTTAAAAACTTTTGTGCTTCAAAAGACATCATTAAGAAAATGAGAAGACAACTCACATACTGGGAGAAAAAATGGCAAATCATTAAGCTCATAAAGGACTTGTATCCAGAGTATATGAAGAACATTTAAAATTAAATCTAAAAAAAAGTGGACAAAGGATTTGAATAGACATTTTACCAGTGAAAACACATGAATGTCTAATAAGCCCATGAAGAGAGGCTCAACATCATTAGTCACTAGAGAAATGTAAATTAAACCACAATGAGATACTGCTTCACATCTGCTAGATTGGTTATAATCAAGGCAGAAAGTACTAAATTGTGAAGGTATAGAGAAACTGGAACTCTCATACATTGCTGGTGAGAATGTACCATGGTACAATCACTTTGGAAAATGGTTTGGTAGTTTCTTAAAAAGGTAAACACACATAAACTTAACATATGAACCAACAATTCAACTCCTAGTTATCTACCCAAGAGAAATGAAGACATATGCCACATAAAGTCTTGTATATGAATGCTCATTTACAGTAGCATTATTCATGATACCCCCAAATACAAACAACCCAATTGTTAATCAACTGGTGAATGGATAATCAAAATGTACTATATCCATACAGTGGAATACCTCAACAATAAAAAGAAGGCACTCCTGACACAATCTGTCATGGATTCAGAATCACTGTGCTAAATGAAAGAAGTCAGAAAGAAGTAAGTAAAGGACTACATTTGTATGATTCCATTTATGTGAAATGTCCAGAAAGGCAAATCACTAGAGATAGAAAACAGACTAGTGGTTGCTAGGGGCTGATGGTGGGAGTGTCTGTAGTTGGCATGAGGGGTCATACAGCTCCGTAAATTTACTAAAAATCAGTGAATTATACACTTAAAATGGGTAAATTTCATGGCATATATATTATACTTCAGTAAAGTTGTTTAAAATAAAAAGTGATAATTTCTGTGGAGGTAAATTCCAATCCAAAGAACTGAGAGAAACTAGGCCAAGGCAATGAATGATCATAGCTCTTGGATGTAGCTTGCCAACACTCTCAAAATATTTAAAATGCTAGTTGATGACACCATCTACATGATGGTTCTTCTAACAGTTGCTGCTCCTTTGAGTTCAGAGAAGTTCCACAAAGGCTATTAAGGAAGAGCTAAAGCTAACATCAGCATCAATGATTGCTAATTATAATTGGAAAACCAAGGTCCTAGAGGCAGGTGATGAAAAATGGTAATAAAACGCTTCCAACCCTAAGGTGAGACTATTACGCAATGAGTTTTAAATTCCCATGAAAAATATGACCCATTTTGAAAAGAAAATGTTGAATTCCCTACCCTGTGAATAAGAAATGGCTCAAAGGATGACCAAAAAACGCTGAGGAAAACTCGGTCAGAGAAGGTAGGGGAAAAAAGGAAGGAAGGAAGGACAGCTTACAGGAACAGGCTGAAAGAAAAAAAATCAGATAAAGCAAAACAGAAGCAAATCTTAGTACAGGAAAATGAGGATAGAGCATACAAGGTCAACTTCCCTGCCCAGAAGAAAGCACTACTGCATAAATATGACAATGTTTTCTTACTCTGTAATCGTGCTGGGGAGCTCTTTCAATTTGGACCGAGACACTTCGGTTTTCATTTGAATTCCTCAGTGATGTCTATTACCAAGTTACCCATAGTACCACCTATCAGGAAATAAAACTTTTCACCCCCACTTCCATCCACAAAAATAGCAGGAAAACATTCGGAGGGATTCGTTTTATTTTTCTGGTCAGCAACAGTCAGCAGCTCCCTTTGGTTGGTTGAGTTTGTTTTTCTCGGTATATTACATCAAGAAAATAGAAAGGAAAACTGCTGAACACAGCAGGAAGAGTGAAATAAATCTGAAAACTGCTTCCCACTGTTTTTATTTCAGCACTTCGAAAACTCTGGGCTAATCCTGTATTTTCCTATACCGCTGTGTACATTTCCTAGATATTTTTTTTTCATGGTAAAGCTTAATACATGTGTTTGTAAGTTAACTGAATTATAGCAAGCATGGAGAAGCGGGTGAGCCCTGGCAGATTTCCCCTTGTTTTCCCAGCCGTTTTCTCTATCAATTGCTGCAATCTACACGGGCTCCCTGTCCTGCTGTCAGTGCTGCAGAGCTATTGTATCTCCCAGGGCGACAGGTGTGGCTTTGTCCTCTAAGTGCATGACACTGGGCAGAAAGCAGCTCACCTTTCACAAGTTCACTGTTGTGGCAACATCACACTTCTTTCATTGACCTGGTTGCCTTTCAGACATGTTTGACCACACTGTGCAGAAGTGTTCATCACCTTTCTCGCTCTAATAAAGACATCGACTTAGTAGCAGCTCTGGGTTCAGTGTTTACTGGTGTAATAAGCGAGAGTGACATGTTTCCTCTTCTCTAGCTCTGGCTCGACCTTTTTTTTTTTTAAAGGAACATTTATTTATTTATTGGCTGCTTTGGTCTTTGTTGCTGCACACGGGCTTTCTCTAGTTGCGGCGAGCGGGGGCTACTCTTTGTTGTGGTGCGTGGGCTTCTCACTGCGGTGGCTTCTCTTGTTGTGAAGCACAGGCTCTAGGCACGCGGAATTCAGTAGTTGTGGCACGCGGGCTCAGCAGTTGTGGCTCGCGGGATCTAGAGCGCAGGCTCAGTAGTTGTGGCACATGGGCTTAGTTGCTCTGCGTCATGTGGGATCTTCCCAGACCAGGGATCGAACCCGTGCCCCCTGCACTGGCTGGCGGATTCTTAAGCACTGCGCCCCAAGGAAGTATTAGCTCAATCTTGAGGAGGCAGGGAGAGGTGTACAGCTTCTAAATATCAACTAGAAAAGAGCACCTCATTGCAAATTACAGCAAAAGTAAATGGACTGGGGTTGGTGTCAAAGAGAGGGCAATATACTCCCTAGAAACAAAACACAGATCATGGTATCTATCATGGAATTTCTGGATTGTCTATATGGCTTTGTTTCTTTCTCTCTTATGACTGACCTATGCAAAATAAAGCGTAACTGGCATACAGCTAGAGAAGCAGAGCCTATAAAGGAACATTGTGAAAAGGTAAAATAAAAAGGGCTAAAAAATGTTTTCTAAGATTTCTCCCATAAAACAATTAAGCCTGTTTTCTTTTTCTATTGTGAAACTTTATAGATAATGAGAGCCCCAAATCAGCTAAAACATTTTAGTGTTCAGGGTAAAAGAGGTTATGTATGAATACATTTACCAAGCTATAATACAACATGAAACGTTTGTGTATATGGATATAACATAAGATGTGTGTATATAAATTTATATCTATACTGTATCTATATCTATCGATACTTTTATTCATCCATCCCATGGGAAGTGTGTAACTTAAATATTAAGTTATTATTTATGGGACTCTATCCCTCAACTGTAGAATAGAAATATCAATTCAATTATAACATGAAAGTTCATTAAATGCCATTAATGATATAGTTTATCTCACTTCTAAGGAAATAATTTTACACGGGATATATATTGATATAGTACTGTTAATATATTAAGGAACTTTATTATTTTGAAACCTCAACTGGAATTGAAAATGAAGCCTGCTTTAAATAATTATAATTAAATAAAATTATTACCATGTGTATTAGCCATAATTTTTTAACATCTATTTTACTATCTTATTTCCAGAAATAAGGTGGTAAAATTGGAAGGATTTTAAACAATTTTCATAGCCTCTCTTCAAGATCACATGAAAAGATCCTAAAGATATATTTTTAAAGCTTATTAAATGTAAATGAATATTTTTATATTATGTGATTTAAAGTCATCATTTTATTAATCTGTTTTTAGAACTTCTCCCTTCCCGTTTTAAGATCCATTTAAAAGACTGTGTTAAAGATAAAGGTGTCAAAGATAAGAAAATGATAATCAGTACTGGAAACCTGTAACAGAGAAATCCTATACCTTGCTGAAAACCTCTTATCTTCTCACATCTTCAAGACTCACCCAGTGCTTCAGCACAGCTAAAATATGCCTGGGGACTTCCCTGGTGGTGCAGTGGTTAAGAATCCTCCTGCCGTTGCAGGGGACACGGGTTCAATCCTAGGTCTGGGAAGATCCCACATGCCATGGAGCAACTAAGCCCATGTGCCACAACTACTGAAGCCCGCGCACCTAGGGTCTGTGCTCCGCAACAAGAGAAGCCCTCAATGAGAAGTCCGCACACTGCAATGAAAAGTAGTTCCTGCTCGCCGCAACTAGAAAAAGACTGTGTGTGGCAACGAAGACCCAACGCAGCCAAAATTAAAATTAAAGAAAAAAAATTTTTTTAAATAAATAAAATAAAATATGCCTGGCCTATCACACAGAAGCAGTTGAAACTTGCTACATCATAACCTTTCAATTCCACTGCCTTTTTGACAATTACACGAGTCCTAGTCCCCTGATACACTGGTGACCTAAAAAAAGTAGTGTTGGTTTTTGGTTTTTCTTTTTGGTTTTGGTTGTTGCTTTTGTTGTCGTTTCTTCTGTTTTACTTCAGCCTCAATTATAGGTAAATTTTAGTCATATGAGTCTGACTTGATCTGCAATACAAGAAAGTTAGTGTGGGGAGGGAGTGTGGGAAGGCATCATGCCCCACCCAAAATCGGTTAATCGGTTTATTATTTATATGTAGTAGTTCCTAGTCCTATAACTGTTGGTTTAAATATATGTTAATTACTGCCTTCTTTAGGACCCGTTGGGCCATCCAACACTGCTCTATAGTTGACACCTCTTGTTTCTTTACTCAGTGCCCTGAACTTCCTTGTGCAAACCCTCTACCACTCTCAGTTGATGGTTTTTGACTCCACCTCTGGCTGCAGAAGGATGGACATTTGACTCAAACCTGGTCATGAGAGCAGTACCTGCTCCTGGTCATAGCGATTGGTTCAAGTATGGGCCAATCAGAACAAGTGAGACTCAACTCTGGGTCTTCGGGCCTATTGAAAAAGAGAGTCTTTTTTTCCTTACCAAAAACTAGAAGAATGTAGACCTGGGGGTGTTGATTGCCACTTAAGAGAAATCTTGCCTAAGATCAATGCTAACACAGTGAAAACTAAGCCAAAAAATGGCCAGAAACTGAGTTCTGATTGAATCATTGAAGCCCCCAGATCCAGACATGTCTGGAAGCATAATTTGGCCTCTCACACATACACATCCACATACAAAAGAAGACAGAAAGGACAATTCAGACATTTTGATGAAATTCTTACAGCTTTTGAAAAATTTAGAATTCACCCACCACCCCTGGCCCCCACCAGACTGACCTAACTAGAATCTCTGGCAGGAGGGCCCTAGAATCTATATTTTTCATTATTCCCTCAGTGCTTCTGGTGATCAGCTAATTTAGGGAACTACTATGGGCATTCATCAACACTTCTCACTCCTGTTCCAACACCATCAACGGGCCACATGAAGTTCACCTAATGCCCCAGAGGCTTCCCAGAGAACACACTACAAAATAGACAGAGTAGGCTGAGGGCCATGGTAATTTTCTTCCTGGTAGCTGCCATGCCACCACCCCTTTTCTCCTCCAGTCAAGAGAACAGACTGCAGTTATGTGGGAGAGACTTTAATGAAAGGAAGTCTCTTCTCTTCCTTCTTCTCAACAGGTTCCTGATAAAGCAGTCTCTAATCCATGTATATTCTAGAATATGTGGGGCTTACTCTCCTGATCTGTTTGACTATGACTGGTGAGAAAAGTAGGATGACCAGATAAAATATAACTTGAAAGTGGGTACCCAAATTCCATTTTTCTCATTGTCTTAGAAAATTCAGGTGGCCTGAATGGAAGGAACTAAGTTTGTCTGTTAGATCTTAGAACTCAGGGCAAGGGATTATTTGGGGGACATAGTCTCATGAGGTTTGGAGTGAGATCTCACTCGACTGGCTGGGTTTCTTTTCCCGCATTTTATAAAGCAAGAGAAATTACTCCAAATTTACCCTCCCATGTTTCTAACTTGCTTCCAATAATACTGTTCTCACAGTGCAGTTGTTTAGAAAGGTTGAGATTAACAAACTCTTCTGAGAGGATTTCCTTCCTTCAGATCTACTTAACAGGGGTTCCAGTTCCTGCAGGTTTGTTCATCCATGTCAGCTCTAAGGGTAGGCAATAGGCCCAGTATGGCCATCCCAATAAAAAGAGGGACCTTTTTATATCATTATTTTCAAACTTATCGACCTTTTTGTATCATTGGACATTCTGGGCTAGTTTTCCCCATAAAAATTTGCAAGTCTACCTTCTCAGGCCAAAATTTTGTCTAATTAGCAGGCAGATTCTAGGCACAGC
Source organism: Balaenoptera acutorostrata (assembly GCF_949987535.1). Classification (NCBI taxonomy): domain Eukaryota; kingdom Metazoa; phylum Chordata; class Mammalia; order Artiodactyla; family Balaenopteridae; genus Balaenoptera; species Balaenoptera acutorostrata. The sequence goes on from NC_080065.1 coordinate 80,051,697, forward strand.
ATTCTACCACTGACAACTGTACCTTTTAGGAAAGTGACCACAAACCATGTGCTTTCAGAAAGCTCATGCTAATATTTTTCAAAATGGACAGGAATTCACTGTGAACAAGCTGCATGAGGTCCTCTGGGTCTCCAAAAATTAGTGGTCCTATAGAACCTGTCCCTTTGTGTTACCTTGAGTTGGGTTTTATGGGCAAGTTGTCTTGATGGAAAGGAATTTCCAGTGAGATGAAACAAGATGTGTTCTACCCTCTTTCACAGTGGCCCACACTTTCTTCTTTTTAACTTGTACCTTAATGACTTGTTATCTCTTGACTGAGCTAGATGCAGAGTGTGAAGAGAAGAGAGAAAAAGCATCTCCTAAAGTATTGATGCCATGGTGTTATTGTCACAAAATAGGTGTGAGCTTAAAAAACAAATAGCCTACCATTTACTTAGTATTGAAAAAATGGTGTTAAGATTAATCATCTTAAAACCCAAATAATTACTTTTGGCAGATATTCTGTGACACTTAGCTCACTTACAGCTAACCCCTCTGAACAGGATTCCATCATCTGAGGGTAGCAAGTTTTGGTTGAGGACTCACAGGAAGTTAAAAGGTAAGCTCTTCTATGAGTGCTCTAATGGAACTTCCTGATGTCTATGGCACTGGGAGTTTCATTAACACTCTCTTTAACATTTTTGCAGGCTAAAATAATCACAGTCATGCTCTTTGGCATAGAATTTTGAGGTTTGTGAGAAAAATCTTGTCCCATTCTCAGCCCATGTCCATGTGGAGGCGAGGTGGCATTTCACAGACGTATGTTTTGGTTAGGCTTCTCAACTTTTAAAAGAGTTGTCAACTGTATTCCCATCTCAGCTGAGGCTTAAAGCATGGTCTGTCCCTAATTGGCAACAGAATATTTGCACTCCAAGTACTTGTCAAAAGAGGATAACACTGAATGCTTGCTGCCCAGTGCCTATCAAAAATCAGTCATAGGAAATCGTATTTATGGAAGGTTGCCTGAAGGACATATATTCCCTTTTAGATATTCTACATTTTATTTTTGGATTTAGCCAAACCATTTGAGAGTAACATACTTAAACCCCATGGCTACGCCACTTCAAAATAACAGTTATCATTTGTGGTTATGTGCCTAGCACTGAACTAGGTGTTTTTCATGCACTTGGAATAATCTTTAAAATAATTGTGCAAAACAAGGGTGAATATCTGCTTTCCAGAGGAGGAGGAAACAATCCTGGCACCATCAAACCGCTTGTTCAAGACCACCCAGCAAGTAAACAGCAGAATCACAATTCAAACCAAAGTCTGTCTGGCTCCAAATTTCATGCCCTGTATACAGAGCTTCCGTTGTTTTACTGAATTGTATTTTGGTGCTGCAGCAGCCCCTATTGAGGGCAAGTATAAGACAGAATTCTATGAAGCACAGCATTGTACTTAACTCTGGAGATTTTGTTCACGTTATACATTGTCAACTTGATGGAGGCTCTTGAATAAGAATTTCTAAGGTCTCAGTACTGGACATAGTTGGACTTTCACTGAGTAACTAATAGGCTTCATATAAAATATTAAGAAGATTGGGAATCATGTAACTAGTAGTTTTCCCCTTAATCTGCTTTCTGGGAAGCCCAGATTCCAAGTTTTGACCTTCCTCTATCTAGTACTTGAGCTATGAATTTTATGTGCTACCTTCACCATTAGCATCATCTTACTTATCTCCCGACTCTCCAGTCATCAGTGTGATTCCTTTACTTACACATTAACTTGCTATACTGAATGTATTTTTGTAATTCACTTCCATTATTTTCCTGGAATGAGACAGAATATAATCAAACCCAAATAAGAAGTCTGTACCTATTAAGCATTTAGTCTCAGGACCCGTGCTAACTGGAATATTTTCTTTTTTAATCTTCATAGTAATTGTGAACTAGATTATATTATTAGCCCCATTTTACAGATGAAGAAAATGAGGTTCAGAGAGGTTAAGTAAAATGTCCAAAGTCATACAGCAGAGCCAGATTTCTGGCTGACTCCAGAATCTGAACTACTAACCACTATGCTGTACCTCTTCAGCTCCATATCATGGTCAGTTAATAAGAATAGATGGACACAGTAGAATGGGAATAAAAGGATACATAAGAGAAAGAAAAAAGAAAAGACGGGAAAAAGATGCCCTAAAGAGAAGAAAAGGAGCAAGTAAAAATAGATGAAAAGTCAGGTAGAGAAAAGGAATGAAAGTTAATAGAGAAGAGGAAGAGCATGGGACAGAGATGGAATGTGTTCACAACTGGGCCTCCGAAGTGTATAATCGTGTGAACTGTCAGAATGACTTTTTCTGACATTTCAGCCACAAGTATTACCAACACACAAGTACCAACTCTTCACTATAAACGTCTATATGTAAACTTCACTATAAACTTCTGTATCTCTTCTTGTCTGAAACACTCCTTTGCCCACATATATGCTATCGTCTATTGTTATTTATCCCATTTAGTGTTTCGGCTCTCAACCCAAGTAGATTCCATCACTTGGTGGAGAATGGGGCCATACTCTTTACGGCACTGACCTAGCAGAGGCAGCATTCATGATGTTTCATAATGTTGATTTCCAGGAAAGAGCCTGGTATTTTTTTTCACTCCAAATAAATTCTTGTCTGTTGCCATTGATACACATAAAAGATTTAAGCACACACACATAAAAACAAACCCCAAATCAAACTCCTTTGTTTTTCTGACCCCAGACCAAGAAAACATCACTTTTTAGTGTCCTTCCACAGCCAGGGATATAAAAGGTGAATGTGGGGGAAAAAAAAATCACTCTTGAAAAGTACAGCGATTTACATGGGGATGTATACATCAGAATAAGTTATCCCTGGAATGTGAATTAATAATGAACCCTCCAAAACACTTTAAAAGTAGATCTTGCTATATTAGAAAACGGCTTCCTTGTTTTTACTTTCAAATGTAAGATTTATTTTTAAAATGAAGGTTTCTTTTCCCATGAAATGTTAATGGATCTGCTATAGATTAAGGAATGATATGGATTTTAAAAGTTCACATTGGAACCACCTAGGTGTCTGTGAATGTACCGTTGGAAATACCTTCGAGATTAACATCTGTCATACTGATAGTCTTTGAGAGAGTTAGCCTATGTAGCTGCCGAATTCTGTAGGTCCTATTTGGATTCGACATTCCGAAAACAACGAGAACTTCCTTGAGTTCTTAATTTTTTAGATCAAATCTAGGTTTTGTTAAGTTGGTTCCTTGTGGAAGAAATATGTAAGGTGGGGTGCACATTCCTCGTGTTTCTACACGGAAACCCTACCTCACCGTCACATTCTTGGCATCTCTCCTCAGTCTTATCTCCATGGAAGAGATTTCTAAACCCAGACAAGTTGGGTCATTTGTAAATTGCACTGACTCATTAACAAAATGAGAGGAACTACAGGATAGTGAAGCAAGCACTGGATTTGGCCCCAGGTTTAGCCCCAAATCCACCACCCATGAAGTGGGCCACTCTGGGCAAACCATGGCCCAACCAATCATGAAAGATTGTTTTGAAGATAATGCATGTGAATATGCTTTGTAGATGGTAAAACATTAACAAATTAAAGATAATTATATCCAGATTCTAGTCCATATCTAGATATAAATAGAGGAAAGACTCTGGATGCTCATTCTGCTGCTGCCGATTAGTTAACATTTATTGAGTGATGTGAGATTTATGCCAGAACACATGGCGCCATACATGTCTTCTAAAGTGTCGGCTACTGAAATGCAGGGTCATATTAAGAACTCGACACCAGTGTTAGGGAGACAGTGAACATGGCCAGTGAACCGAAGACGGAGAATTAAGTTGATAAGTGGGAATGCCAAGAAAAATTCTAACTACTATTGGATTACAGGGTAATGTAACTTAGAGTTGATGACACTAAGTCAAGGATACTCCTGACAAGGTAAAATGGACCTTCATATTATATCCCAGTTCCTTCAATTTTTCATCGCTAGGTATCCAACAAGAGCCTCCAAACCACTGCTGTAAGCTTCCAACTTACAGCAAATTATAAAGCATTTATTTTGTCTTTCGTAACCATATGCAAATAAGAATGTGTTAACAAAGACTTTTTATAACACTCTTGTTTACTTTTTAAACTACTAAATTTAATGCTAGAAATAATCTTTGAATGTCCTTTAAAGATACACCGAATATTTTCTTCTCACAGCCGAGAGACACCTGACATTTTAGCCATTAAGCGTGGTGTTCCATCTTGTCTACAGGATCCATTTTTACGAGTCAAAGATGCTTAAATAAGGATCCTTTGTGAACTGTGGTTAACCTAAGCTTTAATGAGTTTTCTTTTAAATGCTCTTTACAAATTGAACTCAAGTTAAGATGTTTCAGAGGGCAAATGTCCACGATGATTTCATGGGAAGGATATACACATTTTCTGGTGGCAAATATTCAGGTATTCAATTCTTTCAAATAATAAAATGGATGAGAAGAAATGTGTTAATGCCGATAATATTCAGGCTAGAGAGAAGGGAAGAAGGAAAGTTCTAAGGAAGAAACACTTCTATGGAATCTTTTACTGATCAAGCAGCAGCCTAGGACAATTTCTTTAATGAACCTACTGATGTTTGATTAGGGTATTAAAAGATTTCTTTAAAAATGGGGCAATCCCAAGGGTTCTGCAGTTTCTGTGATATCCTTAATTAATTCTACTTTGAGTTCATTATTTAACAACTGCTTCAGGAAAATAAAAGGTGTGCCTCTCTTTAGACAAATGTTTGGGAGTTATTTTATCATGCAGTCCCTCCTTGCCTAAGCTATTTCTTCTAAACGAGATTAAGAGAAGATACAGTGAGAAGCTACTTACGTTGCCAAAGGAGTGAAAGAAGTTATCCAGTTCTGCCTTGACTTTCTTAGTGTAGGGAAGAAAGTCTGCAAGTAATCACCATGCCCTTACCAAGAACAGAGCCATTTCTTGGCAGATTTAGCCAATTTCTTTAAGAGCTGTAATGTATTTTCCTCATCCTTTTATTTTATTTTATTTTTTTAACAACTTTATTGGAGTATAACTGCTTTACATTGTTGTGTTAGTTTCTGCTGTATCACAAAGTGAATCAGCTACATGTATACAAACATCCCCATATATCCTCCCTCTTGCGTCTCCCTCCCACCCTCCCTATCCCACCCCTCTAGGTGGTCACAAAGCACCAAGCTGATCTCCCTGTGCTATGCAGCTGCTTCCCACTAGCTATCTATTTTACATTTGGCAGTGTATATATGTTCATGCCACTCTCTCACTTCGTCCCAGCTTACCCTTCCCCCTCTCCCTGTCCTCAAGTCCATTCTCTACATCTGCATCTTTATTCCTGTCCTGCCCCTAGGTTTGTCAGAACCATTTTTTTTTTTTAGATTCCATATATATGTGTTAGCATACGGTATTTGTTTTTCTCTTTCTGACTTACTTCACTCTGTATGACAGACTCTAGATCCATCCACCTCACTACAAATAACTCAATTTTGTTTCTTTTTATAGCTGAGTAATATTCCATTGTATATATGTGCCACATCTTCTTTATCCATTCATCTGTCGATGGACATTTAGGTTGGTTCCATGTCCTGGCTATTGTAAATAGTGCTGCAATGAACATTGTGGTACATAACTCTTTTTGAATTATGGTTTTCTCAGGGTATATGCCCAGTAGTGGGATTGCTGGGTCATATGATAGAATAGAGCCATTTCTTCCCCAGCTTTCAAAACTTCATTTCTACCTAAGGTTATTTTTGTTGGGGACATATGCCAGTGATTGCTTTGATGGACAACTTAAACATTTAGATCTTCCTCTAGAAATTGCTTTGAAAAAGTACATTTGGCCTTTTTTGACTCATATTCCACGCTTTATCCTTTGACTTCTTCCCTCAGTCATTCAGATATAGGTTCTTTTCTCTTGATTTGGGTTATCTGAACACACACACACACACACTCTCCTTCGAATGACTTCATGACAAGTGGTCTGAGTCGGAGCAGTACCTTAAATTTCAGCTGCCCTGTTGGCTCCTGTATTTACAACATCTGAATTTATTGTGGGCCCTTGTAGTGCAATTTTTGACACATCATTAAGCTCCCTTTTCATTGGGAGCCTAAGGGCATATTCAGGCTCACTGTGAAGAGCAAGCCTAAATAACAGTTAAAACACGTGTCATGAGCTGCAAGGGGCTTGTTTGTCAGCAGGGCAAATAGTTCACTGCAGCTCCAGCAATACCCTACAACAGGGTGGGTAGAGATAATGAGATAACCACACACCACAAGTGAGTTGTTCATCTTTGTCTTCAAGCATCTAAGAACACAGTTATCTCAGTAGGATGGTGCACCCTGGAGAGTTATAAATATCTTTCAGAAGGTAAAGAAAAATAGTCAAAGAAAACACACCTGAAAAATGTAAGCAAAAGAAGAGTTGTGAGCAATTTTTTTAAAGCAAAATTTCATCTATACCAGAACTTACTGAATCAGGCCGATAAGTTCTGTGTGCCTTTTTTGGCAATATGTTTTCTTTTAATTGTATGCAGATTTATTCTAATGTTATGATGCTAATCAACCTGTGTAGCTATAATAATATAAAGGCAATGTCAACACCTCATCAACTAATCACACTGCTTCTTTCATCCTAGACACTGTATCCTCCCTACACAACACAAAAGTACTATAAAAATTATTTATACAAATAAACTATTATCTAAAGACTAAAAAGGCATAATAAATTATGTGTAACATGTCCCAATTATGTGATAATTTCTTTGTTTTAATTATTCGTATAGTTTTAATGAAGGGGTTGCTAGAAGGTGGAACCATTTTTATATTTAATGGAAAAAACAAATTTGTTTTTAAGAATGAAAACAAAGATAATTAGCTCTCAAATTAGAGGCATACTAATATATGCATGCTCCTAAATTATTACCAGGACTATTACTTTGTTCGTGCTATCAGAACTTTTCTTTCTGGAGCTCTGCTGTTGGCTATTCAAGTTATTTTTCCCATTTCTGTTAAATGTATTAATATCTTGCTGTTCATCAAGTGCCAAAATAAAGGTTAAAAAAGTTCCCGAGATTATCTACTGAAGAAAAATTGGGGTGGGTGATGACAACTATGATCTTTCAAGATGCAGTTTATGAATGCATAATAACTTAAGAAAGTGAGAAAAAAATAGATTTATCAAGAAAAGAGAGAACTATCCTAAATTCAACACAGCAAATCAGCAAATTTCTTCAGGGAAAGACATCAAATTTGAAAGGCATCAATACTTTTCTGCTGTCACCAAACTGTTATTTATGCTCATGTGCCAGCTGGATTTGTGTATGTGCGTGCATAATCTTTTTCTCACCACTGATGTCATCATTAAAGCTGTGCAAGATTTTTGATTTTCGCTTTGCACAATCTTCAGGGGAGACTTGGACATTATGGTGAAAAGTTTGTGACAAGTTTATAAAAGTAAGAAATGTAGACTTTATGGCAGTGAAATTTCACCACTGTAAAACAGAGGAAGCTCTCCTGACTGTGTATTATCTGGTCTTTCCAATCCCCATTAAAGAACCACACAGAAAAATTGCAGATAAATAGGTAGGTAACTGTTTTGTTTTGTTTTTTTCAGTCGGGGGAAAGAGAGACATTTGGTATCACCCATGTAACACTCCCCAGAACTAGCTGTTTTGAATTTTAAGCATATTCTAGAATTTTTTCAAGACATACTTTTTTTTACAACACGCAGAAAGCTACTGACCACTAGACATCTGTTTCTCCAGGCATAAACTAGTACTGCTTTTTATGGCTGTAAGCCTTATTTATGAGGTTTATAAGGCTTCAGGACATGAAGATTTTAGGAAGTTTTGTTCACAAAATCTCAAAGCTGCAATGAATTAATTTTCAGACTAGGAGTCAGTAACTGGGGAACAATAGTGAAGGCTCATCATGAGGAAGAGACACCCATGGCAAGCCAGAAGCAGCTCGTTCTAGAGTTGGAGATTTCAGGCTGCACAGGTGGCCACCTGTACAGGGTGTGCAGGGCGGAGCCAGTGAAAGGGGTCCCTTCCCACATCATCCACATGGCTTCACTCAATCTTCATTTCTGACTGGCCTGACAGTTCCTTCAGTCAGGAAACATATTCGTCTGTCTAACTCTTTCAGCAGTTCTGCAGTTTCTCCGGAAACAATCTAACCCAAAATAACCCTTCCCAAAACAACTCTTCGTTGGGAGACCTAGTGACTGGATTAGGCAATAGTGTACTGTTATTATACATTACCTTTCTTAGCTTAGTTAGCAGTTAAGAATGCATAGGTTTGAGGAGGGGATTTTTGAAAGGGAAGTAAACTGATTTTTACTGAGTGTCTCTTATAGGAGTGGCTCAGTAAATAGATCTCTTTCGGACGTTTTCTTCCTTTATTTGAAGAGAACCCTGCAAGGTAGGTATGAGTTTCCCCATTCTGACAAAGGAGCTAACTGAAGGTCCGAAAGGTTAGCTAACTTGTCCAATGCAGAAAATATAACAGAAAGGAGTTATAATGGCCTGGGTCTGAAGCCTGTCTCTGTCCTAGTAGCTCCGTGGCAATGGGCAAGAGACATCACATCTCTGAGCTTCTTTGTCCTCATCTATGGGGTTATCGTCTGTCAAGAGCATGGATGCTCTCTATGTACACCAATTTGATGGGTGCCTGACCCATCACATGTGCCCACTAAAAAGGTCGCCTCTGCCAGGGCTGTGATCCTCAGGACTTGGCACCACCACGGCATCATCATTACCACACTTAGATTCTAATTTGCATCCAGCCTGTCTTTCTTTAAAGCTCTTGCCCTTTCCTCAATATAGTTCTTCAAACTGGATTATAGGAAGAATGAAGGAAAGAATAAACCCATCTGTATGTCTGCATTGTGTCATTGAGAGGTACTCGTATAGCCAAAGGTATACGAGTCCTAACTGGTCCTCAAGGGCTTACTATCCAGCTGGGGAGAGAAGATATACACATAGGACCGATTTAATACAGAAAACATGATATTGTGTTGTGAAGCAGCACAATGAAGAGTAAAGACAGAAAGCACTTGAGGAGTTGAGGGGTTTTCATTACTCTATTTCTTCACCTTCTCCAGTCTCCTGTGATTTTTCTGGTTACCATGGAAGCTGGAATCAACTCAGATTCTTTATAAAGACACTCAGGGTTGAGACTTACTGCTGGAAGATTTATACTATGAAATTCCCTTTCCCTGGTGATTTTAAGATTTCACAGTCTGAGCCTTTGTCTTTGGAACAGATTTAAAAGACCCACCCGATTGCTCATGGTTTTGTCCAAAGTGGCAACCTTAGTTGCTTATTATATAAACTGGAGCTGATAAAATGTGCAATTTCCCATTTATTACATCTTTGCTTCTCTTAGACAAAAAGACAAGGTATTATTGGATCCTGCTGTATGGTTTAAAAATCATGGACTTATAGGGTTTCCCTGGTGGCACAGTGGTTGAGAGTCTGCCTGCCGATGCAGGGGACATGGGTTCGAGCCCTGGTCTGGGAGGATCCCACATTCCGTGGAGCAACGGGGCCTGTGAGCCACAACTACTGAGCCTGCGTGTCTGGAGCCTGTGCTCCGCAACAAGAGAGGCCGCGATAGTGAGAGGCCTGCGCACCGCGATGAAGAGTGGCCCCCACTTGCCGCAACTAGAGAAAGCTCTCGCACAGAAACGAAGACCCAACACAGCCAAAAATAAATAAATAAATTAATTAATTAAAAACAAAAAAAAATCATGGACTTATAAATGAGGGCCATTTGCATCCCAGGAAGCAAAGAGGTTTTGACTGGAAATATACTCTGCTGTATATAGGACTCTCAGTATAGTGCTTTTTACCCTAAAAGCAAAGCTTCTTGTGGAAAACCTGACTTTTCATCTCTTTCCAGGAAGATTCTACGGTTTTGACAGAAGCGAAACTGAGTCACACTGTCCCTGGAGGGGTAAGCCAAGCTCGTGGTTAAGAACAGAGCTAGTCTGTTTGGGTACAAAACTACTACTTAGCAGCCACGGGTCTCTGGGTAAGTTGCTTCACCCCTCTGTTCCTCAGTGTCTTCAGCTGTATGTAAATTAAGGATAATAGGAGTAACTACCTTATGAGATTGTTATGATGATTAAATGAGTTCCTATTTATAAAGTCCTTAGAACAAAGCCTGGCACATGGTAAGCACAACTTTAAGTGTAGGTTAAATGAGTAAGAGCTGAGCTTGCTTAAACATTTCTAGAGCTAGTTTTCTCTTTAAAAAATATTTATTTATTTATTTGGCTGTGCCAGGTCTTAGTTGCGGCATGCAGGATCTTCACTGGGGCATGCAGGATCTAGTTTCCTGCAGGGATCGAACCCTGGCCCCCTGCATTGGGAGCGTGGAGTCTTAACCACTGGACCACCAGGGAAGTACCGAGCTAGTTTTCTTTAAGCAGCTCTCTGGTTAGAGGGCAGAACAAGTAAATATCTGAAATCTGAAGCCCTTGGGTTTGAGGGTAGGGAAGGGGGCACTGGTTAACTGATCAGCCACCTCTTAAAGTAGAATGAGTCTCAATAAGGGCCCCCAAATCAGACGACTCTTCATGCTCACAGAACGGTAAAGTATTCATCGGTATATTTAACATTCGCTTATGCTTGCAAAGAGTCAGAAAGGCAGACATCCTGAGGCACAGCTCTTGGACAGGACTTTTGGCAAATGATATTTAGACATTCCTTCACATACCGCTATTTGATTTTAGGCAGTGATTTGTTAACTGGGTCATCTGTAACACATATCCCTTCCTTTTTTTGGAAATACACCTGTTTCTGGGATTTGATTTGGCTCCTAATTCAAACAGACCTCCAAGTGCTCTGAAACAAAATCAACCTAAAATTATACACTTTTCTAGAGTTACATTTAGGCCATATGGTTTAAGTTGTCCAAATGTCACAGAAGTAACAGCAGCAGCCATCATCATGCTTTACACTTACCCAGCATCTTTCCTGCCAGAATATTATGTAAGTTATAAAAGTTGCATTAAGATAGAGGTGTTAACCCTAATTCCAAAAGGACAGTCACTGCTGTGTTTCGGTTTAGCTCCATTCCATGGTGGATTGCTACATGAGAACTTCTCAAAGTCCATAATAGTTTCATGATGGTGTTCTTAATAACTGATAATGTCTCAACTGTGACCTCTTATGATATGGAAAATGGGTGGCAGGCATGTAGGACCAAGACCTTTTTCTTGGGTCTCTGAGAGGACTCAACTAAATTATTAGACTCACTGCAGTAGAGTCAGAGAACAATGGCCAGGAAGTCATTTCCAGAAACTCCTGTAAAATGCATTGGAAACGTCTGGGCAGTGAGGACATCTCAGTGCATCATCTTAAATCTTCACCCATCTGAACTTGAAATTCTCTAGCAGATGACCAGATCTGTTTCTTAGCATCCAGCACCTTGCGAGATATATAGGAGGTACTCAATAAACAAATGCTGGACAAATAAATGTATTAAATGCATAATTAGCCTGTTGCAACAACCAGAGAGCTTTACAGTATATATCTGGAGTAAATGTGATGGATTTAGGCAGAGCAAAGACAAGGACAAGGGACACTTGTCCTTGCTGGACAAGGGAAATGATACAGTGTTGGCACGGGCAGGTGTGGACCCGTGGGATGAAAGGGATCCTGAGAGTTGTTAGTGGTGAATTCTCTAAGTAGTATGGTGTGACTCAAGACAAAATTCCAGCTTGATTTGGCCTAGAATTAGTCCTGTGGTGTTGAATGTCTTTGGAACTATCTAGGCTGGAATACTGTGAAGATCTATGCTTGCCTGCTCATCAACCAACTAAACAATCAATGAACTGACTAACCAAGCCATGGGCTAGGTGCTAGGACCCAGAGATGAATACTTTTCTCAGGTGCCATCCTGCAGTCAATAAGCTCACAGTGAAATGCAAGAGCTCAAAATTCAATTTTTTTAAACATTTTGCCCCATACAGGTACTTGGCTATCATCTCCAAGTTGAAGTCATCACATCTGAATATCCAGGAAGTTTTATAATCAACTGTAACCATGCCTTTGGGTCAACATCCCATTACTGCCAGATTCTGCTTTACCTGCTTACCCAGAATAGAAAGACATTAAGCTAATATGTATTATTTCCCCTGCAGTCGAGTTTTTACACTGGAATACTAAAAAATACCAGGGTTTATACAGCAGTTTGCTGATGGCAGGCAGAGGTAAGGCTAAACAAGATAGGAAACTTTTTTTTATTGCTGGGAATTTTAAGAAGATGTAAAATAAGCTTGAAAATGTTTCATAATAGAATGGCTGTCATATTTATTTAAAAATCATGTGAGGCTTCAAAAAAATTTCTTGTCCACCATGGTCCCTTTCAGGCTGGGCAGCCCAGGCCTCCTTGTGATGGGCGTTCACTCTGCTCTACTGATGACTGATGACAGGGTATCTGGGAAGCAATGAGACACAAACCCAACACTGGGTTTGAAGTCTGGCTCTAGCACTTTCTAACTCTGTGATATCAGACAAATTTCTCTTTCAGAGCTTAGATTTCCTCTTCCATGAAATGCTAAAATAACAGCACCTTCCTTAAAAGATGATTATAAAGATCACATGATGACATTTGTACACCGCCAGGCATATCATATATGCTCGATAAATATTCATTCTCTTTAATTGAAAGAAACTAATTCACACATCACATTCTAGTACTTTCTATACCTCGATTCAGTATTTAATTATGTCCTCTGGTAATAACTAGAGATCTAGAATAATGACCTCAGGCTAAGCACTAGAAATATGGCTGCATCTGACCACCAGAGGGGATACAAAGTCAAGTCCTTTGAATCAACCTTGAATCACCATAAATGAATCCCATATGCTAAAACTGGGCTGGGTTCAAAGTGATACCCATCTTAAATGCAAATAATGTAGCTAGGGAAAATCCCCCATTCCTCAACTCTCAGGAGGATTCTTGGAGCCATCTAAATAAGTTCGAGGGTGGAAGAAACAATGAAGAGAGAATGTCCTCTAATAATACAATGATATTATAGGAAAACACAACAAAATTAGGAATCCTGGGATATACAGAGGAACATAAAGGTGACAAATAGCATCCACTTCTTCTCTCCTTTCTTACTCCTTAGTTGCAACATTAGGGGCCTGAGAAGGTGAGTGTGAGAGAAAAGCTGTGCTTAGATCTTCCAAGAGAAGAGCTTATAAGGCAAGAAGAGATTTTGACCCTGCTAGGACCATCTGATCGGGGCTTTTCATTTCCTGGGCTGCTCTAGATTTCTTAAGGCCCTCATCCTTTCCATGTAACCCCTTTGCTTCCTCTTTATTCCTTATTTTGGGTTGGGAGAGGGAAACACTTGGATTGATCAGGGCTTACTAGCCATGTGCTATGAGCACGTGATTAAACTCAGTGGACTTTCCATTTCTGAACTAGGAGTACTATCACAAGACTCAAGTACCCTTGTTAGAACAAAATAGCATAATAATTGCAATATAATCTAGACAGCAATTCCTCCTAATTTCTAGACAGGCAGTATTGCTTATCTGAAAGACAGCTAAATTTGTTTTGAGGTTGCATTTGAATATTAAACAAGCTATTTTGACAAAGCATCTGCATTCATTTGAGGTGGATTTGTGTGTGTGTGGCAGGGGTTGCTGATGAAGAGTTAGTTCTACCCTTAGGTTTGGCCATTTCAGATAAAACATCTACGTACTTGGCAGAGTAAGTGTTTACTATGGGATGCATCTTTAACAGTGGAATGCCACAGGAGACCGGGAGAGCATAGAGCTGGCTATGTGGCATGCATCCTAGGCTTAAAGGAGAGATGTAGATGGGTTCTTCCCTTGTCCCTCTAAGGTTGCCAGCCCAATTCACCAGGAAATGGAGACAGGGATTCAAGGACACACCCCTGAGGTGGAAAGGTGCCACTGAAAATAAAATAATGGCATTGCAAAGGAAGTACTTAAGAGGTTGGCAACCTCAGACACAATGGTGGCAAAAGGGAACTTAAATCACAAATCCATGGTTAATAATGAAGACTGGCACTTAGAATGGAAACGCTCTTAGGATGTAACTTTTCCCCATTAAAAACAGCTGAAAAACAAAACTGATTTTCTATGCCGTTGCTACTCCTCATTTCATAGTGGCACAACTCCCACCCCAAATGTTGTGGAATTATATTCAGTATAGATTTGTTTATCAGTTCTTCTACCCTATCTATTTTTCAGCAGCTGATTAGTCTCCCTGGGAGGTAGACACATCTCTGATCAAGAGCTGCTTGACTCTTTCCCATCCTCACACATGCATCCCAATATCCACATTACTTATAATAAATGTGCTTCTATGTACATATATAAACATATTTGTATGCATATATGTTCCCAATACTGTATTCAAAGACACATTCCAAATGGATGTATATATGCATTCATATACATATAGGAATCCAAATGGATTCCCAGAGGGAAATGTGGAACACATTGTTAAAATGTCTGTCATCCACGTAAGAGAAACAGAAATGTGCTGGGCATTGAATTTGCATACAGCCCCGAGCTCAGAGGTTCCTGTATGTGCACCGTTCTCCTGTTCTTGATGATGGGCATATCTGACAGAAAGATTCTGTCAGGATTAGCTCAGGAAAAACACCCCCAAGGAGATAATTTGAAGACATACTGAGAATTTGCCTCAATACATGAAAATAAACATGAAATCCTCAGCACTCTCTGCACATTGAGAAGTTCCCACCAACACCCCGCTGCACACCGGGGGATAATCTACTGGAGCTAATTAACACCAGTCATACACAGAGCTGTTAGAAGTGGTTGCCACTTAGGATTGATTTAGTTGCTGCAGTGCTTAAAAGAGACTTGAGAAGGTTTTTGTGTAAATGTGGGAGGAAAGAGGAGGAAATAAAAGTGTATAAACAGCTGCAGAATTAAAAGGTGTTAAGGTCTTTTTCTCCCCCTGAAGACATTAGGGAAACTTATTGAGAAACTATTAGTATTCCAGTAAAGAAAGCTTTTTACTTGATTTTATGTTTCCTTCCACGTCAAAATTACACACACACACACACTCTCTCTCTCTCTCTCTCTCTCTCAATGCAGAGTCTATAGATTGTGGCCATGAAAAAGGGCATGTTTTACTTCATAAGCAGACAAGCTCTTTGTTAGATGCTAACATATGGATTGTGTCATCTAAAAAAACAACAATCTTTTATCTCCATGTCTACTTCTCACTTTATTTTACCCTTCTGAAATATGTAGATTTTCAGCAAAATTATTAATTGGTAACATGTCTTAGGAAAAATCATCAAGGAATAAAAGGCCACAAACAATTCCTTCTTACTAAACTATCTTTGTGATATGATAAGGACAGAACAAGTCTAACTACTTTAAAATGTTCTTCCTCAAAGTGAATGTCATGGATGCTATCTATGAATAAACAATATCTCTGATAATCATGACACTGAAATATCACAACTGAGTAAATAGAGGTTTCAGCAACCTGCTTTTTATTACTGCAACACCACGGAAGTAATATTAAAAAGACCATTAGTGTAAATCCCATTAAGTCAGGCTTTGTGAAAATTGAGAGAGTTGCAATTGATTTTTTGCCCTGGTAAAAGGGTTTACCAAAGAAAATTATAATGACATAAAAAGGATTTCAGGGGAGAGAATGTGTACTTTGGATTTGAGAGTCTACTTTTTATTTTAGCTATACCATTTGTATCTGATATCGCTAGAAATCATTTTTGATTCAGGGTAGTTCTATTTGGCTATGTTTTGCTTTCTGTTAGTCGAGATACTGCTTATTAAGAATAATAAAGCCTACATGAAAAATTCTGTAAAATATATTTTTCCATAGGTCTAGACTAGCCTAGAAAATAAAATTCAACAAAAACACACTGACATTGAGTATCTGCTATATTCAAAGTCCTCTACCACATCCTCGGTAGAATAGAGAAACACACTCAATCTCTTCTCCATCCTTTAGAGGTTCAACCCAGGAGGGAAGACAGACACATTCACAAAGAACTGGGGAATGGCAAATAGGTTCATATTGAGAATCAACTCAAAATAACTGGAGCTATTTAGCTACCTGGAGTGTTTTGTAGAGATACGACAGGGGTGCTCGTGCTTGTGCTGTGATCAATTTATAATGTCTGTTGAGAGAGGGCATTAGCAGTGTAGAACATAGGCAATGTCTCTGCCAACTCTGGCCTAGAAGATGGAATATAAGGATGGGGTTAGATTATATGTAAGAAATAAGGTTTGAATGGTTAGTGAGGTTTTATTTTCACTATCTTTCAAAAAATAACCAATTGTTAGCCAGGGTTTTGGAGCCATTAATTGTGCCTCCTTATATGAATTTCAGAGTGGTTGATGTAGAAAATAAAAGCATGAACAAAGTATTCAATATTAAAACCGAAGGTACAAAAGTTTACAAGTGTCATAAATACAAAATGAGAGATTGCTTTGAACTGGACACAATAGTACAGAAGAAGTCAGGGGTTCTCAGAATTTGCAGTGTGGGACCAGCATATCTGAATGAGGCAAACAGGCTGATTATTAGGTAGAGAGAAAGGTTGTGTTCTTGCAAAATTAAAATTTTTTTTTTTGCTATGTCTCCAAATATTAACTAAAAGAGGCTAGCTGGAAGCAGCTTCTCATTCTACTCTCTAGATAGAACAGAAATCATGTACCAAAGAGGACTATGAAAGGTCGCCCTCCACCTTTATTTCCCCTCATTCTGCTTCTTGGATGTTCCCCCATTAGCACTGTCTTCAAGTGACGTCACGAACTGACAAGCCTTTCACTCTTCATTCTTTAAAAGAAGTAGGAGAGAGAAGGAAAGCTGAAAAATATTTCAACAAATGTGTGGACATATTTGTATTCATTTCATTAATTTACTTCTATAGCTAAACTCATCTACTCCAAGAGCACTAAAACTTTATGGATGCCAGTTTAAGAGCCTACTTTGTCTTCTGGGTCTACGGAGGCAGAGAGGCGTGCCCGAGGCACGGAAAGATGGAATGAAGAGTATCAGAACGTCAGTCTCACTGACATGCCGGCAGCTCCTCAACTGCCAGTTGTAGAAACATTTTCGGAACCTCCTTCACTCACAAGTTTTACTTTACATTGATGATTTTTAAAAACAATAGTTACCATTTTCCCATCCTGCTCCAGCAATTTCTGGTTTCTTTCCTTGGTCTTTTGAAACTCTATTTCCTTTCCTCTCTTGAATTTAGTTCTTCCTTTTCCACTTGATAATGTATCCTTTTGTGGAAGGAACCCAGCTGGGTTTTCTAGGCTGACTTCACATTAGAATAACCTCAGGATAGTTGGATTTTACTCATCAGACCTGGCCCCTATCCAAGACCAGTTACATCAGAATCATTCAAGGGCAGAAACTGCAGTGTGTGTGCGTGGGCGTGTGCATGTATGTTCTTCTAATGTACCCTTAGGGATTCTAATGAACATCCAATAGAGTGGATTACAGTAGACCAGGTGTGCTCAAGGTGTGGTCCCCAGACCGGCATCGTCAGCATCACCTGTAAACTTGTTAAAAATGCAAATCTCTGAGCCTTACTTACCTTCACCCCAGTACATCAGAAACTTGGAATCAGGGCCCAGATTTCTGCGTTTTTAAGATTCTTCTAGGTGATTCTGAAACATGTTAAAATTTGAAAGCCTCTGTGCTAGATCCTGATCCAGAAGCATCAGGATCACCCAAGAGCTCTACCCTTGACCTACTGAGGTTTTTCACAAGATCCCCAGTGACGTGTATGTAGGGCAGAGGCTGAGAAGCACTGTTCCAAGAACTTACTCAAAGCTCCATGCCCTTTGCCACACAGTTGACTGTTATGATCTTATTTGAAAATGTAATAATTATTCATTTCTCAAAATGGAACCCATTTATTCTTCAGCTATTAAAATACAAACAAAGCTGTTTTTCCTATGTGGTGCCACGTCCGAGCCTTTTCTACACCTGCTGTTTCTGTTCTAAGGGTATTTTCACATCTCCCGAGAAAATGAAGAAATAAAAGGTCCAAATTCCTTTGTATGTAACTTGTTGCTTTTCCCCTCAAAAGAAAAAAAAAAAAGGTCAAAATTCCTGATGTGTTCCTCAATTCTGAGATGTATCCATTTTATTCCTCTGGAAATAGGAACTCTGAGGTTTGACAAAGAACAAAGATGGAATCTTTGCTTTGTGTCTTCTCTCACACAGAGGAAGGAATCTCTGGGTGTAAAAAAAAATCTTTATTGACCGTATTAAGAGGCAGCAATGTCTATATGTGTATATACTGGGGTGGGTAAATTAGAGAGGGAAATGTCATCCCCACCAAGTCAAGTTCATCACCCCTTAGGTTCAAGCCCTGGTGTGAGGATGCCCCAGATTTCTCTATAACAGAGGGAGCTCTGTTGCTTCCTGTGATTATTCTAAAACTATGAGAACCAGTGTAATGGCAAAAGATCACAAACCCACCTGTTCAAGCACCTGTTTTTCTACTCTTCTATTTTCATCTGCATCTTCAGCCTCATTTAGCTCAGATAAGAACTGATCCCTTGAAACTGCAGGTCCTTTATTTATTTGGTATCCTAGCCTAAGCCTTAGTTTGGGAGGGGTAGTGAGCAGATGGGGAGAAGGGCTGTCAGATGATCTACATTTGTAGGTAACAGGACATTTTTAGAGTTTAAAACAGCATACTAAAAAATAATGATTTAATACTATGCTTGAATCTGATTAAAACCAACATGCAAATCAACTACACTTAATAAAGGAATTTATCATTGTATCTTTTTTTAAAATTACTTTTTATTGAAGTATAGTTGATTTACAAAGTTAGTTTCTGGTGTACAGCAAAGTGATTCAGTTACACATATATATACTCTTTTTCATATTCTTTTCCATTATGGTTTATTACAGGATATGGAATATATTTCCCTGTGCTATACAGTAGGACCTTGTGGTTTATTTATTCTATATATAATAGTTTGCATCTGCTAATCCCATCTTATAGTCAGAAAGTCTTAGAAAAATAAAGGATTCAAAATCAAATGTGAAGCGCTAAGAAATGAAGAAGTCTCCCTACCACACTAAAGTTAGTTTTCTTGTCCCAGTTTCACCAGTCTGTTCAAAACTTCTTAGTCACTCAAATTACTTCTTTCTGAGCTTTTCCACCACCACGCAGCCCCTGGGCTAACCCTGTGAGAAAATGACTTCTCTATTTAACCACTTAAGATGTGAATATTTGGTGTGAACCAGCTGCAGCTCTAATAACCACGGATTCCTGGAATCAAAGGCTAATTCTCACAAACAATACACTCTTCTTGTTCCTGAAAGCACACTCTGTAACCTTTGCAAGTATTATAAAAAGTAAGTGTGACAGGTCCAAAACGCAAGTGTAGCCATAAGTTTCTTACAATTGGATTAATTTCAAACTTCAGAAAAGTAAGTAGTTGAAGTTTTATGAACAAAGGTGATAACTGAGTACACACAATCTCTAGGACTATGGGGAAATTTTTGCAAAATAAGATGCACTGTATTGCCAATTTGGTCAACAGCTGAAACTTAAAATGCTGAATTTAAAATATGTTGATATAGTAGTGACAATCAAAGGTTGGTTTCTCTCTCACCTAAATACGATTTTCCATATTAAGAAATACAATCATTCAGAAACAATTTGTTCAAAGGATCCCTGAAATAAACCAAGCTCCACTCTCTAAAACCCAATGAGTTCCTTGGTAGCAAAGGAATATACACAGAAATGAGGGTTTATCGATTTTTTTTTAACTCCACAAAAACATCATGGAATTAGACAATCACAGGTGTGAACATTACCTAAATGTAAACTATATTAATGTGATTTTAGTGCAATTAAAATCCATTCCTCTCCTCAGTGAAGCATGACTTTAATAAAATATAAATGTTTTCAAAGTGAGGTCCTAACCAACTTGGAATCCCAGCGTGGAACAGAGCTGAGACACTCAGTGGGCGCTCAGCCAACGCAAGGAAGGAAGGATGAAGGAATGAAAGTAGTTCAAAATTGGGCACAGATACCTGTTAACAAAAGAGAATTATCTTTCCAGAATAAATAAAAAGTTATTACTTCTAAGAACATCATGTACTATTTTCAACACATGAATTAGAAGTAAAGGTACATTGGGCTTCCCTGGTGGCGCAGTGGTTGAGAATCTGCCTGCTAATGCAGGGGACACGGGTTCGAGCCCTGGTCTGGGAAGATCCCACATGCCACGGAGCAGCTGGGCCCGTGAGCCACAATTGCTGAGCCTGCGCGTCTGGAGCCTGTGCCCCGCGACGGGAGGGGCCGCGATAGAGAAAGGCCTGCGCACCGCGATGAAGAGTGGCCCCCGCTTGCCGCAACTGGAGAAAGCCCTCGCACGAACCGAAGACCCAACACAGCCAAAAATAAATAAATAAATAAATAAATAAATAAAATCAAGTAAAACTTTAAAAAAAAAAAAAAGAAGTAAAGGTACATTTTGGTATGGAACACATGCTCTGCAACTGTTTGAATTAGTATACTGCTGTCAATTATTCCAAAAAACAGCAGAGAAGAAAGGAAGGAAATGATCTTCTTTGCCATTTAAAAAATATACACATAATGGCACTTTGTAGTATTTGTGTAAAAATAACAAGTCACAATAATAATGCCAGCCCTTTTGGTTTTTAACTATTCTTAATTGAAATAAGATTAAATAGGTCTAAACTGGTAAATGTTCTGAGATGCTAACAGCAATTGCCTCATTGTAATCTTTGCTACTTAAGTACTAAAATATTATTCTATATTTTAGATGACTTGTGGATTTCCTTTTTATCTGAAAGGCTGTATGAGGAACAAAGCATTATGTTTCAGACAAGAGACCTCATGGTTTTCAAGATTCCAGGTTATTCACCCAACCATTTGGCCATCTCCCACCTACAAGGGGTCACAATTGAAAGTAAAGCCACCTCTGAGCAAATTTGTGAACTTCAAGGCCAAACAACTGCATAAATAATCTGTAGGCCACAGACCATCATCAAAGTCTGGAATTTATGCAAATAATTCTGCTTACATTGAACAGATCTGTAAGGCTGTAAGCTTTTCCAGCCTAAATAAACGAGTAATGGAGAGGTTTAATGGTGCAAGATTGCTCCCTACAGGCCAAACTGCAGAATTACATACAAGACAATTGGGGTGGAGGGGAAAAAGAGATAAACAATGTTTTATAAGGCATGTAGGTTATTTACTGACAAGTAGATGAGCGCAGAAGCATGTAAAGATTGTATAACACACATCGGGATATGTATTGACAGTTTTTCTTCTAAAACTACAATCCAGTTTTAGAGTTCTCCATTATTTCCTACTTTTTTCTTTTGGCGGTATCTTTAATCTTCTGAAAAATGTAAATTACTTTTCTGCTGGGAAAAAAGTTCTGTTTCAATAATGTATTCTAATACCTCTGAATGTATATTGAATCTCTATATTCTATAGAATTCTATAGAGAATCTATATTGATAAGTTTGTTTTTGGTAGAGTGATCAGTCACAAAATTTGGAATTAGTTTCCATGATTTGAACAAATCTCATGAGGAGGCAGTGGTGGTGGGGAGGCGACAGTTTATACTCTTACCCCCTGACTCTACACAGCTTTCAAAATTCATTTGTTCAAAACTACCTACTTTCAATATTTAGAGGGATTTAAAGATCATGTATATTTTAAACTGTATTTCTTCTTTAAGAAAATATCAAATACTTTGGGTTTTAATTAAGCGCAGATAGTACAGTCTATCTAACATAAAGGAATCTGATTTTTCACTGGAAAAATATCCAATTAATACTGAATTTCAGTAATTTATATAGCCGCTCACATTTTCTGAAATATGGAGAGTGATTTTTAAAATGCATATCTTCAAAACTATAAGACAAGTTATTAGAAATGCATTTTCCCTTCAACTGTAGAGAAATTCCAACTCTAAAGAGAGTAGTTTTCAAAACTGAATAATATATTATGGTTAAAACACATCAACAATCTGGCACACCATATGTATAAATAAACATATCCCACTATCACTGCACATGCCATAAATGAAGCCAATGAAACATCTGAAAAGGTAGAGCGAATTCTTCGTCATACTGTTACAGACGCGAAATAACACTGTCAGCCTTTTCTGAGAGATGCATAAAGGAAAGTTATCATTCTTAACACTGCTATTTATATAGTTCAAACATTCTGCTTGCCCATCTGATGAAGATGCTCCACATATCCTTAATTTTAAACACGATTTAGAACATATTCAGGTTGAAGAAGGAAAGAATACTATTCTTCATGATTGGATTTTGGTTTTGAATAATAAAGTTTTAATTATAATATATCTTTGAAATATTTAGAAATAATAAACTTAGGTGAAATTCAATTAATTAAAGAGTTCAAATACAACAAAATCACCAAAGAAAAGGCATTGTACTAGTAATAAATATGCTTGTTTATTCTGATTTATAGCCAAGTGTACATTGGTCAGCATTTTCCCCCAACTGAAGTATGAATTTTAAGCAATTAGGGGTGTAATAAATGTGTGTAATAGAATCCATGACTTTAAAAGTGGAAGTGATGAAGACATTAACCTACAGGTGTTTTTTTTCCCCTACTATTAGGGTCTCCTGAAGAGTAAATGTTATATACGTGGTGTTTAACTGTATATAATCATAATTACATAATGATTAAATGATCTCAATTTTCTTTTAATTAAGTAGATAATCTTTTTATTAGAAATAGTTTTCTATAATTAAATTGTTCAGGAGAAATTTTAGTAAAGATTGAGGACGAACCGTGTAATTTCTAAAAGCAGATCCATAACAAGCTTTCTGTGAAATTAATATTTAATTCATCTAACAATATTAGTTCTCAGTAAATTGGGTTGCTACTTTTCCAACGGATTTATACTTTGTCAGTCAGTATAATTGTGAATAGAATTAGTGAATATGTTCAGGTTATGTGAGAGAATTATTAATTAAGGGTAAGAAAAGTTTTTAATATTGCCCTCTTAGGCAAAATGGCTTTCAAAGGCCCTATTATTATTTACCTGGGGCAAACAAATTCATACGTAGAGCCCTAATTCTACCATAACATAATTATTAACCATAATAAAGGGTAAGAATTTTCCATTGCATTTATGAAGGCTTTAGGAACAAAATATAAAGCTGAATAATAAAAATTGTATTACGGTAGATACTTTTCCTAAGGCTGGCTATCAAAATCAACTATAATTATTGATCACAAGAAAGAGTGTCATTATTCTGCTGGTATAATTGTAATGCTCATAGCAAGGTAGACTTTTTACTGTGTTTGTGCATTGTTTTAATGTGGATTTTGCATCGGGAAAATTGCTCATATATGCAACAAAACTATTTTCTCTCAGCTTGCAGAATTTTGACATTTTTTCTTATTTGTGTATTTTCATTATTCTCATGCTAAACATGAATAAATTCTAAAACTAAATGCACATTATCAATATGAATTCTAGGCCCATCAGATCTCCTTCTAGCAAGGAATGTTACTTTTACCTTTGTTACATTCTCTGTAAAACTTATTGGTAACATACTTTCAGAAAATGCCAGCCAATAAACTACACTAAAATAATTTTCTTTATAAAAGCACAGTGATCTTTGGCATCGTTCACTATTTTCAAAGCCATAAAAGAACAGATAACAAATATATGACTCACAAATTATCAATTATGAAAAATAATCTGGTTCAGAAAGCTGCACTAATGCAAAAAGATGGATCACTTGTCACAAACCAATAAAGGCTATTGTTTGTGAATCCAATATTTGATTTTATCATTTATGTTGGGCAACTTAAAATGATTTTTAAACCACATTACTTTTTGAAAAAAAAATTGTTATAAAGGTGAAAGTGGGGGCTTGCGGGGAGAAGAAACCAGATGTGTAATCTGTCATCCTTGAAACAATTTATATTCTTACATTGAGTCCAGCCTACAAATCTAAATCGCAAAGACCTGGTCAGCAAGGATGGATGCATTAGAAAGAACCCTACTGTGTTCCAGAAAATGGACAGAAGCAGGAAGGTTAGCAGACTTTGACTCTATCCTTCCTTTTCATGTGCCATTCCACTGGCTGAAAATTTGCAGCTATGATGCTTCATTATGCAGGGAAGTTTAAACTCTGTGTTTCTTAAGCTAACTGTGGTTTGTTACACTTCTTATGAAGGTACCTGCTTTTGCTTACTTTGTATTACACAGAGGAAAGCACAATGAGGCTACCAAGCTTAGAAACCCTTCATGACCAATTCTCTTCCAGACTGTTTCACATTCATAGTTTTATAATGAAGGTCAAGAGGTACAATTCTCACCAACCAAGAAGAGCATCTGTGTGCATTACTGGGGCCAGAAATGTCCTATATGGTGTTATTCAAGGGCCACTTGAATGCTCTACCTGCTCTCGGATATCCCAGTTACAACCATTTACACCTGCTTGTAAGTAAGGGCTTGGATGTCTAAGAAAATCAGAAATACTTTGTCCACAAGGCCAGTGATAAAATGTGCATATGTTATCTGGAGGTGGCGCATTTCCACTCCTAGACAACAGATTTGATCATCAGATGATACAGGGCACAGGTGAGTTTCAGTGACATCATAATGGCAGACACAGGCAGAGGGTAGCAGGGACCATAATGCAGATAATGGGGAGCAATCCCAGGATAATGATGTGCCCAGATGGGTATCTAATGGGGAGAATGGAAAATGGTGAAAGAAGGGATGGGTTTAAGGGTAGAAAGGTCACCACATCCTAGAGACATTATTGCACAATGGGCCTTTACCATAGAGTTCTCCTCTCCTTACTCAGTGAAGAAACACTAGAAATTCTGAAATAAATAGAAAAAGGGAGAACTCAAGGGCCTAGTTATATATGCTAAAACATAGTAAGAAAATTAAGTATTAAACCCTGGCTCAACCCCTAACAGCCCTGGCTTGTTTGAGGTGGGGGTCATGAATTTTGCTTAAAGCAGGGCTCACGAATGCTCTTGGATATATTCCTACTTGGACTCAGAAAAGAAGTGAAAATGAGGCTGGGGGGAATGGACATAATTGAGTAACTATTCAATTATGGCAACTGCTAGCTAATGAAGACCTATTACAACTAAGTTTTTAATAGAAAATGTGCTAATTGACTATGTTGGAACTCAGAACAAGCATATGGCTAAGATGTTTGATTACCTAGTCTGGTTCCATGTCAGTGATCAACTATAACACTGTAAAAATAAGAGTTTCTATGACAACTACTGAGCTTGCTGACTAAGGTGTGGGTGACCAACTTGAGGGATGAGTTTCTCCAAATCATGTACCTTCCATTAGTCCCACACTGTGTGACCTGGAGGCTCACCAGCCGAAGTGTGTTTTTTCTTGTCCCTTACTCAAAACATCCGTCTTGCTCTCAGCCTTGGCAAAGCTTAAATCAGACTCTTACGTGAAGAATAGAGCATAGTATTTATTTTTTAATCAGAAAGGGTATATAAAGCTATAAATTTAATCTGCTTATAGAAGTGAAACAAGTCAACACACAGTCCACCTAGGTCTGAGTCTAGTGTTCAACCTCAGGAGTGATTATAATGATTTCTGAAGTTTCTGGAGAGGGCCAGTCTCGAAGTCAAAGACAGCCTGTACAGCAACTTTCAGGAGATGGGTATTTCATCATCCATAATTTTAGACAAAAACTTTCTTTTCCAATGTCATTCTAAACTAAAATTCAAAACAGGTGTTTGATCCTAAGGCTGTAACCAAAATATTCCCCCTTATAGCCTGCAACTCCGATAAGACTTCCCTCGGAAATATAATGGTTACATAGCCCTTGTATGGCTTTAACAAACCCCTATTTTCTTCTTTCTGCACCATACAATGTGCAGTCTATTTGCACCCATTCAGGACTAAATTACAGATAAAGTTACAGCAAATTTGTTTTCTCAAAAAAGCAGTCAGCCCTAATATCCCTTGAGTAATAAAAGCCTTGTCTTTCATTCAGAACTAGAACTGGCATAATTTTCTCCAAGAAACAAACTCCTACTTCCTGCGACAATGGACCTGTTCTTAAAATTCTGAATGGGATACAGCTCAATTTGCAGGTGTTCAGGTATAAAGGTAAAAGGGCATTTGACCCCCCAACTGGCAATTGTTGCTGTGGTAGGTAACTTCATTCTCCTAGTTATATCATTCTATTAGATAAGCTGCCAGAGTTTTCAGCTCTGAATTACAGAGGTAGGCTCAAGTGAATCAATAATTTATACAGATATATCTCATTCATTCTGATGGTATAAAGATACATACTAACAGCCTGCTGCAGCCACAGAACAAAGCCAGTGAGACATTATTTAAAAAGAAAGAGAGAAAAAGAAACCCATTTATCTATGTGAGCAAAAACATTACGTAATAATGACCTCATGGCTTATTAATTTTATTTTTCAACTGTTTTAACAAATACTGTGATGAGATAAATAAGCCTTTTATGAATCTCAGTAAGGTTGCTCTGGCGATCATTAAGCTAACATTTCAAACTTTCAGATTGATTTTAAAATAGAATGATGTTTTACATACCAATATAATACAAATCACTTGAAAAGATTCGCGCACCTAAGAAGTTTACATTAACTAGCTTAACTAAATCCCTCAAATATTTCATTACTGAGTTTCAGTATAAAATTACTTTTTAAAAGATGAGAATCAAATACATTTAGGGACTGTACACTAAGACTATTGTTAATATAGCCTTATGCTGTTAATTATTACCTGGGGACAATTACATAGTGTTTCATTCACTAATACTATGACATTTTTATTAACTCATATTTCCTGTGCTAACAGTGGTGCATTAAAGAAGTTATAAATAAGAGGGCAGCAAATATTAAAAATGTCTACTTTAAAATTCTTCAATCATGTTAAAGGGAATCTGAGTTCCTCTCAAGGAAAACAGTACCAAAACCAGTGTGGTTACAATATAAATTAATAATCAATAGCCTAGATGGCTTGAATAATATTTTTGTAAGTTTCTGTTGTCTTGTCCTTAAGGATGAAGGGAATTCATGATCTAAAAACATGATAAAAATCTCTCCTAGCAACTTTAATTATAAACAGTGACTGTTACTTGACAGATCTGAAAATTTATCTGAGGATAAGATGCATTAGAATGGGTGCCTTGCCCATTCTACTTCTTTTAGTTCAAGGCCGGACACATGTCTGGCTTGAACACATGAACGGATTATGTTCAGAGCTGGTTCAGGAAGACTGTGCAAAACTAATCAGGGAAATAGATCCAAAGAGAAGGAGGGTAGCAATTAGAGATAATACTCAGGTACCCTATTTTCCTCCACATGGAGAAATTTCCCTTCTTTTCCAAGGAAACCCCTTGGGAAGTAGGGCAGACAATAAAAGTCTGAAAGAAAAGAAAGTACGCATAGGAAAGACAAAGAGAACGAGAGCGAGAGCGAGAGCGAGAGCGAGAGCGAGAGAGCGAGAGAGCGAGAGAGCGAGAGAGCGAGAGAGCGAGAGAGAGAGAGAGAGAGAGAGAGAGAGCGAGCAACGCTGTAGTCTCTACCTAGAGTCCTTTAGCCTTTCTGTGTTATGCTCTGGGGCTGCCTGATGTAATCAGTTAACATTTCTGGCCTTCCAAGAAAATATAGCTTGTCCCTTAAAAGTAGAGAGAAGAAGGAGAAATAATGGAGTGCCCCATTTCTGACAGTCAAGAGGGAGAGTACAGAAATGTTCCCACACTGATCTCATTAAGATGACGAAAATAATGAGTGTGAATCTTATGTATGAATCTCACAGTAGACAGAGGAGGGCATAAATGTATCCCACATTCACCCTTTTATGATGCCTGATATACTACATTTATTCTCAGCTTCATCTGATACTACTGTTGGGGGTTTCTGTTACAATATTACAGCTTTAACTTCCAGTTTTGCCGCTGAAGTCATCTGAGTCAGTCATTCAACACAGCTTTATTGAGTGTGCATGAAAACGGGGAAGATCTGTTAATGGAACTGAAATGCATCTCAAGTAGAACAGCCTGAATTTATCTCCTGTCACTGGTTGTAATAATGGATTAAAAATACTGAAAAATGGCATTTTTCAGTTTGCAATCTATTTTTTTCCTAGTTCCTTAAACTTAGGTTAAACATTCTAGTCAATTAGAAATAGAACCCAGGTAGTATTACGTCTCCCGCATATTTTTGGAGGAAGACTCATGCATTTTTAGCAAACACTGATGAGAAATTTTTCCTTGTGATTTACTTCCCTTTCTTAGGTCCAGTGTAGGATATTTCCAAATAATAATTTTAAGTTAAATCATTTTCTCAAGATTGATACAAATTTTGAAAGGTTACAACAGCTCTCAGAAACAAAAACCTGTGTTGTTGTGGTCTTATGTATTATTCAAGCCTAAATGATCCAAGGGCCCTCATACTTAAGGACTTCAAAGCATTTCATATAGATGATTTCATTTAGCTTTCTTCACTCCGGTAACTCCAATAGCAATAAATTGGTGCACCAAATTTATAGCAAACTATACCTCACATAATTTATATAACAAAGTGGGAAACACCCTACAAAGTCTAATAGTATCTTAACATATGCCCAAATTATTATTAATTCAGTACTTCCACCACTTTGTAAAGGAATATACGCTTCCATTTTTTTGCTTAATTATATGCTAGAAAAGTTTTGATCTATGTAATTTTAAAGGAAATTTAGGATTAAAGCAAAACAATGAAACTGGATCACCAGTTGTCCTAGGTAATTCACAATACATACACTTTTTTCCTGGCATTTATTCAGTCTAATGGAAATTTAGGCCATGGACAGGTTCATCTCAGCTACCATTAAATCAATATGGATCAATATAGATGGTTTAAACTGTTTAAGCAACTCATGAAAGTATGTGTTTGAAACCTGGGAAATATATTCTTAATGAGTCTACATTTACTTTCGGGAATAAGTAATTTATACTACTTAGAGGCCAAATGACATTTCTTTGCTTGTCTAAAATGTACCTCACTTAAATACACAGTGAACTTTTTGTGTCCTTTATTACTATATACACATCTCTGCAGTGTTTGGGGGAGCTGTAATGTGATGTGATCGCAACTAATAGAGAAGTTCATCAGAAGGTAAGATATGCACTTATTACTTGAACTGCAGGAATAATACTAAGCAAAGTGAGCACAGATTTACTATTTTGAATAGGCAGTTCCAGCCCTTTCGATCAACACATTCCTGAATAGGGAATACCAAGAACTGGGAGCCTAATTTTACACGTTTAGAACTCTACAGGACAATGTCACTTGGTTTTCCTTAATTAAGGACAACTTGACTTATAAACTTCGGGACAGAGATTCTCTCCCTCTCTCTCCCTCTCTCCCCCTCTTCTTCTCTTCTCAATGCTGCTGTCTTCTAAGCGTCCATTACCAACAACTGGGGGAGAAGAAGAGTTAGTGCCTCAGTAAGTTCCTCTCCCTTATGGCACTTTAATTTCCTCTACTGTAAAATGATCTCTAAGCTGCCTTCCAACTGTAACATTCTATAAATTCATCTGCACCCTTAAAAGCCTATACAATCTCCACCTTTGTAGACCCCTTGCCTTTGCCATGAGGAAGGTGCTCTATCCTGAGGTAGGATTGGGGTAGGTGTGTTCCTGGCATCCTGAGCACCAAGCCATGATTGCATTGAATCTACTTCCTACATGTGATATTTCCATTCTACAGCTAGTACTCTATGAAGGGACTGATAGGCTTTGTGAATGGTTCTATGTCAGTATTTATGATATTGCCACTGTGGGGAAATGCATTCCAAGGTTTAAGCAGCTATCTTACAAAACAGAGTTTTACATCTTGTTTGGAGGTTGTGAGTCTATATGAAAAAATATGTAGTTTTAACTATATATCAACCAAGATTTAGGACTTAGAAAAAAAACTGTGGTAGGAGGCTCATATTCTGAGAATTTAAAAACTAAAGGAAACAGTGCACACCCAAACTAGTAGAACCTTGGTTAAAGGTCTCTCTTAAAAATACCAGCCTCCTGGTTGAGGCATGCAATAGTCTCTTGCAATGGAAAAACCAAACTCGATTTAAAATAATTTAAACAAAACCAGATAAGTTTTCAATATTGCTGCCTAACTAGAAAAAGGGACCTCAGCTATCTGAATTTCTATATTTATGAATTAATTTTCTCTGAGTAGCAGCCATTACTTTACTAATATCACTTCAAAATATAACACCTCTTATATGCAACCTCAGCATAATAATTTATGGATAATTAATGGACTACTTGTAGCCTTGGCAATCTCTTATTTTAAATGAAATCCAAAAGATTTCTCTAAGGAAAATAGTATTTAATTCACCAACATTTTATGACAAAATTGGATGATATATTCTTGTTTCAAACATGTAAGTATTGCCTGAAGTCTTCTTGGCAGAAACTGTAAAGATGCTAACTATGGAAAATGCAGCTGAATTATTTGTATATAGCTAAGTGGAATATAAAACATCATATATTTACTTATTTTTGATAAATTACAACAGTAAAAGTTTTTTGATTCCTATGGGGAACTGAGTAACCAGCCATACAGAATAGCCAGTAGAACGTGTTATCTTCCCTGTTTTAAATGACTTTCCTATTCCACAACCCTTTTTCCTTCCCTTCCAATGAAAATCTAATAGGTAATCAAGCCTAATAAAGCATGCTTTTATATCTCTAACATAATGATACTCATTTAGGAATATAAAGACTATCTATTAGTCATAACTATAGTACAATGTATGGACAAAACCCATCTAAACTTCATAATGATAGAGGTTATATTACTTAGGCCAGAATTAATATTCACCCCACTTCTCCATTTCAGTGAAGCACAACAATGCACCCTTGGAATCGGTGTAGAGAAGAAAACTCTCGTATGGGTTTTCATAAGGGGAAGATTCAATTCTTCAATCTCTATGAAGCCAAACAAAATCTTTCCTTTCACTGGACTCCAATGCAGTCCGTAATTTTGTATAGAGATCACTAATTCTTTCTCCAGATTGATTACCTATGGGAATAATTTGCATTGTATGCAAACTACCAAAAATCTAAACTAGACTTTACCACCAAGAGCATGAAAGTAAACATAGTTAAACTCACATTAAACTTCATCTAGAGCATGAATTCTCAACAGGGTTGAGATGGCACCCAAGGGGGTAAAAATTGGTTCTTGGGGGAGAGCAAAAAGAATCTTAGGTATCACAATGATCTGTGGCCCTTCAAAGCTCAACACTCCCTGAGAAAATCTTATTCCTTAGTATTTCATTTCTCTCATTAAAGTAAATGAAAAGCTTCCCCTTAGAGAGGTGAATATGAGAAAAACAGAGAAACACTGATTTAAAACAAAATAAAAGCCAAGCTTTGTCTCTAAAATCTTTTTTCCCATCCTTAAAATCAGGGTTGCCTTTCATTTTTATCTAAATATCTGTTTACACTTTGATGTGATTTCTATCTTTCCTTGCTTCTTAGCTTTTCTCTGATTTTCTCTTCATTACTTCCCTTTGAGCCAGTGGCTGATGACTGGTGCAAACACGAGAAATGGTCACTCTTTCATCTTCCCTCTGTTACTGATCTCTAATGTTACCACTTGCTGAGTATTGGATCTCTGTCATCACAGCAAAATAGAGGACGCAACACAGTGTCATAACTCACACACTTACTATGGCAGGAGTGACTACTGCATCTATAGTCGATTCTGAATGTAATGTTAAATCGTGGTAAAATGATGGCAAAAAAGGAGGCAATGAAAATCTTCCTTAACAGCATTTCAGGTTAGTTTCTCACTTGGTACATTAACTCTAATACACCACAATTCTAAGGTATATCTACATAATCGGTCACAATAGAAAAATCAGACAATAGAAAGCATTCTACTCCTTATTTCTTAATATTTACCCAATGCAAAGGGGCATGAAAACATGTGGAGAGTGAAGTCACTGTCTAAAGTATATTAATGACTGCATTGCTGTTGTAATTTACAATCTTTCAGAAGAGTTATTACTCTTACTTTACAGAATTTTACTAAAATAAATTATACAATTATCTCATTCATTTAAATTTTCTCCTTTGAAAAACACTTTACAGAATAATATTTTGCAATGGAATATGGCTTGCTATTTTGCTTAAAATGCATGTGCCTAACAATTTAGATTGAAGCTAGGGGGTGGAAAATTTTTCAGAGGACAAGAACATTGGTTTAGGAATCTGAGGACAGAGAGTGAGACACCTCTGATTTCATTATTTTATAAGTTTTGCTCCTTAGTCAACTTAGTTGTAAAATCTGGATGCACCATATTTTTTAAGGGTCTCATAAAGGTTTTGAGGCTGTAACTACCTGATGCATAATACAAGGAGGCTGCCTGGGGAAATGGCACAGCAGCCATACAGCCAGAAGGAGACCACGATGAGGCACTGGTGTCATCCCAACTTTCATTGCACATACCATTAAGGTTCATGAGAAGGCTAATTCCTAGATTCAATATGGTATCATTGTTATGCTGATGATATCTGCAGTTTATGTTTGATTATACTATAGCACAACAGTACTGTACTTGAGAAAAAGTGAAATAACTCGATTTTCCTCAAATCACCCACAGAAGAAAACGTCCCCAGATTATAGCATCTTACTACTTCCTGCTTTAGAGAACAAAGGAGGGAGAGCAGAAATAATAGAAAATGTGTGCGATGTGTTATAAGAATTAAATTCTTCTTGTTGAAAATATAAAATAAAATTTAAGAGGAGTAAGCCTTTCAGAGAGTAGTAGACTCTGTGCCTTATGTTATCATCTCCCTCCAAAGAGCAGGAGCCCCTTTTGCTGACATCGATTAAAATAAACAAAACAGGGTATTGGCACCATTTAAAGAAAGCTAAGCGCTGATCTGAGGAAGTGCTGCATCGGTATATGTAACAGCCACAAAAATAAAACAAAAAGATTATACATTTAAATAGACCTGCAAACTGAACTAGAGCATCACTCCTCAAGGATTGGAGAAATCTAGTCAAAATGTTTTGTTTCATTAATATCTGATTTTAGCTAATTGTGATCAATCCTAAAACTCAACTCACTTCTAAATTGTGGTCTTTGGGGGGGCTTTTACACAGCTGCAAGAATTTATATGCAATGCTTTTCGGAAGGTACCACTTAAAAAAAAACTATTTTTTCATAGGCCAATGCTTGCAAAAATTTTCCTTCCATGGAATTCAGATAAATTTGGAAAAAATGTATACATCAACTTAAAGTGCCAGCACGTTCATATGAATTGGGCACACAATCTATTTACTGAAAAGAAAAATATAGTACTAGAATCTTCTAAGTGTCAATACTCTTTGACTTTGTAAAAGGAATTTTAGGCAACTTTGGAGGTATACAATCTTCTAAATCAATGAAACTCTGTATAGGCTTTCTTTTTTTCTCACTTACACACTTGTGAAGGAAATGTTTAACGTACCTTTAAAATTTGTGTAAATTAAATTGGAAGTATTGTTTATAAACTTAGTAAGTCCTTATGTCAGAGGAAAGCATCTATAAAGAAGGGTGGGCAAAAGGTCTTGGAAGTTTAGATTTACATAATTCCAGGAAAATTCAAGAATACAAGGATAGGACCATCAGTTATAGATCATTCTGCTTTAGTACTTGTTTCTTTGGTTTTCAGGGGTCCTTCTGTTTTGCTGTTGTGGGAAAAGTAACAAAAATTACATCTGGAACATTTCCAATTTTTTCTGCTGGCACTAAAAAAAAAATGGTAGCAACAACAATAAAAGCTTCTATAAAAATCATTTGAAAATTGCTAGAAACCTGAAGCATAATCTTGTTGGTGTGGTATTACTGATGTCTCACACTCTTGAAAATAGACATTTCTGTTGAAATTTAAAATTACCTTCCATATGTCCAGTACAATCACCCTCTTTTGTTCAGTGATATGAAGGCTAGTAAGACTTGAATCTAAACTACAGGTGATATAGACATGTCTTTGTTTTCACATTAACATTTCTTCTTAAGCGATGCTCCCTTTTTAGTCCTTGAACATGAAGGTCACTTAAAATGTCCTTATTGTTTGTAATAACTTTTAGAAAAATCCATATGTTGTTTAATAGCAGCAGGCTTTCTACACAGGAAGTACTTGATAAGGTTTCCTCGGGAGCCTATTGTCTTCAGATCATTGTACTATATTCCCATCGCCTCTGCAAGTTCAGTTCCTCCTTTGCTTGTGCTTCCTCCATTTTTTTTTTTTTTTTTAATCATTTGGCTACACAGAGCTGTCTCATGTCATTCTTTGCATACATCATCACTGTTTTTTCTCTTTGCCTGCATAATGGCCCAGCTTTTCTGAGAGTCGCTGTTGTCCAGAGTGTGATCCTTTACTAAAATGGGGATTGAATGAAGGTGGAGCTCAAATTATCTAGGAGCAAAGGGAAACCAGGCATTTGAAAACGACCCAGAAAGGAACGAGTAATGAACCAGAGTGGCCTCAATGAATTGCTGTAGAGGGAATTCTCAGTTTTGACACAAAAGGAATGCCTGGATACCAAGGAAAACCTAGGGGGAGAATCTTGGTAGGAAGCCTGCCTCATCGGCTGGTCAGCCCGGAGGGCTGAAGCCAGTAGCTCTCCAGATAGGAACAGAAACACATGTATTTTATGAGTAACAGTTAAGCATTCAAACATGCTGTTTTGGAACACAAGGTACTTTGAGGAGTTGACATCCCTTCGTAATTCATGTTCATTGTTCCTCTAACTAAAATATGTGTCTCCCTTTAGTTATTCTGTTAGGAATTGTACTTTAAAGGCAAGAGGACATTTTTGATAATGCACATCTTAAACTTTTCATTAAACTACCAAATTTAAATTCTACCTTTTTGTGCACTCTGACATTTTTGTCTGGCATTTTCATTAATTTTGCGACATACATAAATGTAGCTGAAATGTTAACTGATCAATACTTTGTCTCTCTCATGTAGCACTAGCGCTCCATTCCCTAAGGACCACACAGCAGAACAGAAATTAAATGTGTAAAATATCAAATGTTAATGTTAAACACAGCGGCACTTACTGTATAACGACAGAAAAGGCTAAAACAATTCCAAATGGACAGATGGTACCACAAATTATCTACAATCCCATTTAAAGATTAAAGTTTGTCCTGTAAAATAATTCTTTGACGCACACTGAAGTGTGTCCTTTTTACTGATAGCCCGGTTGTCCAATTATTTTTGTGCTCATTAAAGTGAGAAATGACAGTACTGAAAAGAAAGAGAGAATGTACACTTTTTTTTTTTCCATGTTGCACCCACTGACATCCACAAGAACACAAATGTCTGGTCAAGAGCCTGATGAAAATTAGGCCCAATTTATGAGACATTTCCACGTCTACAATAGATGATTCCCAAAGACAAGCGGTTGTGCCTTCCACATCACATACGTCTGTGTTTGCTCTTAAGCATACAATATTCATAGTAAAATTTGGAAACCTAATTCATAGCACACAACAACAAGGACATTCATTCCCAGGAACGTGTTTGCTTATATTTCATCCATCACCTTCCAGGCCGATTTCCACTTCTAATACTGTAAGCCAGCTTTGAACCTTCCATAGAGCGCGTAGGTAGCACATAAAGAAGCCAGGGCAGCTCTCCCCCTGCATTTCACATACTCTCCACTTTAACTGACATAGGGACAAAAATTATTGTTTTTCCATTTTAATTTCATTATTCTACATTTATTTTTGGATAGTAAATTAGAAAAGAAAAATAAAGTGGAATAGAAAAAAGGCACTTAAACATAAAGTTTACTGATCTGGGCCTAAAACCAAGTGGCATAATGGTACAAATGCATGTGCTCCATGTGAGGCAGCTGCATTTATGAAAAAGTGGGCCAAGTGGAACCAATATTATAATAATAGATCCGTGATCCATCAACAGGGAATGATGGGAACAATATGTTTGTAACAATGGGGTGCTGCTCATAGCTTCTCCTAATGGAAAGCAGTTCTTTTCAAAAAACTGGCCTAAAAAAGGCTCTGGTTATGCAATAAGATCTTTGAAACATTTCATTTTTAAATACATCATTGAATATCTACAAGATGAATAAAAATCCTACAACAGTTATTTTTTCCCAAATCGTTATGATATTAAGATTACAAGGTACATATTTTAAAAGCTCTTTTAAAAAGGAAATAATATCCACGTGGCTTGGGGCAAGGTACTTAACTTGTCTGTGCCTCAGCTTCTCCCTCTGTATATCAGGAAAATAATAGTATCTACCTCATAATAAGGTTGTTGGGAATATTAAATTTATTAATGCATGAAAAGCACTTTCATGCTTTAGTGCCTGTAAAACAGTTCTTTGGCACATAGACTTGTAATAAATACTAGTTGTTGTTATTATTATATAAGGATCTTTTTGTATCAGAATTTAATCTGAGGCTAAAATAGATGACTGAGAGAGGATTATGAAATAGTTTAGAATTCAAATGGAAGGTCTAGGAAAAATTGCTACAAAGCATTAAGCTATGTCTATCATCATTTAATAGCTAGCTTTATTAGAGCAAACCCTTATTTATATGGTATCATTGAAGAAAGTTTCTCCACATAAGAAAAAAATTTCAGAATGACTGACTGACTGGATCATTGGTTGGTCTATTGATTTAGACAGTCATTTTCATTGGGAGCCTACTAACGCTAGATACTCTTCAGGTGATGCTAAAGTCCCAGGTGAAAAAGGCAGGGTCCCCATTCTCCTGGAACTCTTAGTTCAGGTTCAGATAAATGAAGCTGGCTTTTGTTTTCATTGTTTTAATAACATTCAGTGGAATGTAATTCAGTGCTTCTTTTTTTTTTCAATAAAGCCATTAATATTGTTGTTTCTTCTCAAAAGTCCTGTTAATGTGCATTCACATTGTAGTTTTTGGTCTCTTTTTTCACCATCAGTGTCAGGAGTCCCTTTTCCTACCTTTATTGTGGCCTCCCCCGCCCCCCTTATTCTGAAAGCATCTTGCATTCAGCTTGTGTTTTTGTAGGACCCGGTCTGTTAGAAACTGACCACCAGCTAAGAGAGAGACTAGTACATTTCTTCCCCAGTGAATTTTGACTCCCTTTCAGTGAAATTACTCAAGTACCATCATGTACATGTAGCTAAGTTTCTCAGAGGTTCACTGCCTGATTTTTTTTTTCAATCAGAAAGAAATTGTGGAAAAAAAGTCTGCCATCTTGAATTCATTTTACATGAGTGACCTCTAGAAGCCAGATGAAGTTTATGAAGACTTACACACACATTGTAATGCTAAATTGCTCAAAATGAAGGTTCCTGAACAAATGATATAATTATATAGGTTTCTCTCTTTTCAAATTTCACACATAGCTGTGAGGAATGACTTTGGAAGGAGTGAATCAAAGATGGCAGCATGACATTTTCAGTAGAATATTATTGTGTCTCCTATAAGGCCCCTTGAACCTGGAAGTAATGGCATAAAATACACACAGAAACTCAATATCATTTTTTCCTCATTAACATCAAAGTGCCTCTATGATGCTGAAAAATAATAATAAAGTTTGGTTAACAGTACTCCAATGTATTTATTATGTGAAAGAGCTAAATACAAGAATATTGAAAGAGGCAGATTTTCTTTTCTAAAACTTAATGATGATGACAGTCGCTTTCTTTAAGGAGACAACAACATGTCTATGGGAAGCAGGCTGCCTAACTTTCTGGTAACTTACAACACAAAGGGACATATACACTCTTTGTTCCATGTGTTCAGACATTAATGAAAGTCCCATACAAGGCCTGAGAGGAGGACAGAGCTCAAAGTACTAAATAGATGTGCATACACTCATTTGAATGGTAATACTAAAATGTTGATTTGTTACTATAATTAAAACTCTTCTTGTAAGCCCCTTATAATAAAGTCATATTCTGAGAAACCGGCAACTATAAGGAAGCATGAGGTACTCATATTCTAACAGATATGACAATAAAATAAAAGATTTCAAAAGAACGACTCCACTTAAACTTCAAACCGAAACCCTGAATAAGCAAAAATAATGTGAGAGCAGAAAATCCCAGCTGAAGCTCAGAGGAAAGTATTCTTTCAGATTTTCTAGCTTTGCAAGTTGGTCTCATCAGCAGTTTTTAAATAACCAAAGTAAAAGGCTGCAAGATGAACATTGTCAGAGGACTATTTGGATCTATCAAACTCTCACTCATGCCTTTTTAAAAGCTGGAAATCTCAGAAATAATAAAATGTGCCTTAAATAGGTCACATCCACTTCCAACTAATTCACATATTAAATTACTACCAACTAGCATTCTACTGCCAAAGATTTTCATATTTTGAAAAAATATCTACAGGACAAATAAAATTAAAATGAAGATGGTCAAGATTATTATTATTTTTTAATGCTAAGGACTTTTCTTGGCTCTGCTATTGGGATTTGGAATTATGCAATATGTAAAATTTTACATTTTAACTGTCACAGAGAAAATTATACATTGGCTGAGATGTCTTATATTCCGGAAATCTGAGGCGGGGATGTATTCTTGGACTCAGACCCTGAACAATCCATCAGGTTCCTGCCCACGGCAAATCTGCCCAGTCAAGTCTCAAAATAGAAGTTTAAAATGGCCACATCAACATAACTGTAACTATTGCCACAGAAACATGCAGCTATGATTACTGAATTTAATGAATAATAATGTAAGTAATACAGTATGATCATACCACAAACGCAGCGAGGCTCCTTGCGGGTGAATCCCAGTCAAAGCAACTATTAATGTAGTATGCAGCATTTACAAGCACCATGACACAACGCTTCATTCTGATAAAGTTTCTTAGTAGCAGCTATAGGAAGATGAAAGTATTATTAGAATTTGCAAGACTAAAACCCATCAGATATGCTACAAAATTCTTCAAGTTTAGTGTGATTTAAAATGGATTCAGAAAGTTAATAAAGTTGTAAGAATATACCAAGCAATTTGGCTCACAAGTTAGAAGAAAAGAAGTATCTCTAGAGAAGGTGAAAAGAACTAAATTATAAGTGCAATTTCTTAGTTAAATATATTTGCATAAATAATACTATCATGCAAGTTGGGCTACCTCTGTTCAAAAGAAAAAAAAATCTCCAACAGATCAAAAACATTTTTTTGCCACTTAGAATACTGGGAACCTTAAATATATTTAAGAATTCTGAAGTCCTGTGCTTTTAAAATGCTTTAAATGCTTTAATTTCAAGATATTTCAAAGTGAAATGGATAAATGGGTATGGTTTTATTTAGGGCCTTAGGGAAAAACCTGTCAAGTATTTCTTTATTATAGAAAACTAACATTTTTTTCACCATTTCAGTAGGATTCTCCCTTTCTTACTATCATAGTCTCATTCTCTCTCTCTCTTTTCCCTCTTCCTCTCTCTATCTCTCTCCTTCCCACAATAAATTTCACCCACAGTTTCCCATCACTTTTTCATAATTTTGGATTTAGGGAAAAATGTATGGCAAGTACTTTACAAAATCTGTTACTAAAAAAGGTATATGACAAACTATTATATATAAAATAAGCTACAAAGATATATCGTACTACACGAGGAATATAGTCAATATTTTATAATAACGACAAATGGAACAAACCTTTAAAAATTGGGAATCACTATAGTGTACACTTGTAACATATAATACTGTACATCAACTACACCTCAATAAAAAAAAAGAGATAGAAAAGCTACAGATATTGAACAAGAAAAAAAAAGTACATGAGAATTGATATAATTTAAATTAAAAATTTAAAATTAAGGCATGGCTGCAGCTGTAAGAAAAACAGCCCGTACGCTAGATATAGGTTCAAAAAATTATATACAGCTATGTTAATAATTAGAGTAATATGTCTGCAGGTTAATGTTTTGCTACTTCCAAGTACACTTCAAGGCCGATCTGGTATTTTAAAGTAGATATGTAAAGTTAATTGGGGTCATATAGAAAA
Organism: Balaenoptera acutorostrata; assembly: GCF_949987535.1. NCBI lineage: Eukaryota > Metazoa > Chordata > Mammalia > Artiodactyla > Balaenopteridae > Balaenoptera > Balaenoptera acutorostrata. The sequence continues at coordinate 80,091,804 of NC_080065.1, forward strand.
AATAATGTATATATGTGTACATACAGATGCGCATACGTGCATACCAGTTTAAACAAGTTAAAATTTCTTTCAGGCAAAGTAAAAAGTGTCCCTATTTGTTTCCTTCTTGGCCCCTGATCACCTTACTTTAAGTGCTACTTTTATAACTTTTAACTATAACTGTGGAAATATGTAATCTGTATTTCTGTTCAGATAGGTATTACATTTGTAACTCACGCATTGTCTTTAAACAACTAAAGACTGCACTGTTTATGGTGAAATGATTGGATTAAAAACAAAATATTTTTGGTCTTCTAATAGCACAGGAAATTATTAAAGATTTTAACACGCACAAATGAGTTCTGTAAACTTTATAACCTCAAATACATTTGATTTTAGCTGTGTTAATTGGAAGTAAACAATTTTTAAAAGGGGTAGCTTAGTACTCTTTTCTTAACTTGCTATCAAATCGAATTTAAAACTATAAGTCTAATTACGAGATATCAAGCATAATTTTAAATTTCTTCATGATATAAAAATCAGGGTTCCTGATTTTCTATTTTCTTAGCTAAAAATGCCAATAAAAGTTCACTTCTAAAAGATCATAGTTAAAATCTAATTAAGAGGAAGGCTTCCCTTAAAAGATAGAGCCCCCTCTCTCATGGATTAGAGGGAAGAGCTTTATACTGGGCTCACTTTACAGACACCTGCATCATACCTGTGGGTGGTCTGGACATATATTTGAACCTCAGCTTTTGGTGTTCTCATTTACACATTCCATGGCAATCAAATTGTATTTTATGTTCAAAATGATCATTCTTCTGCTAACGCATGAATACATATCCATTCTATGCAGAGCCTACAGTATCCCCTTTCCTTTCTGACCACCCCCATCCAACTTACTAGTTTGGTATTGTCCTTGTTTGATCTTTTAAGGAAAGGAAGGGAAAAGAGAAAAAGAAAGAATAAAAGAAAGAGCCATTTCACATCAGTAGATGATCAAAAATTCCATAGTCTTCCCCCCTCCGTACCTCCAAAGTTTATTTGAATTTACGTAGATGTTTTACAGATATAATCAAGTCTTCCCAGAGGGATTAATCTTTCCTTGCTTTTTACCTGTTTAGAGAGTCTGTTTTCCTCTTCAATGTACTTCTGTTCTTTGGGTATTAATGTTCGTAAGCTGGCTTTCACCTATACATCAACATATGTGTCTGTTATGGATTAATATAGTACAGATGTTTACAAGTTTTTCACGCAGTTCAATTTGCGATAATTTCGAAAGTTTCAAAGTCCTGGCTGCTGTGCTCATAAAATATAAATGTATACAGTTGCACATGCATGCGCTTCCATTTCTGACGCCGGCAGGCAGCGGCCAGAGCACAGCCACAGCGGCAGCCGCCAGCTATAGCAGAAAGTGTGGGTGTGCCGGCAGTGGCAGAAGCGTATTCTCCAGGATACATCAAGGTTTAGAGAAAATGCGGAATGACAGAGATTCTCTACAAATCAGGAACAAAAGCTTTCATGAAACTGAACTCTTTAGCAGTACAAAAAAGCCAAAGTTAAGACTTACAGCATTAAAAATCACATCTATTTCAAGATAGATGACCCCCTTTGTTGGCCCTGTCAGCTGCTTGTTTTTCAAGACGTAGGCTTTCTGTTCACCATTTTGAATCTGCGGGAAAAGGACATGACAGCCGTCTGTCTCGCGGTCTCCACTGAATACACTCCCTCCGTGACCTTTGACCCCCAGCTGCTGAAACTGACAGAGAACCCAAAACAACTGTGGCAATTCTGACAAGTACCTGTTCATTACCAGCATCAAGTCTGTCAGGAAAAATTAACTATCATGGGATTCAACATGGCCGCGCATTGAGTATGTTAAAATTTTTAGTGTTCTTATTACAGACCTTGGTTGAGAAATGACAGATATAGAGCTGAGGGTTTTTTTTTTTCCTTGAAGAAAAGCAACACAGAGCAGTGTGTCAGGTGAATAAAACTTACGGACAGCAATGGTATAGCAACTTTGCCCAGAAAGTCAGCACTTCGATCCCGATCTTCATCATAAACTGTCACTTCAAGAACTGAATGGATATCTTTAATGTTGCTGCATAATAAATATAGGTAAGGAAAAAAAGACTTCATCAGTGGGGAACAAGAACACAAATGCTTTTGAAAATTTAGATAGCTCCAGCTGATTTGGTATATATGTGTTTTATGTATACCATTTGCATACACATACATAAGGTAGCTTGGTATCTGACACAATTTCCCACAATGCACCTTAGTAGACATGATGGTTCTATTATCTGGAACTTTGAATACAACTGTAACTTTAAGTTATAATTTTTCAATAAAATATAATTTCCATCTGGATGGGCAAAGAATAAGTTATTGTAAAAAACAAAAAATCAATAAGTAGCACTTATTTTTTTTTTAGACTTGTCCTATTCTCATTATTACAATAATTCCCATCTTCTTGTTACTCCCACATAAAGCACCACCAGGTTTGATTTCAGCAAGAGTCACAGTATAGTTTATATAATTTTTCTTTTTTATCGTAATAGAACATCTCTTTATCTTTATAGCTGTCACCAAAACTCTGACTTATTTCTATTAGGTTTATAGTAAAAATTAACCAACACAGAGTACAGAATGAGGACAATGTAACGTTGATAGCTATTGTACCACCCTAGGATTTAGAAATTAAGTAGTGTTCCATTATGTTCCAAAGACAACATATGTTAATAAACAAGTATGCAAGCTCTTCATATTTTGTTTCTAGAAAAATAAGCCCCAATTGTTGACAGCATTTATTCTTTGATCAAACTGTTTACCAAGAAAACATGAATTAAGAGAAAACAAAAAATGAATATATTCATTACCGAAAGACTGCAACCACATGTGAGAAAAGGCTTTATCAGAGCACAATCAATTAATGGCTTTGATAATTATCAAACCTATTCATTCAATTATGCATTCCAGAGAAAAACACTCTCCACAACCTTCTTAGGAGTGCAAGTCTCCTGACCAGGCTTTCATCTCTTATAAAAATGTGAAATTCCTTAAAGATAATTGGTCAGATAATTAAATCTAATTAGTTACTGGCTCTTAAGCAAGGACATTATAAGAAATTAATGAGGAATTTAGCAGTTTCTCATATACGAAAATAAAATAAAACTATGTTAGAAAACTTTTAAGAAGTACTTCTGTTTGGAGAGTTTTCCTTTGTTCAGAGTTCATTTCTAAAGCCCAGCTTAAAAAAACAAAAAAACCAAAAAAACCACGGACTTAGGAGATAACTATAGTGTAGCATCGGCAGCTTTTACAGTGCATGATCGAAAAGATTTACAAACTTTTTTAAAAAAAAAGAAAATTAACTCGAAGTGTTTTCTGGTACGTAGGACAGTACTTAATATTCTTATTGTGCTAAAATGCAACAAACCAAAACTAAAACATCTGCCGAATCCGAGACTGGATTGTTTGCTGATTTGAGCAATGGAACAAATAGAGCTTTGTCCTCCTTGGTGTCAGTGCAATTGGGGAGAATTTCAATAGAAAGTATAAAAGGAAGAAGCAGTACGGCAATTCAGTTAATGGGAGCAAAATTCTTCGTCAAATCATATATAAAATGCACAGTTTAAAAAAATATCTGTGAAAACAAAGAAAAATGGCATACCCTTTCCCCAGGTTTCACTATCAGGAAGGTAATGCAATTATGCAATTCATTGTTGCTGGCAAAGGCAGGCCAGATTCATTGAGTTGTTAATCAGTTAAGAATAAACGCACAAAAATCTCAAAAATAAATATCATTTAGCAGCAGTTTTGAAATGAGCTCAAAGTAATGACTACTTACAATGTGAAGACTTTGTTCCACTCTGGATTGAGATTTTTGTAGACCGTATGTGTTAGCAGCCTATCATTGTTCAGTTCAACCACACAAAATGGGTCACTTTTACCTACAAGAGATATGGAGGGAACATTTTTAGTACAAATAGCACCCACAGTTCACAGTGTCGTGACCGTGACCACATCTCTTTTCTAAAAAGTTTTATAGAAAACAAAAAGTAAAGTAAAATTTTAAAAATTAAAAAATAACATCAAAATAGAGTTAGATGTAACTGGGTCATGCTAACAATTGTGATTCAGAGCAATTTAGAACTTGAAAAAAGTAGAAGAGAGCAAATTACGTGGCTGCTATTTTAATTTGCAATTTTTTTTTACAAAACTACTACTATAACTGCTGGTTATGAGGGGAAACGTGATACATATCCATCCCTAAATCAGATTTTATTTAATTCAACGACCTTTGAAAGGTTCAGCCCCTTTACTTTAATGCATGTATTTTCCAACTCATCTGACTCACTAGGAACTGGTAATAGAAATTCCTAAACAAGTTTATTTTGGGAAAACTGTTCTATTGCAGAATTACAACATTTTAATCTGACTTTAGATTCTCTTCTGAAATATCTATGGCATCACAAAAAGGTAAATTAGACCCTCTGAGGCAGAAAAAAATTCTGCCATTTGAAACTTAACCTCAGTAAGCAATCTGCATGTTAAAGAGCAGTATTTTTTCTGTCCACGGAGAGTGAAGGATTTGGAAGTTATCATATATTCAGAGCCACTCTGCTCAGCCATAGTCAAACCTCATCCATTCGGTAATTATATCTTGTGATGTCCTCAATATTTTTGTAATGTCATGTCCTGTATTGTAAGAACCCATAAAGTCATTGGCTCTATGGGGGCAGCATTAATGATATTAGTGCAGCATGTAATTTGTTTGATACCTTATACAAATGACAATGAAATCAATATTTAGAGAAAGCTGTCCAGAGGTCATATCTTTTAAACTACAATATTGATTTAGACTACATAAGAGGTTAATGTGCATATTATTAACTTTAATGATAAAGAATAATTGTTTTAAATGCATTGTGAATTGTAGTCACAGTAGTTTACACTTCTGTGAAAGCTTAAATATCACTGAAGATTTTCAATTAAATTTTAATAGGAAAGAATTCATTAGCTATCAGTGACAGATAAGCTATGTATTCCCACACAGCAGTGTATTTACTTTCCATATTGTAATTTTGAAAATGAGCTGTACAAACTGTGACTCACCTTTAATTTAATTTATTAATTTTACATTAAAAAAGAGATTTAATATGTGTGTGTTAGTTCAGTGGCCTCCTATAGCCCAGGATAATTGCGTAATTTAAAATTATGGCAGTCTTTTCAGTTTTTGGTCTTGGGAATAATTTTCAATAAAGAATAGAGAACTGAAGCTCTTTAAGGTCAGGTGAAAATTTTACCTCTGGTTTAGGATCTGTATTTTTCCCCACCTTCTTCAGTCCTCTTGCCCTACCTGTTACCACTCTCATTTACAACTCACACATGCCATGAAAGATGGTATTCAAAAAATTTTTTGTTCATTAAAACACGGTATAATAGGTTTTATTTGCCACATCAACAACTTTATTTTCTCCCAAAGAATTCAGGTGCAAGCATGAAAAATAGATTAGTTTTCAAAAACTTAGTTATTCTTAAGGCTCATATTAAGCATCTTCTCTCCACACCTAGCTTTGTGCTGGGTACTATGGTATAAACAAAAGAACAGAGCACATAAACTCCAACCTCAAATAGTTTATAAAAGGTTTGGAGAGATAAAATATATCTACATATAACAAACATAGGGAAGATTAAAGCCACATTTATGATAGAATCCATGTCAAAAGAGTATTTTACTTTCACTTTAGATGAAATGATAAGCTTTGGAAACATTTACTTAAAAGACAAGTGTAGGGCTTCCCTGGTGGCGCAGTGGTTGAGAATCTGCCTGCCAATGCAGGGGACACGGGTTCGAGCCCTGGTCTGGGAAGATCCCACGTGCCGCGGAGCAACTGGGCCCGTGAGCCACAACTACTGAGCCTGCGCGTCTGGAGCCTGTGCTCCGCAACAAGAGAGGCCGCGATAGTGAGAGGCCCTCGCACTGCGATGAAGAGTGGTCCCCACTTGCCGCAACTAGAGAAAGCCCTCGCGCAGAAACGAAGACCCAATGCAGCCATAAATAAATAAATAAATTAAAAAAAAAAAAAAAAAAAAGACAAGTGTAACTCTCATACTCTTCCTTGGACCTCGTTTTAACTTTTCTTATATACATGTACATTCACGTTAATCAGTAAAAAGTAACTACAAAAAGATAGCACTTTTCAGTATTTTTGTTCCCTCATTTTCACTTGCTTTACTTCAATTACTATTCTATTTCAAAGGACTTGGTTTTACTTGCCCTCAAATGACCAACAATGTGTAACAGATTCAGTCAAAATTGTACCACTGCTTCAATAACAAAACACAAGAACAAACTCCAAAGACCGAAATCTATGGTGAAAAAATTTACTTTAAACTTCTACGAACAGAGGATGAAAATCTTTACTTGACTTTTTTCCCCACAGGAAGTATATTCAGTTGTGTAAGACTGAATACAGTTCTTTCAGCCAACCCCATGGAAAGTCTCCCAAATCATCACCTTCTTTGTTGCTGTATTTTTAATTTACGGACAGTAGAAGATCTAGAGTCAGTGGTTGGCTAAAGGATCAGAAAGAAACAAAATCTGTGCTTAATGTTTAACATTTTTCCTATCTTGTTAAGAAACTGATACATTTATCAAACTCTATGCCCATGAGGTAGTGGCAATCCATATTTTCTTACTATTTAATTGATTATTTCTGAAGACCATTCCTAGGGAAAACCAGTATCAGCCATCTATCACCACATTACTTAATCTCTCAGTTACTCTCCTCTACTAGAAAAAAGATGTTAAAGAACTAGAGACATTTCCACACCAAAAACAGTGTAGAGCCTTCTAAAGCCACTTCTCAGTCATTCTGCTATTCTAAATTCCAGTGGCATACCATCACTGGCAAAGATATTCTCCTATCAGAACCTATATTATAACTTGGAATAGGTAACCAGTATAATTTTTAAGAGACCATGTTAGACATTATGCAGAGTATAATGGTGCTTACGTTAAAAAAAAAGAGCCTTTTGCCTGAGGTAGACCAAACTGGTATTTAACATGGCTTTAATTCAAGCTGATTTTCCCCAATCTGAAGTCTATTCTTCTTAACCTGCTTACAGTCATATAAAAGACTGACTGTGGCCAGTGACATGACCCAATCCATGTAAATGCTGTCATTTTCATTTTTCTGAAAACTTCTTCTCAAGTTTAACACATCTTCCTCTCAAGTTTAACACATCTTTGATGTCTTCTCAGAGCCCATAGGTTAAAATCCACATCATATGGTATAGAATATAGTCTTTCATCTCCAATCTCAAGGTCCTTAAAGTCCCTTACTTGAGCTGTATCACATCTTTTGATTCCTCAAATATTCCATGTACTTCCAGAGTTCTGGGCAAGGCATTAAAGTTCAAAGTGAAAGCCCAGTGGTCTGGGAAAAAGGGCCTAAACTTTGGAGGCTGAGCAATCTGGGGTTGATACTCACTCTAGGACCCTGGGCCTGTTTCCTCACGCATTCAACAGTGACCGTAATGGTCCCTTGCAGATATAATAGTTAGAATACAAGTAGCAGAATGTCTGGCACACTAGCAAGGGCCTCAAAAAATAATAGCAATAATAGTAGCAATAATAAGGGCAATTACAATACTTATTATTGTCATAATTGCAAATATTTTCTGAGTTTTTATTATAAGCCCAACATTATGTTTTCAAAAAATTTTATGACTACTCTATGAGAAAGATACTTTTACTATTTCTATTTTACGGAGAGGAAACTGAGGCTGGCAGATTATATAACTCACCAGGTCACACAGGTTGTAGTGAAGCTATTATTCAAACCCAGGTCTATCTGACCTTCAGAGCCCTTGCTCTACCTCTGTGGTCCATGCTCCCTTTAATTAAATAATATTTAAATGTAAGCCACTAGGCAAGACCTCTCCCAATAACTGTACCATACCTCAGTATTTAGTGGGCCACACCCAAGGAAAGAGTTGGGTAATGTCTTGTCTATAGAGCCATTCATTCAACAAATATTTATTGCTTACCATGTACCAGGCACATTCTATGTGCTGAGGAGACAGAAAACAATGAAAAAAACCCCTGAACTTATGGAGTTTGCATTGAGGAAGAAGAAAGACAATGAATAAGAACATTTTATAGTATTTTAGAAGGTGATAAGTACTAAGGAGAAAAATTAAGTTGGGAAGGTCAGTGAGGAGATAAGGAGTGCTGGTATATATGAGTAATTTTTAAAAGGGCTGCCAGAGAAGGTCTCAGTGAGAAAGCGACATATGGGCAAAGAAACGAAAGAGGCAAGGGAGTGACTGTTAGTCAGAGAAGTGACTGTGCCTGGTGTTTCTAGGAATATCCAGAAAGTTAGCGTGTCTGGAGGAATGGATTGGGGGTGGGGGGTGAGTATTAGATGACATAGTTAGAGAGGTACAGGGAGGGTGGCAAGCCTCTGTAGGATTTAGCTTTCACTCGAAGTGCTAGGGCAAGTTTTTGGAGGGATTTGGGTTGAGGTGTGACAGGATCTGATGGCTGCTATTTGGAGAATAAGGTAGAGAGAGGGCAATGGAGGAGACAGGGAGAAGAGTTAGGAGGATATTACAATAACCCAGGTGACGTAGAGTGGTTCGATTCTGGATATATTTTGAAGGTAGAACCAACGGAATTTGCAGATGAACTGAACAGATTATTTGCAGATTTTGCAGATTATTGAACAATCTATTGTGCCTGATATTATTATTTGGGAATGGAAAACAATTTACCGAGCTTAGCCAAGTCAGTCTTTCTTTGCAAGGTAAAGAAGCATTCAACAAAGTGCTCTGACTAGATATTTCTAGAATCCAGCAGAGGAAAATTTAGGTAAGGAGAGAAAGGCAATTTTATTTTTAACTTCCATTTTCATCTTTTCCTTCTAAAAAGTTATGTTTTTACAGTTATCAGTGTTGATGCCAACATTAGGTCTTTACACACTATGTTATTTTTGCCTAATTTAAAAAGAATCCTCCTGCCATTAAAGGCATTAAAGGGCAATTAAAAATTAACAGCAATTTCAACCAAAATAACAGTAAACATACAATATCAAATAGTATAAACTTACTACTAGAAAGCACACACTAGAGTTTTATTTTAAAGAAGTGGCTACACATAGTTAATGTGCTTATCTGGTTTGCTAAATGACAGTTTAAATGACTGGCTTTTCAGTTCCTAAATTTTGCAGTCTTGATTATGTGCCACCTAAACAAACAAAAACAATCACAGAAATACCAATGATGGACCTAACCATTAATTATCTCCTTAATTATTCCTTCTTTTCATCCTTTTATCATTCCAGTTAGACCCTGTGATATGCTGCTTTGCTTGCTGAAAGTATTGGAGGGGTGGAGTTGACTACAGGATGCAGTGTTGATGTCTATAAAGTGCACTGTACTCTGCAAAGTTCTAGAGAGTGATGCAAAGCCGGCCCCTGTTATCATTTTATTTGGTACTGTCAGGCTAGAAGTGCAAGGAATGAAGGCAGCATCCAAAGTCGAAGTGTATTTTGTTTCTGATCATTTTTGTCTATCTAAAATAAAGAGCATAAATGCATGGGAACAAAGATTATATAATCTCTGTTTCCCTCTTACTCATTCTTGTCAGAAGACTAAAGCACTCTTCCTTAACGTTTGCCATTTTGGCTAAAAAGTGCCTATCCCTCTCCTTTCCAGGGCAAGAAACTGGAGATTTTGGTTTGGATGCAAGATAGAAATTGAAGCAGTGCTGGGTGAGGATGGAGGCAGGGGCGTTGATTGTGTTACCTGCCATGACAGCTAGAAGAGAATCTTAGCTTTCCTTGAGAACATGGCCACTTTCCATGTCGATAATTTCTAGAGAGAAATAGGAATACATTTTGAAGCATTCATTACTTATTGAGTGTCTGCTTGTCTCACCCCAGAGTTATAATTATGATAAGATTTAGTCCAGCTCTCAAGGCACACACAATTTAGTGGGCAGGATAGACATGTAAATACACAATTATAATGCAGGGTTGTAAGCGCTGTAATAAAGGTAAGTAAAGAGTGCAATGGGAGCAATGAAAGGAAGCATATCATTCTCTAAGTCTAGAACAGGAAGAGGAAAAGAAAGTGAAGACTTTTTCCCAGTAGAGATGACGCTGGTGATCTATGCTAATTACACATCTCTATCACCAGCAATTTTAGAAGTGAAGGACTTTAAGAATTTGTGATAAGGACTATTTAGCTCACAACTATTTGTTTATCCCTTTAATAGGGTCTCTGTAACACAAAACCTAGATCTATGTTATATAACAATTATAAAATAGATACTTACAAATATTATGTTAGGACTGATGCATTTATCCATAATCTAGTTAAATACTAAGAGCTATCTTTTTTTCTATGGATTTTTATAGGGAAAAAATCTCCCAAGGGAATTAAAATTAGGAAGAGACTCTTTTACTTTAACTCATAAAAATAAACCTATAACAGATCTTAAAGCATCTACTCTATTACTTCAGTTTTCCTTGCGGTGAAAAGACTTTCCTATAACAGTGAAAATAAACATCAGAAATGTCTCCAATGGTTATGTCTAATGGCAAACTTCAAATCGCAGTGAGGATTAAACAGGGTGCCCTGACTGGCTAATTCTCTCTCACTCTTAGCCCTTGTTCTCTGAGGTCACCACACTGACATATTTACAAAGAACTGTGGGAAAGTCAGCACCACCCCTGCTCACTTGCTACCTGTATTGTGGGCAAGTGGATAACTTCAGTTTGTGCAAACTACTGGTTTGAGCATTAAAGTCACTCAAGAGATACTGAATGATATTCTTGCTCCCCAAATAGAAAGTTAACTCTGATCCATCAGTGGTGGGCTTTGTCCAAGGTCATTTTGCTGCTGACAAGTAGCACACTTTGCTGGTTGTGATGTGTTATAAAAATGGGTGCGTGTGTGGGGACCCAGTGACCACCTCTTTGTTGCCACGTCTCTGAAAACACAGAGGCTTTCAGTAGCACTGAAGGCAATTCATACCCACAGGGGCCTTTTACTTTGGGGCTACCTTGCACAAATTAAGCTCTTTGGTTTAATTTCTTCAGTTGCCACAGTTTGAAATGGTTATAATTTAATCTTTAAAAAAATTATAATCAAGGTTGCCATCTTTCTACAAACTGGAATTTCAGTCATAAAACATAACAATGTTATAGTTGAGGGCATCCCATAGGGGTCCACCAAAATAAAGAGCAACCTACATTGGAGACATCTTCCAATCCTCCCCTTATCACTGGAGATGAGGCTTTGACCTTAGCCTTTTTCATCGACTGACCTCAACATATTTTAAACATCTGATTAGTAGAATTACATTAACTGACACTCTTCACTAAGTTCCCACTGGGTCTAGCTCTGGGACTAAGTAATAATAGGGCGTCTCTTTTCTCACTAAGTCATGAAGCAGGTTTCATTGTGGCATAAAAATGGACCCTCTAGAGTTGTGGCTCTCGGCCCACTAGGTATAAAACATTTTCCTCATATTGTAGATTTTGTAATGCCCTCCTCACTATTCTGAAATACAATAAAACCAACCCATAAGTGATTTCAGTATTTAATATAATGCTTTAATGCTATTATACAGAGGAATAAATAGAAAGTTGGGTATGTACAATAAAGTCATATGTTGATTTATTCAACAAATATTTATTGAGTACGTACTATGTGTTAGGCCATATGAACAAACAAATAAAATAAAAGGAAAGGTCTCTGCTCTTATGGAGTTTGCTTGCAGTGGGGAGGGAGGAAAGAGAATAAGTATTGAACATAATTAATAAGCAGATTATATTGTATGTTAGAGAGTGATATATGTTAATGGAAAACAGAAAAACTACAGCAGGATAAGGGGGAGGGGCACAGCTTATACAATTAATTAGGGTGGTTGGAGTAGACTCATTGTGAAGGGAGGTCTGAGCAAAGAACTGAAGGAAGTGAAGGAGTAGTTAAGTGGATATTGGGAGAAAAGTGCTCCAGGTAGAGGGAGGAGCTACAGCAAAAGCCTGGTGTGCTCCAGGAACCTGATAATAGGACACAGGGAGCAACGGGAAGAATAGAACATGTCAGAGAAGTAACAGGGAACCAGGTCATGAAGTGCCTTGGAGGCAATCCTAAGGTCTTTGGTGGTTACTGTGTAAAGTGGCAGCCATCAACAAGACTTGAGTAAATAATATGTATTTCAGGATATAATCTAGACTCATAATCATGAAACAGATCTTAAAGCTATATTAGTGCCTATATTTAGTCATGCAGGAAATGGGACAGTTTTCACTCTTTATGATTGTGTAATGCTTTTTAAGACAATTAGTATCCCCGCCCCTCCACTCCCAACATAAATAGTATTCCCCAACCATTGTGGCAACTTAATTCCCCCACAGATTTCTAAAGCACCCAAGGGGGCAATACTGTCCTCTCCCAATTGAGAATCATTTCCCTACAGCAACAGTTCTTAAACATTTTGGTTTCAGGAACTCTTAAAAATTGCTGAGGATCTCAAAGAGTTTTTTTGTGTGGGGGTTATGTCTATCAAAATTTATCATTTTAGAAATTAAAAATGAGAGCGTGGGGCTTCCCTGGTGGCGCAGTGGTTGAGAATCTGCCTGCCAATGTAGGGGACACGGGTTTGAGCCCTGGTCTGGGAAGATCCCACATGCCACGGAGCAACTAGGCCCGTGAGCCACAATTACTGAGCCTGCACGTCTGGAGCCTATGCTCCACAACAAGAGAGGCCGCGATAGTGAGAGGCCCACGCACCATGATGAAGAGTGGCCCTCACTTGCTGCAACTAGAGAAAGCCCTCGCACAGAAATGAAGACCCAACACAGCCATAAATAAATAAATAAATAAATAAATAAATAAATAAATAAATAAAATGAGAGCATGTAAAGATACACTGTGTTCTTGGGTTGGAAGAATTAATATTGTTAAAATGGCCATACTACCTAAGGCAATCTACAGATTCAATGCAATCCCTGCCAAAATACTAAAGATATTTTTCACAGAACCAGAATAAATAATTTTAAAATTTGAATTGAAAGACAAAAGACTCTGAATAGACAAAACACTCTTGAGAAAGAAGAAAAGAGCTGGAGGAATTATGCTCCCTGACTTCAGTCTATACTACAAAGCTACAGTAATCAAAACAGTATGGTACTGGCACAAAAACAGACACAGATCAATGGAACAGAATAGACAGCCTAGAAATAAACCCACCTACTTATGGTCAATTAATCTATGAAAAAAGGTGGCAAGGATATACAATGGAGAAAAAACAGTCTTGAAGAGTACTGGGAAAACTGGCAGCTACATGTAAAACAATGAGATTAGAACATTTCCTCTCACCATATCCAATAATAAACTCAAAATGGATTAAAGACCTAAATGTAAGACTGAAAATCATAAAACTCCTACAGCAGCGGTCCCCAACCTTTTTGGCACCAGGGACCGGTTTCGTGAAAGACAATTTTTCCACGGATGGGATGGTGGGGTGGATGGTTTTGGGAAGATTCAAGCACATTATATTTATTGTGCACTTTATTTCTATTATTATTACATTGTAACATATAATGAAATAATTATACAACTCACCACAATGCAGAATCAGTGGGAGCCGTGAGCTTGTTTTCCTGCAACTAGATGGTCCCATCTGGGGGTGATGGGAGACAGTGACACCTGAAGTGTGTTGCTTATGTCCAGTCTACTCCATAATCTCATTTTGGTGGCTGTTACTGCAGAAAACCCTACTGCACAAAGATAGGATGTTGGAAATGGAAGCAGGCTTTTCAGCACTTTTGTGGCAGTCTCAGGATATTCCGCCTTGACTTTAATCCAGAACGTATGGAGATCTGAAGTTGTCTCAAACATACTTTTAAGGGCACCATCATTTGCGACCTCAAGTAGTTGATCCTCTTCTAGCGCGGACAAAGTCGATTCATCTGACTTATTCACAAATGGGTCGAGGGTCCATTCCTTCCCAGGTCAGGGGTTTTTCGTGGCTGGGAAGTAATGCTCAAACTCTTTTGAAAGTAATGCTCAAACTCTCAGAAAGTTCTGAGCTAGGTGATCATGCACCAGCTGGAAGAAAGAAGGCCCTGGCTCAGACTCTTTCAAAATCTCTGCTAATATTTGAAACATGTCAAAAATCCCAATGTTCACTCATCGACCCCATAATTCCAGTTTGGCTTTGAATGCAGCCACTTTATCTGCCGACTTGAACACAGTTGTCATTCTCCCCTGAAGTGACAGATTGAGTTCGCTGAGCAGGTTGAATATGTCACACAAGTAAGCAAGTTTTGCGACCCATTCTGTGTCACTGAAATGTGCTGTCAGTGGTGACTGTTTTTCTAAAAGAAATCTCTGGAGCGGCTCTTGTAACTCAAAAACTCTGGCCTGTGATCTACCTTTAGAAAGCCATCTCACTTCTATGTATAAGAGAAGACGTGTGTGCTCTGCGTCCACCTTCTCACAGAGCTGTGAGAACAGACGTGAATTAAGGGCATGTACTTTAATGTGGTTGATAATTTTAATCACATCCTGCAAAATGTTGTTAAGTTCAGGTGACATTTTTCACCTGGCCAGCATTTCTCTATGGATGACACAGTGCATAGACTCACATTCAGAAGCAACCTCTTTGACTGGAGTAGTGAAACCAGAAAGCCATCAGTCATGGCAGCTGCTCTGTCCGTGCATATACTGACACAAAATGACCAATTCAGTTTTCCTGATATGTAATTGTTCAAAGACTTGAATAGTTCTGCAGCTGTGGTGTTGGTTGGCAACAAAAGTGCACATAACATATCCTCATGCACATCCTCATGAAAAATAAATCCCACAAAAACAAGCATTGTTGCCTTGTTGTCAACATCGGTAGACTTGTCAACCTGGATTGCATACCATGGTGACTCATTAATCCTCTCTAGCAATTGTGCCTCAATATCCTCTGCTATTTCATCAGTTCATCTAGTTATGGTGCTAGCCAAAAGAGGAACATGTGCCACCTTTTGAACTGCAGCCTTTCCTAAAAGTTCATGACAAATGTCCTTAGCAGCAGGCAGGATCAACTCTTTACCAACAGTAAAGGGCTTCTTAGCTTTAGCAATGAAGTTAGCCACTAAGAATGATGCTTCTTAGCTTTAGCAATGAGGT
Organism: Balaenoptera acutorostrata; assembly: GCF_949987535.1. Taxonomy (NCBI): domain Eukaryota; kingdom Metazoa; phylum Chordata; class Mammalia; order Artiodactyla; family Balaenopteridae; genus Balaenoptera; species Balaenoptera acutorostrata. Next base: position 80,106,990 of record NC_080065.1, read on the forward strand.
TAGCCACTAAGAATCAGTGCAGACACATTTGATGAAGTGGTGGCCTTCAATAATTGCTTCTGTTCTTCGTGTTCACGTTTTTTCCTTTGAAAAACTCCAAAGGCTTGTCTTTTAATGCAGGGTGCTTGGTCTCCATGTGGTGAAGCAGTTTTGAAGGTTTCATGGCTTTGTTGGATAGCCAGTTGCCACATGTTATACAAAGTGGGCTTGGAGAATGTGAATCACCTGTTGCAATGAACCTGTAATTTAAGTAGGACTCTTGGTATTTTCTTTTAAATGCGCTTTCTTTTTGTTGGCAGTCTTACTTCTGGTGTCTCATCATTGGGTCTTTCCCCCTTTTCAAAGAAGCTCTCTAGCGATGTTTGTTTTTTACTCATTTTGGCTAGGGTTAGCTTGTGGGCTTACCAAAACTGTGACTGAGACAAGAGCACAGTGCAGGAAAGAGGTGTGGATGAAAGTGGTAAATAAAATAATGGGTTGGCCATGCACAGACTAAAATAAGTGTCAGATTCTGACTTAAAGCCTGCCACCAGATGCAGCTGTACAACTGAAGTACATCAACTCACTTGCCACTATAAAGCCTGCCACCAGATGCAGCTTAATTGTCACTTGCCACTCACTGATAGGGTTTTGACATGAGTCTGCAAGCAACTGATTTATTATGGTCTCTTTGCAGTCAAACCTCTCTGCTAATGATAATCTGTATTTGCAGCCACTCCCCAGCACTAGCATCACCGCCTCAGCTCCACCTCAGATCATCAGGCATTAGATTCTCATAAGGAGTGCACAACCTAGACCCCTCACATGCGCACTTCACAGTAGGGTTTGTGCTCCTATGGGAATCTAATGCCACTGCTGATCTGACAGGAGACGGAGCTCAGGCAGTAATGCGAGAGATGGGGAGTGGCTATAAATACAGATGAAGCTTCGCTCGCTCGCTCACCACTGCTCACCTCCTGCTGTGCGGCCTGGTTCCTAACAGGCCACAGACCAGTACCAGTCTGTGGTCTGGGGGTTGGGGACCCCTGTCCTAGAGGATAACATAGGCAGAACACTCTTTAACATAAATCACAGCAATATTTTTTGGATCTGTCTCCTAAAGCACGGAAATATAAGCAAAAATAAACAAATGGGACCTAATTAAACTTTATTTCCTTTGCACAGCAAAGGAAGCCATCAACAAAATGAAAAGACAACCTGCTGAATGGGAGAAAATATTTGCAAATGATATGACTGATAAGGAGTTAATATCCAAAATATATAAACAGTTCATACAACTCAACATCAAAAAAACAAACAACGTGATTAAAAAATGGGCAGAAGACCTGAATAGACATTTTTCCAAAGAAGAAATACAGATGGCCAATAGGCACATGAAAAGATGGTCAATATCACTAATCATGAGGGAAATGCAAACCAAAACCACAATGAGATATCACTTCACACTTGTCAGAATGGCTATAATCAAAAAGAACACAAGCAACAAATGTTGGTGAGCATGAGGAGAAAAAGGAACCCTTGTACACTGTTGGTGGGAATTTAAATTGGTGCAGCCACTCTGGAAACAGTATGGAAGTTACTCAAAAAACTGACAATAGAACTGCCATATGACCCAGCAATTCCACTCCAGGGTACATATCTGAAAGAAACAAAAACACTAATTTGAAAAGATACAGGCACCCCAATGTTCATAGCAGCATTATGTACAATTGCCAAGATATGGAAGCAACCTAAGTGTCCACGAATGGATAAAGAAGATGGGGTATATATCTACAATGGAATACTATTCAGCCATAAAAAAGAAGGGAATTTTCCCATTTGCAAAAACATGGATGGACTTGGAGGGTATTATGCTAAGTGAAATAAATCAGACAGAGGAAGACAAATACTGTCTGATATCAATTATATGTAGAATCTAAAAAATACAACAAACTAGTGAATATAACAAAAAGGAAACAGACTCACCGATACAGAGAATAAATTAGTGGTTACCAGTGGGGAGATGGAAGGGGGCAGGGGCAATATAGGAGTATGGGTTTAAGAGGTACAAACTATTAGGTATAAAATAAGCTACAAGGATACATTGTACAACACAGGGAATATAGCCAATATTTTATAATAACTATAAGTGGAGAATAACCTTTAAAAATTGTGAATCACTATATTGTACACCTGTAACTTACATAATATTGTACATCAACTATACTTCAATTTAAAAAAATGAGAGATGTAACCTATCATTCATTAAGAAATAACAATAATAAATCCATGACATGTTAACATCAGAGTGATCAAATATTATGTAGCTTTTGAAAAACTCCATTGTACACTCATGGGAGAATGACAGTGAAAAAAGCAAATAACATCTCAGTATTATTATGAAAAAAGTTTTGAATTCACAAATTCCTAAATGGGTCTTGGGGATCTCCAGAGGTTCCCAAGCCACACTTTGAGAACCATGACTAAGAGCAATGGAAATAAAGCTTAATGTATACATGAGTTTATTTCCCTTGCTATATAGAACTATATGCAAAAGAATATTTATAGCATTGTGTTTAACTAGATGCATTCTTGAGTCCTAGAAGTAAACCTTCTTGGTATTAGCTGGGAAGCTCAAAATTTATGACAGACGAATGGGCAATAAAACAAGACAGACAAGAAACTGGAAAATAAAGAAAAAGGAGACTATGGGATTTAGAAAATGAGGAGAGGCAATAGAGAAGTTATGTCTAAGCCTTTAAGAGTTTAGATAAATTATGGTAAAAAAACATTTAAAGGCTTTATTTTCAATTAATATTTAATAAGGAACTACATACAAGTGACGTTACCAGATTAGAAACACAAAAGTTGTTTGGCCTCAAATATGTATAAAAATATATCATAAGCTCCTTTGTTTTTACAAGCCCTTGAAGATACTTTAGGACCTATGTAAATATATATTCAATTAGATTCTCCACAGAGAAGCATGAGGTTTCAGATAATCTTTCCTATAAGTAAATTAACTAGCTGGAGAGGTCTTTTGCAATGGAATAAAATTCTTTAGACTTAAAAAATTAAGAACTGTATTAGGTGATTAAACCTTTTTATATTTTTAGGCAATAAAACTGAAAATTGCCATCTGTCAAGCCTTTGTCTTTAGAATGATATCTTTGTCTTTTTATTTCTCTTCTACATAATATCTACTCATTCAGGTATCTGTTATTCATCTTGGCACCCTTTGCAGGATCTCAGATTCTTAGGACTGGGAGAGAAGCCTTAGAGGTCAAGTTCAAAAGCTCATATAGGACTTGAATCCCCTCTGCAACCAGGTGGTCATACAGGCTTGGCTTCAAAGGTTCCAGCGATGCGGAATCACTACATCCACAGGAATATTCTGATTTATTTTTTGGCAGTCATAATTTGGGGGAAATGCTTCTTTACATTTTGTCTCTCTAGCTATTGTCTATTCTATGATTTGCCCTCTGTAGTAATTTTTGAAGTTTAAATGAAATAACGGGTGTAAAGGAGGGGCACAGCATCTGTCACTGAGAGTATCTGATTCATGTTTGTTACCTGCTCTCCTGCACTGGATAGTGTGGATGGCTTGCTGAGCATCTATTCTAACTATTTCTAGTATGTCTCTTCCTGACCTAGAGAGGCCACAAGGGCCTCCCTTGCAGCTGGGGTTGCAGATGCAGATTTAGGTTGCACCAATCAGAGGTAAGATTGCCTAAGATTTGACTTTAGAACTCAGTTATCTGAGAGGGTGTGGAGTCCATTTTGCTGCTACTCACACAGCAAGCAGGAGTAGTGAAAGCAGATGACACAATGTCTTCCCAACATACCCATGTGGCAGGCGCTGAAACTCCTTGGTTCTTTCATGTAGCTTTAGTATTAACTTCTGGAAAGTGAGCTTAGAGCTTGTTTTCTTAGACCCTTCCTGCCTCCAAAGATTCTGTGATCCATTGAAAAGTCTATAACAAATCCCTTTCTGATTAAATGTGCTAGAAGGAAGTTTGCTCTTTGGATTGAACCTTGGTCATTACTACTCCTGCCAACTCCTATCAACACCCTCCCCATGACAGGCTTTGGATAATTGACAAAAGAAATCATATCCAATTTCACATCTTCCTTTCTCTGGTTCAAGTTCATGGCTTCACTGAATAGATGTGGATTGGCATCCCTGCCTTGCCATGTACAAGCTGGGGTGTGTGTGTGTCTGTTGATCTAGACAAGTTACTTAACCTCTCCACACCTCAGTTTTCTAATTTGTAAAGTGGAGATAACAACAATACCTAATTAGATTGTTGTGAGATTAACTGTGATAATCCTTGTACCAAGCTTAGGGTAGTGTCTGACATGTGATAAGGGCTCAATAAATATTCCTTGCCACTATTATTGTCGTTATCACTTTCACTGAGCTATTTTCAATGGCCTTGATTTTAAAACGCCAGATATACCAACCAAGGATATTTTCTGGTGAGTTTGTCAATGTCCTTCTTTAAAGTGTAGCTTTTAAAACTGAATTCATACCCCAGGATGTCTGATGAGCCCAAAAGAGAGTATCATTCTCAACATTCTCCTTTTATTCAATGTAACAAAACTGACGTATGTATAATTCACTCTCATGGAGATTAAACTCAAGTCAAACTCAAAGTCTTTTCTGTATTTTCTACTGTTAAAGCAAGACATCACTGTTTTGTACAGAGGTAAGATTTTTGATTTATACTTTTTAATGTTCATCTTGCGGAACTAAGCCTGTAATTTCAGTCTGTTGATTATATATATAAATTGTACATTGTACCTATTATATATATATATATATATATATATATATATATATATATATATACACACACAGCATACATACCTTGGTCTCATGTAAAATGAATTAACTATGCCTCCTAGCAAGTTTGATAAGGAAGCAGCCAATTATCTCCTCAAAGTCATTAGTAAATACATTGAACAGGTTAGACCAAGCATAGAGCCCTGCATTCCTCCATTTGGCCATCAATCCTTTAATATAATCACCCTTTGGGCTTGAAGGTTTAGTCATTTATGAGTCTAACTACACTATCATATCATCCAAACATCCCTGTAGTAAGATTTTATTTCAATAGCCTAGTTAAATCCAGATCCTGTCTGCAGCATTTCCCTAATCCACCGTTCTAGAAAATGCATTTCTTATTTACACACCAATATCATAATGTAACAAAATATATATAATAGTTTAATTTTAAACACTAATTCTAACATCTGAAAGCATTTCTTCCAGCACTGAGTGAAACCCTGGAGCTAGCCCTCCAAGCCAAATCAGCAATTCTCTATTTCTTTACTCAAAGGATCATTTTGTAATCTTAGTTCCACAGAACTCAATTAATTATTTTATAGTATTTCTCTTTTCCTCATTTCCCATTGATAGTGGGACCACCACTTTCTCAGCCCATAGTCCTTCACCTCTAGAGCATATCAAACCCAATTATTAATCTCTTTTGTCATCCCACCTATTCTTCCAGAGCAGTATCTTCTAACCATGTGACCTGCATATGAATCACACATGATTTCTGTAATTCCCTGTAAAGCACTAGTTCAGACTCAGGCCTCACCAGCCCTTATGTTAAATCATCATTTTAATTCCTCTTCTCACAAATTTATCAACTGTTTGGTTTTAGAAGGATACTTTTGCATTTCTATAATTAGAATATGATTTAGCTTTTTAAAAATAAAATTACTAAAAGGAAGCAACTTTTATTTCTATATGCAATATGGTAGCATAAAAGAATAAAGAGTAATGATTTGCTTTCTTTCTTTGTGATGCCTTTGTCTAGTCTCATTCTTACAGAAGAGATTTATATAGTGTTAAGACATTTAACACGTATGTGCATCATACTGTTTTCTAAACTAGGTATATTATAATGATAAGAATGTCAGGTGTTGGATGTTTTTAATGCATTCTAAATTGCATGAAATTTCTTCTCAAAGTATACTATCTGCTTAATAGTCTTCTACAAGCTTAATTGTTAAAAAGCAAATAGAAACATTAGTTTATATAAAGGAAATAAAGCATACTTGGGAAATTTAAAATACATTTTGTGTAAAACTTTGGTTTATGTTTCAAGAAATATAGTTTTAAAATTTTAAGATAGTGAAAGTTTACAAATTAAGAATTACATCCACAAATAACCCCCTTTTTGGGTAAATTATTTTACCCTTGATAATTCACAAATAGGAAGGAATTCCACTGCGTTAGATATATAATACTTTCAATGGGACTATGCAGAGTTTAAAGGATATCCATTTTCTTTTCTTCTAACATAGGTTTTAAATAATGATCATAAACTCTAAGGCTGCATTTATCAGATATCGCCAATGTTATTAAATGTGATCATGGCAATGAAAGTCATATGCTATTAAAAATTCAAACTGCTGGGCTTTCCTGGTGGCACAGTGGTTCAGAGTCCGCCTGCCAGTGCAAGGGACACGGGTTCGAGCCCTGGTCCGGGAAGATCCCACATGCCGCGGAGCCAGTAAGCCCGCATGCCACAACTACTGAGCCTGCACTCTAGAGCCCGCAAGCCACAACTACTGAGCCCACGTGCCACAACTACTGAAGCCTGTGCACCTAGAGCCCATGCTCCGCAACAAGAGAAGCCACTGCAATGAGAAGCCTGCACACCGCAGCGAAGAGTAGCCCCTGTTCCCCACGACTAGAGAAAGCCTGCACGCAACAACGAAGACCCAACGCAGCCAAAAATAAATAAATAAAATAAAATAAAAATTCAAACTGCTACAATTCTATAAAAGAAACAGCATAGCTACTTCTACCAGTACAGCTATCATATACTGAGGGCCACTCAAGTGACAATTGCTCATATCTTATGCAATTTGCTTGAGTAACCCACAAGAGTTAATTTTTAAAAAGGATAATAGCTTGGATGTATATGTGCTTAGCATTCAGTATATAAAACTTTCAAAGAAGAGGCTCGCCTTTCTCTGTACAGCTCCCTTTTCATTTTCTTTCTCTGAATAGACCTATAATGTTCAGAGAAAATATCAAGAATAATAAATCCAAATCTCTGTAGAAAATATACCTTCATGACACACTCAAGCTGGAAATCACAGGAACCAATAAAAATGCAGGCAGCCTACTGATAATGAGGTCAGAACTACAAATAAATTTACTTTTAATGAAGACTGGAGGCACAATAATCAAAGTGTTAAAATTCATTTCATGCATATCTCATTTGCTTCCTAGCTGATATTTACCACACAATCTGTGAGAAAGTAGAGGCCTAAGATGCTCCAGATAAATGGCTCAATTAATTGTACAGAGGTAGACTTCTTTGAGCTGAGCCGGAGCTGTGAGCTCTTTATTAAAAGCACTATTCTGTAGCCCATAACCTTGTTCCTTGACTCCTCTCTGGTTTCCAATTTAAACAAGTCCCCATGCGGCCTGCTCTAAAGGGCTTTGTCTCCCTGTCATTGTTGAGAGAGCTGAGGCATCCTGGAAGTGTGAAATCAGACCTCATGAGTTGAACGGTTCCCCAGGGAACGCTGGACTGCACAGAAGGTCAAAGTCATGGGCCGGACCATCTGAAAGTGTCTGATCGCCGGTCTGTGACACAGCAAGTTGGGGTGGGGTGTGGAGGCTAGACTGAAGAGGACTGAAATTGAACACATCTTAATTAAAGCCCACAGACAGCAAAACAAAATGTTTTCTAGGCAGCCTGTCAAATGGGGCTTAAATTTAGCTCTGCTAATGAATCTGAGCTGCTAACTGTTATTTCTTAAGATAATAAGACTCTCACGGAAGCTGATAAAAAAACCGTAGCATGTCTTTTTCTGCTGTTTTGTTACTGAAATATTTTCCAACAATGAAGACAGTTTTCCTAAAGAAAAACATGGGAAAGTCTATGCAAATAAAGGGGTAGTCAACAGCTCTCTTAAAAACTAGTAGATTTCCAGACTATGGAGCTGCTGAGTTACAAATCTTTATGTGTAGTGTTGTTCTAGAAAAAGATATGCTCATTTAATGGGACTATTTCAATGACAGCTTATGTTAACTGTAAAATTCTCTCCCTCTCTTCCTTTTTTTTTCTCTCTCTCCCTCTATTGTTTCCTAAAAGAGATGGTGCATTAATTTGAGAGATCAATTCACCTGGAGTGAAGAAGTTTTATATTAGTGTACCTTTTAATAGAGTGAAAGGTAGGGCATCTTTTGAAAGGGTTTCACAGTTCTCCCATATCAGTGTTTCTGAAACTGAGTGGCTGGTATCCCTAGGGAGGCTGTGACCTCTTCCTCAGGAGCTCAAAGAAAACCCAGGGGAAAATGAAGGGGAGGGACTGAGGAGAAGAACCTTTTTCTTTTTCTTCTCTAAGAACTTGAAAGAACCAATAGGCCAGGTCTAAATACGCTGCAAAGAAAGCCTCACTCAATACAGAAGACTTTAAATGTTCGGCTGAAAGCAAAAATTAGGCCCCGTCCAAGGAAGAATAATTAGAAACTAGAAAAGACAAATTCCAACATACATGAACTGTTTCCCATCACCACCACCAAAAAAAAAAAAAAAAAAAAAAATGTCCACCATTGGTCTCTCTCTCTCCTCACAATCTGTCCAGTTTCAGGGAGCACTTGATTTAGTGGTAGAATCTTCCCCCAGTGAACACATGGCCAGACGATCTGCAGGTTTTGCTTTGATGATCCAGAGAGACATTAACCTTTTCACTGGTTACGTGAAAGGTAAGTAAGTTGTACCGTGCAGTATTTTTCAGTTAATCAAACTTTTTCCCTCACGAAGAATTTAGCTGACCAACTTTGAAAACCGGAGTGCCACTTTCTCAGGCTGTGAAAGGCTGCCCACAATTTGACTGAAATTTCAATCCACTCTTGTGCCTCACTCAATGCATGTGTATGTGTGGGAGTTGTAAATTGAGGCCTTAACCACCAGAGTTAATCTCTTTTTAAAATCTGTATTAACCTTAATGATTTGAAGTGCACTGTCCAACACTGGGCTATTGAGATGGAAGAAAAAACTACCCTCGACTATCAACAGTTTATTAGGGGCTTAACTGAAGTGACCTACTGTAGTAGACTTCAGCTGAACAAGGCTATAGGCTTTTTGTGGAAAGGGAAAGAATTGAGGGTTTCATTAAAAAGTAATTTGTGCTTTATACTCACTCATTCAAAGAGAGTCTCAATTGCTCTTTATTCACACAGAGTTAATACAGTATCACAATGTTTCTCAATGAATGTGTTGTAACAAAAGAAAAATTTTACATTTTGAAAGGAAAAAACTCTTTGTAACTGCAGCAAGATTGATGGCTACTTAACAGATTATAGAATCTCTTTTTCTTGTGCTCATGCTAAATGATGGAATATTGTAATTTAAAATTTTTTGCTTAAACTATGGAAGTTTAACTTTATGTTTTAATCATTAAAAATATTTTAAATATAGGGTGAAGTTGGGCAAATATGAGTTTGTGTTGTTGGACTTGTCTGGGCAAGTGTTCAGAAACCAACTAGGTATCTTATAGCTATAGCCTCATTTATATCAGGTCAAAAAATATTCTTTGCTATCAGTGATTTAAAATATCCCCTCTCCATCCACAACAATCCTAAATGGATGCTAATTTGAGCATCTGAAGACACACCATTGACTCTACTCCCTTCCCTCAAACTGTTGCTGAATATCTTGTAGAGCCTGACTATGATTATCCACTGAGATATAAAACATATTTTTAAAGTTCTTCTTTGAGCAAGTAGGAGATAAAGTATGCAAAGAGCTTATTTGTGATAAGCTCAAATTTCATGATACCCAAATTTCATGATAAAGACCAGGAAGGATCAGTATACATATAAATATTTACCCTTTTCAGAAGTAAAGATTTTTTTTAAAAATTGGTAGACTATTCAGACATTTCTGTCTTAAATACATGGTCCTCAGTTTCTGCCACCATCACAAATGTCATAAAGACCACAAAAGGTCCAAGAGTGAGCAAGGTCAAAGACTGAATTATCCTCTTGCCCCTGAATAGTTCAACATCTCTCTTATTCAATTCAGAGCACATTAGATTATAAGGTCAGTGAGGAATGAGGAATCATTATGTCCCTAAAACTAGAAGGAAAAAATGGAGAATCTGTTATTTAGTATTCCCCAAATTAAAGTTCATTTTATCAGATCAAAATTATGTCTCACTGAATCCCTAGGGAAAAGGTGATTCTTATTCACATTAGTTTACCTAGAACCATTACGAAAGAAATATATCTATTTTTTCCAGCTTCAAGAGAACATGTACTTTAACTTGCTTAGTGGCATATAGGCCAACTGGGTTAACGCAGTTTGCATATTCATGAAGTTTCAAAAGCAATGACAGCTTCTCTCCAAGAGAGACAAACATATAATTGCATTTAACTTGTGTAATGGGCAGGTATCTAAACTTTTGAAGTAAAGAGGACTTGAATTTTTCTATAAGAAATTATTGTGCCCACTATAAATACCCAGTGATAGTTCTTAACACTTAGGTGCCCTCTGAGATACTTTTTATTTTAGGCTTTTCTCCCTATCTTCAGACGTTTTTAGCCCAACACTGGGTGCTCCCCTCCCCCGCAGAAAATCCTGAAGAAAAGTGAAGATATTTCCCATGATGGTGAACATCTCGGCCATGAATTCCTGAATCTACCTGCTGCTGGGAATCAAAGGCTGGCCAGAACCTCTGTAGTGTAAAAGCAGCCCTGAGTTCCTGTTCTGGTCTTTAAGTTAATGTCCAAAGTGAACAAAAAAAAAAGCAGTTAGTCAACCATTCACTGTTGACTGTTGGTTCTAATAATGAAAGCAGCATAATAATTTAAAAATCATTGTGTCCAAATTAATTTGATTTTAACCACACCAGAAATAAAATACAAAGTGAATAAACTCAGCATTCACTAATTGTTTAGTACAAGGAGCCAAGTCAGTATATTTGCAAAAAGATTACAAACAATCCTCTCTCCCACTATTTTCAGGTATGCCTATTTTGAAATAATATCTGACAGTTGTTATTATCTTCTTGGTTACAAATGAGTTGATAAAATCCTCTTTAAAGAAACTGTAAACTCTCAACATTTTTACTTTTATCATACAGTAAACAGTCATTCAATACTATGCAAATATTAAAAAATTTAAAATATTGCCATTTTTGAACAGACATCTGCTATTTTAGTTCTAAGGCATGTGATCTTTTAATTAGGTTTTGATTCTGTTCCATGAATTAAGGGCAGCAGTGATCATATAATGGGTTTGCAAGCCCTTATACGGTAGGAAAAGTACATTTCTCCCCTTCAAATAAGTTAGCTACCCTTTAAGGGTCAACTTGCTGGCCATTCACAGTGGTAAGCATATTTCCACAAATAATAAGTGGACACTTTCTTTCAGGAACAGGGAAATCTGCACAAAATTGTTCAAGTCAGTCCTATTTATTATCCACCTTGAGATGGACAATCTAAGGAATTGTATAAATACCCCCCAAAGCCTATGAAATTAAAGAGTAAGTGAATGCTCACATAGTTGCAAATTCAAAACAATAATTTAATTCTGGAAATTGATGAAATAATTCATTAATTAACATGCCACAGAAACAGCAATATCCAAATCAGGAAGCTTTAAGACATCATACTGAGTTTGGCATTTTTACAGACCTGCTTCTAGGTTAAAAAAAATTTAGGGGCTTCCCTGGTGGCGCAGTGGTTGAGAATCTGCCTGCCAACGCAGGGGACACGGGTTCGAGCCCTGGTCTGGGAAGATCCCGCATGCCGCGGAGCAACTAGGCCCGTGAGCCACAATTACTGAGCCTGCGCGTCTGGAGCCTGTGCTCCGCAACAAGAGAGGCCGCGATAGTGAGAGGCCTGCGCACCGTGATGAAGAGTGGTCCCCACTTGCCACAACTAGAGAAAGCCCTCGCACAGAAACGAAGACCCAACACAGCCATAAATAAATAATAATAAATAAATAAATAAATAAATAAAAATTAAAAAATAAATAAATAAATAAAATAAAAAAATAAATCACTATAAAAAAAAAATTTAGAACAATGCAGATGTTTAGTTTAGATCCAGAATGATCTCTGGGATGTGCTAGGGAATTTGGACAACTAAGGAATTGTATCAGCAACCCAAATACCAACAGTTCATACCAAGGAATTGAGTATTATGTATCTAAACTTTTCAGTGAACTATGCAACAGATTTCATCCATGTTTGAATTATCAGTGTTGATGCTACAATATCATCTGAGGGAAGCTGATACTGTCTAAGAGAAGAAGATACAGCATTACTAAGCCAAAATGCCAAAATGATGAAACCTGGAAGAAATATAACCACTATGTTGACTAAACCTTGGAGAAGGCAACAATTCAAAAGTTGTTTCCCTTTTTATTGTTTACTTTTTAACATGTTACCCTTCTTTTAAAAAGCAGAGACGGTATAAAAATCAGGTGGATAGCAAATCTTTGTAAGATCAACAAACTTTGTATTATTTACTCTGATGATCGAGTCAGGTGAAATGAAAAGTTCAGTCATCAAACGGTGTACACCTTGCATGCTGCTTGATATACAGGCAAAAGGAAAACTGCATCGGCTCTTACCTGTGACATCAGCGGCCATTAACCCTTCTGCTCTGATCACTTTCACCTGGAGGAATCCCACATCTTTCAGGTTGTGAAATATCCGCAATGGGCTCTGAAAGAACCCAACATCAGTATTAGAAAAGAAAGGTCATAAAGGGTCTCAAAGAGTGCGCTGAGGAAACATTAAGTGTTACAGTTGATCTCAGGATGCTGCTTAAGTGATCAAAGGGATATTTGTGTTTCTTCAGTACAGATGACCTTTCCACCATCAAGAATGTATACACACACACACACATTTATGTAGATAATTGTTGCTATATAAGTAGATTTTTTGAAAGAGTAAAAAATACCACAACATTTCTCCCCCGTAAGTAATTAGCAGTAGATGATGAACAATAAATTATAAAATACTACATGTCTGCATTCTTCCATCAGTCTCCTTTACCAAAGTGCTCCAAGAAATCTTTTATCTATGGGCATGATGATTTGAAGACTATTGATTCTTAATACTGAATCTTAAGTTGTTGGTTAAGTAACACACTTCAGACTTTGGGAATAAGAAAGACAACATTAAATTAATTATTTTTCTACCCTTTTCTTCTTGGGCAGCTTTGCAAATGGTAGGTGCTAGATAAGGGTTAAATTATTTAAGACTATTTTCTAATATTTGATTCAAAAGACGTATTTCTACCACACACCTTTTAGGTGTTTTTAAAATTTATTTGTTTTATTTTTGTCTTTGAAAATAAATCAAGTTGATTAAAAAATAAATTCAAAAGTGATGAGTAATTTTTCCTAAATTTGTAATTTTGTTTGTCATTGTAGTAGGTATAGAAGTATACAAATTTTGATAGAAGAATCAGATCCAAATGCTGAAACCTATTTAATTTCATGAATTAATAATGGTAGAGTTTGAATAAGCGTAATACCAGAAGGAATTAAAAGAGGGATAGCAAGAAAATAATTCAGAACTCTAATTAACGGACACAAATAGAGAGTAAAATCAACCTATAGAACGTGATATGCATTTGTTTATTTATACTTCATTGCACCTTTCTCATGACAAGATCAGCACTTTTATTCAGTAAATCAAAGGTGCTTCTTTATCATAATCGGTAAAATGCTTTAAAACCGGGAGCATAACATAGTTTTACCTAATAAAGTTATCTATTAAAATGTTACTACGGAACATTCCCATCTTTGCATTGAGAATGTGAGAAGACTGACAAGTACAAGCTTACCGCGATATTAACTTTATCAACCCCGTGTGACTAGTCATTGTTTACACTGATGCTCTGACCTTGGCACATTGAGAGGAGGAAACGCAGATAGACGTGTAATCTCAGAGCCTAACTTTTAAAAAAGAGTGTTTAGCACAAGGATTAGCTCTTAATCTTTTATTGTTTTTAAACAGTTGTTTATCACCCAAACTGTGTTGAAACTACGAGGGTGACAGGGTTCAATAAAAACGCACTTCTCTCTCCATTTACATTCCTGTAAATTAAGGGTTTAGAAGTGGAAACTTTAGACCGCAGTATTATAATTCAGAGATTTGTAGGCATGTTGTCTTCCTAAGGTCGTAATGATCAGGTGTGGGAAGCTGCTCCTTATCTCAGAGCTTACTGAGTGTTACAGACCAGGTAAGTCTCCTAATCTAACGATGGAGAAGAGTTTTAGCAAAAGGTTCCTGTCCTTTAATTTTCAGGAGCAATTTAAACTAAGTTTCACTGTGACTAGAACAAATATCTTCAGTCAGAGAATCGTTTTCATACTGGTAACCTCATTGCAGAGTCACACTGCTTCTGGTGCTTCAGCTCCGAAGTTCTGCTTTGCGTTTGGAGGGGTAATTATTATTTGAAGGTTTCATTTCCTCGAGTCAGCTGACGCTCAGTAATTTATTGCAAACTTCAACTGTTTAGGCCAGTAACACATGGATTATAATAAGAACATCAAAAAAACAAAAAAGCAAAAAATGTAAATATATCAGTTTAAAAATATAACTTTAAGGAATGCTTCATCAAGAGGTATTCCTGCCTTGTTATTTACGGTTATTTTAGAAGGCCTCAAAACCTGGATGGCTTCTGAAGCCAGAAATTTCCATAGCAGAGGAATCTATGATTTGCTGTGCATCCTTTCAGCCCTCAATAGATGGGAAAAGATTGAAATGCTCTGGAGAGGAGTCCTCTTTATTTTTTTAATGAAAGCCTGTATAATATATTTTCTCTATGGCTGCAGCAGCTGTCAGGGAGAGCATCTCAGTTCAGCTCTATTACGGGAGAGGCAATACCCCGTCCTATGGCATCGAGATGCTCTGAGGGGCCAGAACTGATTGACAGCTTGTCACCGTGACGTCTTATTCCATCTCTGTTATGGAGAAAATTAATGTCACACCACCAGCCTTATGACTCGCTGTCATCTTAGAACCGCTCACCTTTTATCAATGCTCTAAATAACATTTCAAGCCTATCGTCTCACGGTGGACAATCCGGTCAAGGGACATTAAATCAGATGACTGTGAAATGTCATAATAAAAATGGAATGCTAACAACTTCTTCTCTAAACTAGCTCCTCTGGTTTTTAAACTGTGACAAGGGGAGCAAGGGTTCAGCATCCCCGTTCTGAAAAGGTCATACAATCGCTCTTGGTCTACTACCCATTACTACCCGCCCCCTGTTGACCTTCCCTGCTTCCCCACCACCCGCCCCGCAAAAAGAAGAAAAAAAAAGAAAAATGGACTTAGCCATCTTTTCAGAATGGGGTGATCAAATAATGGCACACACAGTAACGTCTGTTTAATTTGTGGGGCTTCAATGCTTTGCAATGAACAGCTGAATGACAGCAGCGGAGAACCTTTTCAGGGCTGTTCCATATGAGAGTGGGGCAATCCACTTACTTTCCTCACCACAACCAGAGCCAAATCAAATTCTTAGGTTGAACCTAAACTTAAAAAAAAATAAATACACACGTTCTCACAGGAAAACATATGTATAATTCTCCAAATAAACTCTTTTATATTATATGTTTCTCCAAAACAAGTGATATTTCAAACATCATGCAGTATTCATTCATTTTATAATCTATAGAATAAAAAGGAAACACTCTGAAACCCTAAAATATAGATCTTTGTCCTTGCGTTGCTATGAGTAATCATAATACATGTGCTATATTGCATACACTAGCTTCTTAGCAAATATGATTCTAAAGGGAGATACAGGCCTATGCTTGAAATTCAGGGCTAAAGAAAAGTATATTTAAACTTGGTTCACTTTTTAGTATATTGAGCAGAATATAATCTGAGAATTAGCCGGGACATCCACATAATATTTTACATTTTACTGAAATAATAACTAATATTTGAAAGTAGGTATAGAAACAAATACTCAAATTCTAAATGGAAACGGCTGATTTAAGGAATCCCTTACAGCAAAGAGAAAAAAAAAAAAGTAATTGGATCATTTCTAATTACCTAGCCCGTAGTATCATTCTAATATATGGGATAGTATCAAATATTAATCCATCAAATATAATATTATAATACCTAGAATCATTTTTATATTAATATATGAATTAATTTCTTTAAAATTGTTTTAATTCATGAGTCTCACTTCTGGGAACAGGAGAATATGTCTTGGTGGGTACCAAAATGTGAAATAATTTTCACAACTGCAATTATATATTAGAAGATGCCACACAATACCTTGGGCTCTTAGGTGGTTTAAAAATATATACTATTTAGCCTTGCTAAGTCACCTCTATTAAATTGTTTATGATAACACCATTGGTGGATGAGTTGTACAAGCATTAGCAGACAGCTGATTCAGTGGAGATAGCCAGAATAAATTTGCTGAAGCGCACATCCTGCTAATCTGTTTGAAGAATATTGTAGAGCATTAGTACCAGCACTTCATGTTATCTGCACAGCCTGATAAGGTACATCTTTATTAAATTCAGTTATTGGAAGGATGTCAGTCAGCAAATAGGAATATTTTAAAATCTAAAAAAAAGAAAAAAATTAAGCGGTTCTTTGTTAGTCAGAGCTTGGTTTCATGACTGAGTGTCTAGAGGAGCCTTCTAAACACCTGGCAGCATTGTACAATACAAGCTTTGTAATTTTAAGTGGAAAAGCTTTTCTTTTTTCTTCCAGCTTCACGGGTACTGGACATTCACTTTCTCGAGGCTTCACTAAGAGAGAACAATGGAGTAAGAGCTCCCCTCTCTGTTGATTCAAGAAAACTACATGGTGGGAAATGCAGACCGTGAGGATGCTGGGAAATAGGTAGATTTGGTTGTGAATGTTTGGGTTTGATAAAATTTGAGAAGGGTACTTATTTTAGTGACTCACTATGCCACCCTATCACTCTACATCTGATCAAAAGGTAAGAAAGTCTCCTTTTAATTATATTTCACATTCGATTTTAAAAAATTAAAGGAATGAAGTGAGGCTTTTCTAAGCAGTGGAAAGGAAAAATTATTTCTGTGAATATCCTCCAGTAACCAACCTACTAATTAAAAAGTAAGTGCAGTTAACTCCATTTCAAATTTGTAAAGACAAAGAAATCTTAATTCCAATGACAAATAATCAATGAACTCATTTTAAAGTATTATATAAACTTGACTTTCCATTACAGGAAGTTTCCCTGCATGATAATTTTGTGGTGTGATAAAATTACTGAGGAGAATCTCAGAATCTAGAACTTGCTCTGGAAGAGAGTCGAGAGAAGACCAGGTGTCTAGATATCCATGGGTACCCCAAGTGCTTCTGCAAAGATATGCATGGTATTTGCATCTGCCCAGGCTTCTGCTTCTGCTGATTCATCTGTCAGACAGCTTTGCAGATGTACTTCTGTCACTCCATGTAAATTATTTACAACCTCTTCTAGTCACCCATGACCCTGAAGGAGGAGGCTTACATACGTACATATCTCTTTAATATTTCCTCGCGTTCTTTCGGGTCCTCCAGGGAGTTGATAGAGAGGTCAGAGATGCTGACTGTGGCCGAAGCTGTCAGGGTGACCAGCAACACCAGGTGCCCCTCCCCTTCCTCCAGCTGCAGCTCCAACTTGTGTGTCTGTTCCCTACTGAGAGCTGACAGGTCGATCTGGCACCTAAAAAGAAATGTTTTGAATTAGCAAAAGGCTTTTTTTTTGGCCACATCAAACAGTGGAGGTGCAGGCTGCTCAGAGCTATGTGAAAAATAAATCAATGGAAATACCATTTGGACCACTGGAAGCATACGTATTTCATGTCAGCTGACTTCACAAAATTCAGACTCTGATTATTTTAGTATCTAATTGCTTATTTCTTGTAAGATGCCAAAAAATGTGCTTATCTGATTTGATTACTACCCACTGTCACCATATTTATAAATCAGCAGGGGCTTTCAGTCCCTAGGATGGCCCAGATCAGTGGGGCTTTGCTTACAGAGAGACTAATGTGAGCTATCTAAAGAGGCAAATGACCAAGAGTGAATTTTTGTGCCACTCTAAAACAATAGGTGTTTTGCCCTTGTTCTGAAATGTTATTAAGCAGAGAATAGACCATTTACTATGATGATGTCATACGTTTTACATTTTTAAAACCATGCCAATTTATTCATAGAACACTGCATAAATCTAAGTTAACAAACAAACAAATCCTCTGAAAACATTATAGCTGAAGTGTTACGTACGAGAGTTGCCTGAAGAGAGACTTTGTAATAGTATGGCAACCCATGCTCGATATATCACCTCCTCAGAGCTGAACACTTTGCAGACTCTTTTCATAAAAATGTCAATTGATTTGGAAGAGAAAGATACTGTGGTGACCAAAACCACAAGGGCAATAAACAGAGAGAAAGGGGGCAGACATGAATAAAAGACATTTGAAACAGGAAATAGCCAATTATAAGAATAGATGTGGTATTGTCATAAACAAGGGGTGGTCAGCTATTAGGGACAGATTAAATTTTTGCCCCTTCTTATTCTTCACTCTATTTATTGTTTATTATTTTGCTTTTAAGTTAAACATCTGTGAATAGGGCCTCAAAGCTTATGGTTGAGTTCAAACATCTTTAGTGAGAGTGATTTTAGAAACTGAATCAAAGTTTGACATTTATGTTTTATTTTTGCCTATCAAAAATGACATGAAAGATAGCCAGACTAGAAACAATTGGGAGAAAGAGGACTATAGATGCAAGAAATGAAGAAGAATAGAAACGTCCTGGTCAGTGATAGAAAATCTGCATGCCCTAAATGCTAACTATCGAGACAGCAGGAAATTAGGGTCTGTACCAAGTCAGGAAAACATCTTCCTAAAGTTAGGATGTATATCAAGTAACCTCACTGTTTCTGCAAACACAATATCCATTTCAAAATACTCTCATGCTGTCCCCTTAGATTCTAAACGATGAAGAAACATATCAAATGCCTTATTTAATATTCAAATTTTAATTGGAATTAGTTCTTAATAATACCTGGAACAAATTGAGGGTTAAAAAATGCAATGGTGAAGAACAGCTAATCAAATGCATTCTCTAATAGAAAGGAGAAACATGAATATGATTTTCTACAGATCTTTCCAGCATCTGGCACAGTGCCTAGCCTATAATTTGTTGAATGTGAATGAATCTTTGGACTAGACTGAGAGTATGACACTGGAGAATTGAACAGGGATGACAGTTCAGATAGTACTTTTGGTTGGTTAAGTTGGGACCAAGAAGGGTCTTTCACTCACTCTGATCATGCATTTTTGGTTGTACTTTTGGTTGGTTAAGTTGGGACCAAGAAGGGTCTTTCACTCACTCTGATCATGCATTTCCAGTCCTGCTCATGCCCTATTGCCTATTACCATTAAGTGCTGGTCATTTAGGTGTTGGCCTCCTCCTCTTTTATATTAGAGTCATTGCATTTAATTCTTTAGAGTTGGGGAAGGTGTTCTAAAGATGCAGTCCAGGAACTGCAAACTGGCCACTCTCAGATCAAAGCTGGTCCATAGATTTGTTGTTTTTATTGTGCTAAAAAAAGTTTTGAATTTAAATAACTTTAAAGAAAGAGCAAATGTCCTCTGAGTTATTGACCGCAATACTGTCTAACTTACAGCTGGACTATTTCACTTAATTCTGTACCCAGTGCCAAGAGGCATAAGGATTTGTGATCCTCAAAATCTCCTTAATTTACCAATGAGGAAACTGAGGGCCAGAGAAGTCACATGAATCAACGGAGATACACAGTTAGTTATTAGCAGAGCCAGACCTGAACCTAGCACTCTGGAATCTAAGATCTAGGCTTTTTCCACAACCAGTCTGTCATTGCTGTAATTGTGCATCCTGGAGGAATGTGCTATGTGAGGCAGTTCTTAAACAGGGTGATATCCAGACTTGTTTTGAACAGGACACATTAACTCAGGTTTCAAGTATAGAAGTGTGTAATTTTTATGCTTTAAAAATATGTATGAACTAGGAAGAATGCTGTAAGTAATTGCTCTTAGAAGACGATAAACTAAGAAAAAATTACAAATTGAATTTTAAAAGCTATGGAACTAATAAAATTTAAATTACCATTGCACATCTATAGGAAGGATTATACCTTTCTGCTGCAACTAAATTTTTAATATTGTGTACACTCGTAGAAATAGTCCCCGGTTCTCTCCTATATTTAACGGTTCAGAATGTTGACTTTAATCATTCTAATATAGAAAATGCCTATGTATACAAATATTTTGAAAAGAGAGCATTAATGAATTCAAGATGCTTTTTGCTAGTTGAGGTTACTCAGATCTCCTATTCATCTAAAAACTCTGCTCAGGAGTAATCCTCAGATGCCATTTAAAGCAAAATGTCACCTGATAACCAAGTAAAATTGTCCTGTTAACTTCAGGATAAAGTTAGCATTACAGCATCACTGATATCTGCATTAAATGAGTATCGAATCATTGCTGGAATTTGGTGGAGCAAAAGCTTTTGCTATTCCTTTGTTGTTATTGAATAAATATGTACAAAGATGGAACTCCTGCAACATAGTGTATTGCAAAGTGAATTCAGGAATAATTACTATGGGCCAGTGCTATGGTTTGAATGTTTGTGTGTTATCCAAAATTCATATGTTGAAACCTAGTGCCCAACGTGATGACATTAAGAGGTGGGGTGGTTGGGAAGTGATTAGGTCATGAGAGTGGAGCCCTCGTGAATGGGATTAGTGCCCTTATAAAAAAGGCACCAGAGAGATCCCTCATCCCTTCTGTCATGTGAGGACACAGAGGAAAACAGCAGTTTATGAACCATGAAAGCAGACACCAAATCTGCTTGTGTCTTGATCTTGGACTTCTCAACCCCTAGAACTGTGAAAAATAAATTTCTGTTGAATTCCATCCACCCAGTCTATGGTGTTCGGTTATAGCAGTCCAACAGGCAGATTCACCTGTACTTGGCTTGCCTGTACTATTATGTTCTCAACAAAGGAAGGATTCACTGTAGTTTGGTTACAGAAATACTAGGTGATCATTCAGATGGTTCCGAATAAGCAAAAATTGATGGTTTTATGTTGTTATGAAAATGAAAAGGCAAATTTTTAAAAGTATTGAAGCAAATTCATGAACTCCAAAAATATATACACAGACACATTCACAGGGGAAAGAGCCCATGACTGGGCATCAGATTCCCTTGGTTCTAGCCCTCCATCTGTCACTAATTAGTTGGATGACCTTTTCCAAGACAACTCTTAGCCCCTGGAATTCCAGGTTTCTCATTTGTGATATGAGGGAATTGAACTAGATGAACTTCAAATTCTCAAAAACCTCAAATTCCACAATTTATTATAACTCTATCCATGTTTACACTTGTTTACATCTTCCTTTCTTTGCAATTCCACAAACCAAAAAAATGGTAAGAGAACAAATTCATCTTACAGGCAATGAAATATTATTCCTCAGAGGTATTACGCCTCTACCCTGCTGACAAAAGTCTGAATGTTGGTGCCAGAAGGCAGACAATCTAACTTAATATCAAATTGTCTTCTAAGGAGAACTGGGAGGGGGTGCATCCAGGTCACCATGCATGGAGTGAAAAAAGAAGTGTGGATTCTCCTCTTTTGTTCAAAGAACAGCTCCCCTTACATCTGTTTTGTATCTGGGTTCCACAAGGAACTCCTGGGTCCTCAGCTGCCTGCTTTGCCTCAGCCTCGACTTTGGCTGGGTCTTTCCAAGGGGCTGCTCCTCATCCCACCACTGTGACCAATCGGCTGGGCTTGAGTCCTCATAGGTCTTCCACCTAGGGCTGGCCTCGGACTGTCCTAACTTTCACTTGCCCAAATGGGCTGAGCACTCCGATTGGCTGCCACCGTGTATCTAGGCCCAACTGCCACATGCCCCCAATTTCTGGCTTCTAAGGCCACTTCTGCACTTGGATAAAAAGCCACACTGTGGAGTATGGGATCTGGCTTCCTGATCAACTGCCAAAGAAACCAGATGAAACAATGCAGAAGTTTTTTCCTTATGGGGTGAACTTAGATCAATGGCATAGGTGATGGGAAGATAACTCCCCATGCCTTCCACCCTCTCACAAACCATTCCAAAGCAGGATTCTCCATATTGCCTATCCACATGTGTCCAAGTGGGCACACCTGCTGGGCAACCACTGTGTCTCTGAAACACAGGGAACATGGCCAGCCTAGTAACCTATCACTGTGCATTACTTCCTAGTCTTCCCTGCCTCATGTTCTTTCTCTCACTCTCAGGACCTGGGATTGTACCTCCCAATTAAGTATCAGCACCTAATCCCTGCCTCAAGCTCTGTTTCCCAGGGAACCTGGTCGAAGGCAAAAATTATTGATACAATTCAATCCCCACAGTTACAGATATCCAAAACCCAAACCTGACCATGTCCCACTCCTGGCTCCCCACCACCTATAAAATATCCTTAGTAAGGCAATGGGGCACTCCACAACCTACCATCAGCTTGGGTGTCATTTGTTGACTTACACTTACTACTTAAGTAATTCCTGACAGCTTGTAATTCTCCCATCATCCATGCTAGGGCTCACCTCTTTCTTTGTGTTTGTATGAAGCAACCCCTCTGCCTGAGATGATGTATCTACCTATGTTTGCTTGGCTAATTTTTAACTAATTCTCATTGAAATGTCTTTTCCTGTCAATCTCCTGATACACCTCAAGGGCAGGCACCTAGCACAGAGCTGGAATATAGTTGGTGCTCTGCAACTATTAAAGTACTTATGGATGAGGAGACAGAGGTTCAGAGAGGCCAAAATTTTACCCACGGCGACAGTGGCAGAGCCAGGATTAGCATGTGATGTGCTCATGCTACCATTTCCATATTGTCTTCCCAGAAAGTGGGTTGATTTCTTTCCAACACTAATTCATTCACTCATTCATTAACTATTTATTAAGTGCACTGTGTGTCAGGCCTCTGTTAAATTTGGGGGATTCAGCCCTTTCTAAGCCTTCTGGTTTCTCACATCCTTATTTCCAGAACTACCGCAGACCTAGTGCGTTGCTTTTAGTGAAGTTATTTGGCTTCAGAGTTCACATCAGGGGTTCAGAACACCAAAGTTTTAACAAAGGTGAATTATTCATTAGTATTGTGATATCAAGCAAGTTACAAACTTTTTGTGCATCATTTTCCTCGTTTATGCCTTCTCTTTGCATAGAACTGTAAAAACACAGGAATAACAGATGAAAAACTACTTTGAAAAGATGAAAGTACTATGGAACTATAATACGAATTTTATTATGTCATATGCCTTAGTTTGATATTGTACAATTTTAAAATGTACTGTCTGTTCCGAACTCATCAGTCAATCAATCATCAATAGAAGAATCAAAAGAGACTCAAAACTGAGATTGGAGAGCTATTTTCTTTCATTCCACAAATGGGGAAACTGAGGCTCAGAGGAATTAAGTGATGGCAAGACCTCACATTTACTGACTTCCATAGCAAAGCTTGAAATTCTTTGCACCTTTTAAAAACTATATGTATTACTTAGCCACATGAAAGGAATATATCACATTTATTTGGTGATGCTTTCCCCTAAGTTCAAGGAGAAAAATTTCAGTATTCTTGTAACCTTTTTCTCCCCGCCTTTCCTTCTGCCATGCCTAAACCAGTAACCAATGACAGTTTTACCCAGATGAAACAGTTTTGTGATTAGCACCATTGATGTACACACGGGGTACAGGAAGTAAATGTTAGGCCTATTTGGGTGTATTTTTTAATTTAAAATAGGACAGGATTCAAACTTCATAAATATTTTATATATGCATTAACACTGGTAGCCCATACATCAGATATGTCACATGTGACCTGCAAGTATTTTAAGGGACGAGCAGAAGCTGCATGACATGGAGGGGTTGACAGTGGCCCCTGAACTTGCTGACTGGCTTTCAGTGAACTGCAGTCCATATATGCTCGGTTAGGTGGATTTACAGATTATATCATCTAGTTTTAATCCTCACAAAATGGACAGTGGCTTTAAAAAATCCCAGTAAATTAGGAGGTTGGGATTAACATACACACACTACTATGTATAAAATAGGTAATCAACAAGGACCTACTGTATAGCTCAGGGAACACTACTCAGTACTCTGTAATAACCTATATGGGAAAAGAATCTGAAAAAGAATAGATATATGTATATGTATAACTAAATCATTTTGCTGTACGCCTGAAACTAACACAACATTGTAAATCAACTACACTCCAGTGTAAAATAAAAATTAAAAAAATAAAAGATCCCAGTAAAGAAACTGTGGATTGAGTATAATACTAATTGAACAAGCATAAGTGAACAGAATGATAAACGAGAACACACAGAGTTGACACGTTTACTCCTAGCCCATCTGTCTGTCAGCTACACTCTGATTCTGATTTACAAACCAATAGTGTGGCATAATCAGATCTAGCAAGAATTCAAACAAAATCCAACTTAAAATTATCAGGAAGAATATCTGCAACAAAAAATTACATCTCCTCTAACAAGGAACTTCTAAGTGTGTGTTATGCCCTGAAGTACTAGCTCATGATATTACGAAGCCATCATGATAAGAGGACAATTAAAAATGAAGCCTTCAGGACAGGAAGACAAGCCTCTATAGAATTTCTTTGGTGGGGGGGGGGTCATTTCTAAAAACACATTTTACTAATTTGGACCAAATTTAACCATAAAATTAGGAAGCTTTTTGAGATTTACTGCATGAGAGCTACTTTACGTTAGTGAAACAAACACATAGTATAAGGTCTTATATTACAAATCAATATGATATGTAATTCTTTAGAATCTTTGCATTTTAAAGAATTCAATAGGTAACCACTAATGTGTTTTCAAGTTTCACAATTATGCAGTGTGCACGCCACCTCTGACATTACTAAATGCTAATGCAGTTATTGCCTTTCTGTTGTCAGCAGTTGGCACTGTCCAACTGTCTTTGAGGAGGTGGCTTTATCAGAGCATACTTCTACAAACTTGGGAGCTTCCCCATTCATTGCCTGGAAGGTAAGCTATTTAATATACACACTGTCTTTGGAAACTGCATGGTGCATGGAAACTGTCTTTGGAAATGCCTATTGTAGACAAAATACTGCAGTGAGTATAAACTGTCTGAGAAAATCTTCAGAAGAAAAAATAGTAAGCCATGAAAGAAAATGGATTAAAATCTTAATATGTTTGGCTTAGGTTGAGTTTAGGAAAAAACCAAGACAAGAATCAATGACATTCTTTACTGAAATACTGTCTCTCTCCCAAATAAAATACTTCACTCAATCCTTAGTAAGAAAAATGGTGAAACAGAAAGATTTCATTAAAAATTCTCTTCAGTTTAGAATTTTCTGACTAGTTATCTTTGTGTTTTCAAATTAATAATGAGGCAGGATTGCTCCTACTCTTATTTACATAGGAAGTAGAACAATCATCGTAGTATTTATATCACAAATAATAAACACAGCAAATCAGAATCTATACAGTGTCAAATGCTCAAACGCAATGACCTTCAACTTTAAGAAAACACTAATTTGGTTAACATGCAAAGTCAAAGGTTGTTTTCCTCATTTTCCACACTATACCTGGACAGACATACATGTACTATGTATAGTACATAGTAGGTACTCATTCCACATTCTCTTTCCTTTAACATTAAATATAGAGTCATAGATTTATTTTATGGTTGAAAGCATTTGTTCTTTACCCGGAACTTGCCCATTTGGGATAACCTTTTCTTCTATATTATTAATAAAAATTGTGTTGAAATAGAACTCTCTACTGAAGTTTACATCTATAGCACTTTATTGTCATGGGCAGTACCAATGCCTCGGCCCTGATCACAATGCAACAAATAAAGTTAGTAGTAATCCACTAACCTAAAATATATGTGCCCCAAATCAGTGCCACTTTAAAGATAAAAAAGCATTTTGCACACTAATAAATAATGCTATAAATCTTGCTATATTGGATTGCAAATAACTCCGACTCAATGAAATTGCTTGACATGGGATTTACTTACTCTGCACGTTCATAAAAACAACTTGTTCTCTGACAGCACTCATTCTTGGCAATTTACCACAGCTGTCAGCAGACAATTTGTTCAGATTACTGCTCTGCATAAAAGTGTAACAATCATGAGGATTTATTAGCTGATTATCGTAAAGGTGGCAGTCCGTCTTGCCTGCCAAAATGCAGGTGATCAGAAAGTTAAATAATTACACGCAGATTAACATTATTTCACCTTCATTTGAAATCTGTAGTTCAGCGACAGGCAAAATTTGTTGTTCAAACTTGCAGTACGGTGCACACCACCCAAGTGGGTTTATTGACTTCTTGGCACTTTATCGAGCCCTTAATGGCTTCAGAACATACTGAATACCAGACCGAGGTGAAAGGGGCACGGACTTTAAGATCAGGAGTCCTGGATTTGAGTCTCAGATCAATCGCCCCAAATTCACACTAGCTGAACAATCTCTAAACCTCCCTTTTTGCTATACCTCTAAACCTGCCTCACTTTTTGCACCGGCAAAATTGGTACAATATGAAGCATCCTTGTTACCCCCTAATATTGAACTAATGTATGTAATAATAGTGCCCTATACAGTGTAAATCACTATTATTATTGTTTCTTTCCATTCATGGTAAATTTATTTTTGTGTAAAATTTAACAACCAGATGGCATTAACTCACTTGATATTATAATGGTGAAAAAGTTATAAGTATCTTGGTAAATGCATAGGCTACTTTTTATTCAAATGCAACCATTCAGTATTTTTTAAGTACAAAGATTACTCAGACACCTAGACACTTTAACCCATTAATTCTCCCTTTTGAATTATATACAAATATCTTTCTTAATTATACTGAAACTTTGTACTTTCCACTAAGGAATGCTGTTCTAATTGCCTTTGCATTAACATCAGGTGTCAAATACTATATTTATTTAGAGAAGGAAGAGCCATAATTTCCAGTATTCAGTCAAACTTCAGGTATTTAAATTTAAATCCAGCAAATATTTATTAAGCACCTATTACTTGCCACATACTTTAATAGGTATTGAGGATGCCACAATGAACAAAGCACTCAAAAACCCCTGCCTTCATGAAGCTCACATTCAAGTGATGGAAAATACATGATAAAATAAGTAAGTGAAATGCATAGTATGTCAAATGGTGATTACTTCGATGGAGAAAACAAAGCAGGATAGAAGAAACGTAAAGTCAAGGAAAAGAAGTTTTGATTTTAAATAGGGTTGGTATGGCTGTCTCCCTGATGTGACATTTGTGCATAGACCTAAAGAAGGTAAAGAAGCAAGGCAGGTGGACGCCTGAAGAAAGAGTGTCACAGATGGAGGAAAAGATCCTGAGGTGGGAAGGTATATGGTGCACCTGAGGAACAGCAAAGAGGCTGGGACAGAGCAGAGGGAGGGAGGGGCAAAGTAGCAGAAGTTCAGGGCAGAGGGGTCGCAGGGCCAGATCACCAGGAGCATCAGAGGGCTCTGTGAGGACACTGGTTGCACACAGACTGAGATGGGAAACAACTACAGGGCTTCGAGCAGAGGAGTTAAATTCTTTTATTGATGTTATGTGGAAGGAAGAAGAACAGGAGGCTCTTGCCGCTGCCCACATGAAACTGATGGTGGCTTCAACAGGAAACAGAATGATTGAGAGGATAAGGGTGATTTCTGACTATATTCTGAAGGAGAAGTTTGCAAGTTGCTGAATGGACTTGAGAATGAAAGAAAAGAATAAAAAATGACTCCAAGATTTTTGGTGTTAGCAACGAATGAGAGAGAATCCTGACGGAGGAGCAGATTTGGGGCGCTGCGGGTGAGAAGTTTGGCTTTGGACTTGCTAAATTGGAGAAGCCAGTTAGACGTCCAAATGGAGATTTCAAGCAGGCAGTTGGACGTGGAGTTAAGGAGTGGATCTGTATGTCTGTCGTTGTCAATCTTAGGTGGTATGGAAAGCACAAGAGTGGATGAAGGCACCATGGGGGCAGGTATAGACTGAGAAGATGCCCAGGGAGTGAGCTCTGAGGGTCTCCGGAATGAAATCAGGAGGCAAACGAGCAAAAATCTGCGGGGGAGATGAAGAAAGAACATGTGATGAGGTAAGAGGAAAACAGAGCCCTCTGTTCTGGAAGCCAACTGAAAACACCTGTTTTAAGGAGGAAGCTATCAGCCAAGTCCAGCGCAGCTGCTGGATCAGGTAAGATGTAGGTTAAACACTGGCCATTGAATTTAGCAACTTGGAGGTCACAGGTGACCTTGACAAGAGCAGTCTGGGTGAATTGTTGGGGGCAAAAGCCTGACTACATGGGATCAAGTAAGAATGGGTGTGGGTACTTTTCAGTGTAAAAATAGTTTTCACTGTGTCGGCACTCCAGATTTGCAAGTGGCTCTTTCATTTGTAGCCAGTCTTATCTTTGTAATAAACAAACAAACAAAGCCCTGTTATAGAGTATACACATACAAAAACACATTTCAAAAATCATTATATGTGGGAGACCTTCAAGATGGTGGAGGAATAAGATGTGGAGATCACCTTCCTCCCCACAAATACATCAAAAATACATCGATGTATGGAACAACTCCTACAGAACACCTACTGAACGCTGGCAGAAGATCTCAGACTTCCCAAAAGGCAAGAAACTCCCCACGTACCTGGGTAGGGCAAAAAAAAAAAAGAAAAAACAGAGACAAAAGAATAGGGACGGGACCTGCACCAGTGGGAGGGAGCTGTGAAGGAGGAAAGGTTTCCGCACACTAGAAGCCCCTTCGCGGGCGGAGACTGCGGGTGGCAGAGGGGGGAAGCTTCGGAGCCACGGAGGAGAGCACAGCCACAGGGGTGCGGAGGGCAAAGCGGAGAGATTCCCGCACAGAGGCTCGGCGCCGAGCAGCACTCACCAGGCCGAGAGGCTTGTCTGCTCACCTGCCGGGGCGGGCGGGGCTGGGAGCTGAGGCTTGGGCTTCGGTTGGATCGCAGGGAGAGGACTGGGGTTGGCAGCGTGAACACAGCCTGAAGGGGGCTAGTGCACCACAGCTAGCCGGGAGGGAGTCCGGGAAAAGGTCTGGAACTGCCAAAGAGGCAAGAGACTTTTTCTTGCCTCTTTGTTTCCTGGTGCGCGAGGAGAGGGGATTAAGAGCGCTGCTTAAACGAGCTCCAGAGATGGGCGCGAGCCGCGGCTATCAGTGCGGACACCAGACACGGGCATGAGACGCTAAGGCTGCTGCTGCCACCACCAAGAAGCCTGTGTGCGAGCACAGGTCACTCTCCACACCGCCCCTCCCGGGAGCCTGTGCAGCCCGCCACTGCCAGGGTCCCGTGATCCAGGGACAACTTACCCGGAAGAACGCACGGCGCGCCTCAGGCTGGTGCAACGTCACGACGCCTCTGACGCCGCAGGCTCGCCCCGCCTCCTCCGTACCCCTCCCTCCCCCCAGCCTGAGTGAGCCAGAACCCCCGAATCAGCTGCTCCTTTAACCCCAGCCTGTCTGAGCGAAGAACAGACACCCTCAGGCGACCTATATGCAGAGGCGGGTCCAAATCCAAAGCTGAAACCCTGGAGCTGTGCGAACAAAGAAGAGAAAGGGAAATTTCTCCCAGCAGCCTCAGGAGCAGCGGATTATATCTCCACAATCAACTTGATGTACCCTGCACCTCTGGAATACCTGAATAGACAATGAATCATCCCAAAATTGAGGCAGTGGACTTTGTGTGATTTTGTCTGTATACCTTTACTTTTACCATTTGTCCTAGGGTTCTGTCTGCCCGTTTTTTGTTTTTTTTTAAGTATAGTTTTTAGCACTTGTTTTCATTGGTGGATTTGTTTTTTAGTTTGGTTGCTCTCTTCTTTCTTTCTTTTTTTAAAATTAC
Source organism: Balaenoptera acutorostrata (assembly GCF_949987535.1). Lineage (NCBI taxonomy): Eukaryota > Metazoa > Chordata > Mammalia > Artiodactyla > Balaenopteridae > Balaenoptera > Balaenoptera acutorostrata. Next base: position 80,136,909 of record NC_080065.1, read on the forward strand.
TTTGTAATTTTTTATTTTAAATAATATTTTTTATTTTTTAATAACTTTATTTATTTATTTTCTTTCTTTCTTTCTTTTTTTCTCCCTTTTACTCTGAGCTGTGTGGATGACAGGGTCTTGCTGCTCTGGCCGGGTGTCAGGCCTGTGCCTCTGAGGTGGGAGAGCAAAGTTCAGGACATTGGTCCACCAGAGACCTCCCGGCTCCATGTAATATCAAACAGCAAAAGCTCTCCCTGAGATCTCCATCTCAATGCTAAGACCCAGCTCCACTCAACGACCAGCAAGCTACAGTGCTGGATACCCTATGCCAAACAACTAGCAAGACAGGAACGCAACACCACCCATTAGCAGAGAGGCTGCCTAAAATCATAATAAGGTCACAGACACCCCAAAACACACCACTGGATGCAGTCCTGCCCACCAGAAAGACAAGATCCAGCCTCATCCACCAGAACACAGGCACCAGTCCCCTCCACCAGGAAGCCTACACAACCCACTGAACCAACCTTACCCACTGGGGGCAAACACCAAAAACAATGGGAACTACGAACCTACAGCCTACGAAAAGGAGACCCCAAACACAGTAAGTTGAGCAAAATGAGAAGACAGAGAAACACGCAGCAGATGAAGGAGCAAGGTAAAAACCCACCAGACCAAACAAATGAAGAGGAAATAGGCAGTCTACCTGAAAAAGAATTCAGAGTAATGATAGTAAAGATGATCCAAAAATCTTGGAAATAGAATGGAGAAAATACAAGAAACATTTAACAAGGACATAGAAGAACTAAAGAGCAAACAATGATGCACAACACAATACATGAAATTAAAAATTCACTAGAAGGAATCAATAGCAGAATAACTTGAGGCAGAAGAACGGATAAGTGAGCTGGAAGATAAAATAGTGGAAATAACTACCACAGAGCAGAATAAAGAAAAAAGGATGAAAAGAATTGAGGACAATCTCAGAGACCTCTGGGACACTAAACGCACCAACATTTGAATTATAGGGGTCCCAGAAGAAGAAGAAAAAAACAAAGGGACTGAGAATATCTTTGAAGAGATTATATTTGAAAACTTCCCTAATATGGGAAAGGAAATAGTTATTCAAGTCCAGGAAGCACAGAGAGTCCCATACAGGATAAATCCAAGGAGAAACACACCAAGACACATTAATCAAAATATCAAAAACTAAATACAAAGAAAAAATATTAAAAACAGCAAGGGAAAAACAACAAATAACATACAAGGGAACTCTGATAAGGTTAACAGCTGATCTTTCAGCAGAAACTCTGCAAGCCAGAAGGGAGTGGCAGGACATATTTAAAGTGATGAAAGGGAAAAACCTACGACCAAGAATACTCTACCCAGCAAGGATCTCATTCAGATTCGACGGAGAAATAAAAACCTTCACAGACAAGGAAAAGCTAAGAGAATTCAGCACCACCAAACCAGCTTTACAACAAATGCTAAAGGAAATTCCCTAGGCAGGAAACACAGAGAAGGAAAAGACCTACAATAACAAACCCAAAACAATTAAGAAAATGGTCATAGGAGCATACATATTGATAACTACCGTAAATGTAAATGGATTAAATGCTCCAACGAAAAGACACAGACAGGCTGAATGGATACAAAAATAAGACCTGTACATATGCTGTCTACAAGAGACCCACTTCAGATCTAGGGACACGTACAGATTGAAAGTGAGGGGATGGAAAAAGATATTCCAGGCAAATGGAAATCAAAAGAAAGCTGGAGTAGGAATTCTCATGTCAGACAAAATAGACTTTAAAATAAAGACTATTACAAGAGACAAAGAAGGACACTATATAATGATCAAGGGATCAATCCAAGAAGAAGATATAACAATTATAAATATTTATGCACCCAACATAGGAGCACCGCGATACATAAGGCAAATGCTAACAGCCATAAAAGGGGAAATCAACAGCAACACAATCATAGTAGGGGAGTTTAACACCCCACTTTTACCAATGGACAGATCATCCAAAATGAAAATAAATAAGGAAATACAAGCTTTAAATGATACATTAAACAAGATGGATTTCATTGATATTTTTAGGACATTCCATCCAAAAACAACAGAATACACTTTCTTCTCAAGTGCTCATGGAACATTCTTCAGGATAGATCAGATCTTAAGTCACAAATCAAGCCTTGGTAAATTTAAGAAAATTGAAACCATATCAAGTATCTTTTCCGACCACAACGCTATGAGACTAGATATCAATTACAGGAAAAAAATCAGTAAAAAATTTTTAAAATGGAGGCTAAACAATACACTACTAAGTAACCAAGAGGTCACTGAAGAAATCAAAGAGGAAATTAAAAAATTCCTAGTGACAAATGACAATGAAAACACGACCACCCCAAACCTATGGGATGCAGCAAAAGCAGTTCTAAGAGGGAAGTTTATAGCAATACAATCCTACCTCAAGAAACAAGAAATATCTCAAATAAACAACCTAACCTTGCACCTAAAGCAATTAGAGAAAGAAGAACACAAAAATCCCAAAGTTAGCAGAAGAAAAGAAATCATTAAGATCAGATCAGAAATAAATGAAAAAGAAATGAAGGAAACGATAGCAAAGATCAATAAAACTAGGGGCTTCCCTGGTGGTGCAGTGGTTGAGAATCTGCCTGCTAATGCAGGAGACATGGGTTCGAGCCCTGGTCTGGGAAGATCCCACATGCCACGGAGCAGTTGGGCCCGTGAGCCACAGCTGCTGAGCCTGCGCGTCTGGAGCCTGTGCCCCGCAACGGGAGGGGCCGCGATAGTGAAAGGCCCGCGCACCGCGATGAAGAGCGGTCCCCGCACCGCGATGAAGAGTGGCCCCCACTTGCCACAACTAGAGAAAGCCCTCGCACGAACCGAAGACCCAGCACAGCCAAAAATATATAAATAAATAAATAAAATAAATTTAAAAAAAAAAAAAAAAAGATCAATAAAACTAAAAGCTAGTTCTTTGAGAAGATAAACAAAATTGATAAACCATTAGCCAGACTCATCAAGAAAAAAAGGGAGAAGACTCAAATCAATAGAATTAGAAATGAAAAAGGAGAAGTAACAACTGACATTGCAGAAATACAAAGGATCATGAGAGATTACTACAAGCAACTATATGCCAATAAAATGGACAACCTGGAAGAAATGGACAACTTCTTAGAAAAGCACAACCTTCGAGACTGAACCAGGAAGAAATAGAAAATATAAACACACCAATCACAAGCACTGAAATTGAGACTGTGATTAAAAATCTTCCAACAAGCAAAAACCCAGCACCAGATGGCTTCACAGGTGAAATCTATCAAACACCTTTAGCGAAGAGCTAACACTTATCCTTCTCAAACTCTTCCAAAATATAGCAGAGGGAGGAACACTCCCAAACTCATTCTACGAGGCCACCATCACCCTGATATCAAAACCAGACAAAGATGTCACAAAGAAAGAAAACTACAGGCCAATATCACTGATGAACATAGATGCAAAAATCCTCAACAAAATACTAGCAAACAGAATCCAACAGCATGTTAAAAGGATCATACACCATAGTCAAGGGGGGTTTATCCCAGGAATGCAAGGATTCTTCAGTATACACAAATCAATCAATGTGATAAACCATATTAACAAATTGAAGGAGAAAAACTATATGATCATCTCAATAGATGCAGAAAAAGCTTTTGACAAAATTCAACACCCATTTATGATAAAAACCCTCCAGAAAGTAGGCACAGAGGTAACTTACCTCAACATAATAAAGGCCATATATGACAAACCCACAGCCAACATCATTCTCAATAGTAAAAAACTGAAACCATTTCCTCTAAGATCAGGAATAAGACAAGGTTGTCCACTCTCACCACCATTATTCAACATAGTTTTGGAAGTTTTAGCCACAGCAATCAGAGAAGAAAAGGAAATAAAAGGAATCCAAATCAGAAAAGAAGAAGTAAAGCTGTCACTGTTTGCAGATGACATGATACTATACATAGTGAATCCTTAAAGACTCTACCAGAAAACTACTAGAGCTAAACAATGAATTTGGTAGAGTAGCAGGATACAAAATTAATGCCCAGAAATCTCTTTCATTCCTATACACTAATGATGAAAAATCTGAAAGAGAAATTAAGGAAACACTCCCATTTACCACTGCAACAAAAAGAATAAAATACCTAGGAATAAACCTACCTAAGGAGACAAAAGACCTGTAGGCAGAAAACTATAAGAAACTGATGAAAGAAATTAAAGATGATACAAACAGATGGAGAGATATACCATGTTCTTGGATTGGAAGGATCAGCATTGTGAAAATGACTATACCACCCAAAGCAATCTACAGATTCAATGCAATCCTTATGAAACTACCAATTGCATTTTTCACAGAATGAGAACAAAAAAATTTCACAATTTGTATGGAAACACGAAAGACCCCGAATAGCCAAAGCAATCTTGAGAAAGAAAAACGGAGCTGGAGGAATCAGGTTCCCTGACTTCAGACTCTACTACAAAGCTACAGTAATCAAGACAGTATGGTTCTGGCACAAAAACAGAAATATAGATCAATGGAACAGGATAGAAAGCCCAGAGATAAACCCACGCACATATGGTCACCTTATGTTTGATAAAGGAGGCAAGAATATACACTGGAGAAAAGACAGTCTCTTCAATAAGTAGTGCTGGGAAAACAGGACAGCTACATGTAAAAGAATGAAATTGGAACGCTTTCTAACACCATACACAAAAATAAAATGGATTAAAGACCTAAATGTAAGGACAGACACTATAAAACCCTTAGAGGAAAACATAAGCAGAACACTCTATGACATAAATCACAGCAAGATCCTTTCTGACCCACCTCCTAGAGAAATGGAAATTAAAAACAAAAATAAACAAATAGGACCAAATGAAACTTAAAAGCTTTTGCACAGCAAAGGAAACCATAAATAAGATGAAAAGACAACTCTCAGAATGGGAGAAAATATTTTCAAATGAAGCAACTGACAAAGGATTAATCTCCAAAATTTACAAGCAGCTCATGCAGCTCAATATCAAAAAAACAAACAACCCAATCCAAAAATGGGCAGAAGACCTAAATAGACATTTCTCCAAAGAAGATATACAGATTGCCAACAAACACATGATAGAGTGCTCAACATCACTAATCATTAGGGAAATGCAAATCAAAACTACAATGAAGTATCACCTCACACCAGTCAGAATGGTCATCATCAAAAAATCTACAAACAATAAATGCTGGAGAGGGTGTGGAGAAAAGACAACCCTCTTGCACTGTTGGTGGGAATGTAAATTGATACAACCACTATGGAGAACAGTATGGAGGTTCCTTAAAAAACTAAATATAGAACTACCATACAACCGAGCAATCCCACTACTGGGCACATACCCTGAGAAAACCATAATTCAAAGAATCATGTACCACAATGTTCATTGCAGCACTATTTACAATAGCCAGGACATGGAAGCAACCTAAATGTCCATCGACAGATGAATGGATAAAGAAGTTGTGGTACATATATACAATGGAATATTACTCAGCCATAAAAAGGAACAAAATTGGGTCATTTGTAGAGACGTGGATGGATCTGGAGGCTGTCATACAGAGTGAAGTAAGTCAGAAAGAGAAAAACAAATATCGCATATTAACACATATATGTGGAACCTAGAAAAATGGTACAGATGAACCAGTTTGCAGGGCAGAAATAGAGACACATATGTAGAGAACAAACATATGGACACCAAGGCGGTAAAGCGGTGGGGGCGTGGGGATGATGGTGTGATGAATTGGGCGATTGGGATTGACATGTATACACTGATGTGTATAAAATTGATGACTAATAAGAACCTGCTGTATAAAAAAATAAATAAAATTCAAAAATTGAAAAAACAAAAAAAGAGAATACAGAAGACCCTGATGACAGTTTTACTCCTGTTACTTTAATCTTAGAACTCAAATTTAATTAGAAGGTAACTATTCTCTTCTAAACTGTTCTAGGACCAAGGGATTCTATTATAATCTGCATTATTTCTACTGTTACCACACAACCTTGACATAAACACATACAGCTCTCTTGCCCACCACTTAGATCTAATAATATATTGTTTTTCAGTGGCAGGATGTGTGTAAAGTACAATTTAGTAAGTATAAAGTCAGATACCAAGAGTTTCTGCTGCTATCTGGCCATCAAGTAGATTGGAAATGATGATATTTGCCTGGGTCATTTCCTTTTTCTGCAACAGGCATCTTTGTTAAATTAGCAGAGTGTACAACAATTTCGTATTGTCCACTTTGCTTATCTCAAAATTCAACAATAAATCCCTTTACTGTGTAAAATGTTTTAAACTGATACTCAAAAGCTGTCCTAGGAGTCTTCTTGTCTACCTGTGCTCTTGTTTACTCTAAAACTTTTTGGCTCAAATTGCTTTTGTAGGCAATTATATTTGGCATATGACCAAATGCAAATGTTTTTTAGTGAGGCTGATGCCAGATAAGTTTTTGTTGTTTTGTTTTGTTTTAAAGTAGAGGGAAGGATTATTTATTTATTTATTTATTTATTTATTTTTGGCTGTGTTGGGTCTTCGTTTCGTGCGAGGGCTTTCTCTAGTTGCGGCAAGCGGGGGCCACTCTTCATCGCAGTGCGCGGGCCTTTCACTATTGCGGCCTCTCTTGTTGCGGGGCACAGGCTCCAGATGCGCAGGCTCAGTAGTTGTGGCTCACGGGCCTAGTTGCTCCGCGGCATGTGGGATCTTCCCAGACCAGGGCTCGAACCCGTGTCCCCTGCATTGGCAGGCAGATTCTCAACCACTGTGCCACCAGGGAAGCCCCCAGATAAGATTTTTATTATATTTAGAAAAAAAGTAACTGGAAATAAAAGTAAGTCATTCAAAATAAATGAGAGGTTTAGAAATCCCTATAATTCTTTAATGGTAGTATTTGGACTCACCATCCAAGCCAGTTTTAATCCAACCAAGATACTGGGAAGCAGAGCACACAGATTTGCCCATCAAAGCACTGAGGGTGCTGGAGCCCAGGGCTTCTTGATCCTGCTTGCAAGATTGTCCTTTGTAATAGCCGCGGGCATAAAGAACTCATCCAACAACACAGGCAAAGCCCAAGCCAGAAACTACATGCAGGTGGTAAACACCTCCAACAGCTAAAAAAGTAAGAAGGGAGGATACACTTCCAACTAGATGACTAGCTTATTATGAAGGGATATAACCCAGGAATGGCTGGATGGAAGAAATGCACAGGGTAAGGCATGTGTAAGGGGTGTGGAGCTTCCATGCGCTCTCAGGGCACAGCACTCCCCCAGCACCTGCATGTGTTCACCAATCCAGAAGCTCCAAAAATGGATTTCTTCTCTTTTTCCAAACTTCGTAAGACCTTCTCAGCTCCCCCAGCTGTCTAGAGCAATCACTATGATCTTCACACCAGCCATTTATCACTGTTCTCTCAAAATTTGCCAAATATGGGAAAACCCATAGAAACGAGATGAAGTAAGATAAACAGGTCCACCTCTCTGCCAAACATTTCTTAAAATAATTAGGCATGCCCTTGAAGAATTTGTAATATTATCAAGTGAGGAAAAGGGAAAGGTCAGTACAAAATGGGCTGAGAAATTTTCATAATTTCCAAATTTGGAGATGCTTTTCAAAGAAAGAAAAATACGTAAAAGGGTATCTGTCATTATGGAAAAAAACGGAAAAAAGGATAAGAAGGACTTCATGTAATGTGGACCCAGGAGTACAAGAAGCTAGTACATTTCATCAATTACTTTGTTATTATACTATGATAAGCAAGTTTGAATACAAAGTAATGAGATTGAGGTAGCAAGTTACATATGACAGCCATTCTGATTTCCTTGTGGTCACCAAATAGAGCTAATGTTGCTATAAATTATGAAAATGAATTAATTATTCAAGGAATAGCTAGAAAGCATCTACCTGAAAGAGCTCATAGCTTATTGAGGAAGACGGAAACAGACATATATATATAATAAAATGTATTCAGTGTATTAACAGATCTATACTGATACTTAAGCCGGTGGTATATCCCAAAGAGAGCAAGGTAGAACTTTAAGAAAACACTGAAAATAGTATTTTACTAGAGGGAAAAAATATGCAGTGAAAGCTTTTCCTCTAAAAAGGATTGAAATGTAATACAGCATTAGCCTGCAGGGGTGTTTTTCTCATTTCATTTTATAAGTAAAATATTAAAGGTTAACTGAAGCTGATCTTTGACCTCTCACTTTATAATACTATGAAGAAAACCATTGTTTAAAACATATTTCTTAGAATAACAAAAGCCAAAGAGACAAATATGTTGGGTTGGATTCCTATTTTTGCTTTTTTAGTGTAAAATTCCCTTTATTATTAGTAGTATGTATGCATTTCTTCGGGCTATATGTTTAGAGACTTGGAAATCATGTCAACTATGATGAAGAAAGAATTTTCTAAACTAACAAATTCTTCTGTACACCGTGTTTTATTTCAGTATTGGCAGGTTTCAATGTGTTTTGCTATAAAGACACATATGTAACTATTGAAAATATAAAAATAGGCTTTAAAGTAAGAAAAAAATTCATATAATTCAAGCAATCATTCAAAATGACCTTGTCTTTGTGCAGAGATGTCATGTAAGCTTCAGAATACTCTTTTCTTCACCACATTATCAGATTAACCTGCATCTGCCTCACTTACACACTTCCTTCACTGAAACTTGAACTCCTGGGGGATTTATGAACTCCTAGGAGATTATCAAGATTCTCTACCTTGCAGGTAGTTGTAGGAAACAATGCATTTTGCGGTCACAATATGCTTTATGAAAAGTAATATTATCTCAGATCACTTTGCAGACTATGAATATGTTCTTTGTTCCTTTTAAGTATCTTATATCAAATGAGATTCCTCTTTCTCAACTCCCGTAACTTTTATGCACAATGTTCCTGACATCTGGAGAAAATTTCTGGATATCAAATTCAGATAGCCTGTCCATCAACTGGTCAAAACTGCCACCTACTGGTCAGTCTTCAAATCTATTTTTCAGTTCACCCAAGCATTGCCTTACCATGATAAGATCCCTTGCTTCAAAACAGTAAAGATCAATTAGAATACCAGACTTACAACAAAGCTCATCCTGCCTAGGGTGATCCAAAAATACCAAATTGCACAAACCTGCCAATAAAGTCATCCCTTTTCCCAGCGTCTTTGTCCCATGCAGTGATATCAATGATTCCGCCTCTTTCTTCATAGAGATGAAAATCAAATTGTTCCCTCCACTGAGGATTCAAAGTTTTTGGCATAATCTGGAAAACCAAAAAGTCATTACTGTCTCCTCGATATCAGCCTTAAAAAATTTAACTTGAGACATAAATCAAACTTTATGTACTATCTAGAAAAGCATGTGAGCTTCTAGAAATGACGGAAATAAGTCATTAGGTCTCAGCATCTTTACTACATATTGTATGAGAGAACCCAAAAGAATGTGTCCTGAAAACCAACAGGCACCCTCGCATTATTTTGAGTAACAGATAACAGATATGAATTACATAGAAAAGGCAAAGAGTCTGTAAGTGAAATAGCTCACTCAGATACTAGCATTTATTTTACATAACCAGTTAATACACAAAGATATAACTCGTAGTCTGTCATCTTATAATAAAGAAAGATGAGGATTCCCAGAGTTTTTTTTCCCTCACTTCCCACACACATAAGAACTGCGAGCTGAATAATGAAGAAAACAGACAATGAAGTTCTGTGGGAGCAAGAAGAAAAAAAAGTAATTTTGGGGTGGTCAGGCAAACTTTTACCTTAAAATTATAGCACTGATGTATCATCCCAATTTTATACATGGAGAAACTGAGACCTGAGGTTTAAGTGACCCACCTACAGTCATTAGGATTTAGTAGCTAGACTCTAACTCAAGTCTTTTATTAGAGCTTCAGATCTCTTTCCCCAAAGCACTATGCCAAAAATGTTTGTGAATTAATATGAATATGTGTGTGTATAATCTCCATGTCATATATATAAGAAAGATATCTGACGTGCAATTTTGTAACTTCAAGTATTCAGATGAGACACCTGGTGGAATCAATGAATCAAGTGACTCATACTGATGTGTTTTAAAATTTCATTCACCATTGAGTTAGACCACATTCATATTTGTTTCCCTACTCTTTCTTTTTAGCAGGAGGGCATGTAGCGGCCTTTTCTCTTTTTAATGTATGAGAGACAGATCTTCAGATGTAAAGACTTTGAAAGCAATGAAGTATGTTATGTGCAAAGGTAACGCAAATGAATCACAATTTTTAAAGTTCATAATCTGAAATTAATCAGCAATAGATCATGGAAAGAAAGAGCAAAGAGAGACACATGTCCATAGCTGGGTTTCATATTTCATACCTAAAGAGCAGAACTATAAAAATAAGTAATGTTTTAAGCCTACCAGAACATGGAAATAATGTTAATTGATAAAAGACAAGATAGAAGTGGTCACAGGTACCTATTTTTGGAATCAGTAGTTTCTTTAAAATGTTATTATTAAGCCCATGGCAGAAAAAAAAGACGACACTGGATGGATGGTATGACAATTCAAATGTCTCATAATTGGGTTCAGATGAACTCCTTCAGTATTTTGGGGAGTGGTCTGTCTTACTTTTTTGGCCAAAAAAGAACTTAAGCTTTCAGTTTTCTTTTTTAGGATTGTCTTCCCTATATGATTTCCTATAGGTCAGAAGTTATGCCTTCCCCTTTGATGTGGGCACTTAAGAAGGTAACCCATCAGCCTGCTAAGAAATCACCACTGTGATATTTGTAATACAAGATGGGTGTAATCAGTTGTCCCAAGCTGTCAATGAATACCAGCTATAGAAGCTGACCATGAAAGAGGCTGTATTTGGATACAACACAGATAAATGTAACTATCACTATATAACCATGACTACTATGACCTTTACTAATTATTATTATTCTGTTAATAATATGATAGTGATATGAATATTTAATATAATATGTTATTACTAATAATACAAGTGTTATTACATAATATACTTACTACTGCTGCTACTCTTCCTCTTCCTTCCGCTACTACCGTTTATTGAGTATTTATTATGGGCAAAGCAATATTCTAAGCCCTTTACATGCATGACATATAGTATTCAATCTTCTCAGTAACTTTATGAGGTAGGCATTATTTTAATTCTCATTCTCACAGAGGGGGAAATGGGGGTATGGAGGGGCAAAGCAACTTGTGCCATGACACACTGCTGTAGTGGCAGCAGGACCTTGGCCCTCTGTTTTCTAAATAAATTTTTAAAACCTTGCAATCTGCACTGGTGCAAGTCAGTTTGAAAAAAGGGTTCAGAGTAAGGCACAAAGATTTTTCATACATGTCAAATAGTGCCATTTGTAGTACTTGTACTAGTACTAGATGCAGTAATAATAGTAGCCAACATTCTTTGAGCACGTTATGTGCCCAGCATTGACTTAGGTTTGCTACGGCTTTTTTTTTTTTTTTTTAAAGAGATAGTTCCTAGTATTATTCCGTGTGATAGGTGAAGAAACTGAGACATAGAGAAATAGTTTACCAAAGGTCACATAGTACATAAAGTAAGAAATGCAATACAATTGTTAGTACTGTTGCCTGACATGATGTTGAAAAGTAGTTCTGTAAAGCATTAAAAAAGTGTCTAGTGTTTTCACGTCTCAGAGCATGGCTATTAACCAACCACTGCCTTCCAAGCACTGATGGGAACACAAAAGAGATAGGTCACCTTGCTCTTGTACTTCTGATGCCCAAGCCGGAACTTCACATAGGGGTCACTCAACCCATTTGAATCCATCGCCTTGAGGTCTCGCCCCTCAATCAATGTGATGCTGACTATTCCTCTCCAAAGATGTGGTTTTCTGTGCACGTCTGACAGACGTAAACTTTGGGTCTGAAACTTGTGGCAAAGGAAAACAGAATTAGCTTACTGTGTTTTAAACCAAAATACCACATTTGGCATTACCCTTTCCTCTGTTGTTATAGTTTTTCAAAAATAAAAAATAGGCAGTTACAATTTTAAAAAATAAAAACAATTAATAGATTATTAGTTATTATACAATTATTGATAAATATGAAATTATCTCATAAATTTAAGGTTGTTGTGTAAAAGAGGTGTGTGCTCAAAATAAAGTCTGCTTTTTCAACTCTTAAAATTACATGTAGATATTTTAAGATTACAGAATATTTGCATATGTGTCAAATATGCCTGTCTAAATATGTATAAATAAATATAAATGTAAAAGGCCTCATCCACACTGTGATATGTAATTTTTAATTAGTAACAGTTTTTCTGCTGCTTCAAAGTTTTTATTATGAAAAATCATAATAAACACATCTAGCATTTGTCAGTAACAGTTTTTGAAAATCTTTTTTCGTGTTACAAGTGGATTTTACAGGCGGTTTTTAGTTCTAAGATTAGTTTTAAGTTCTATTCAGACAATTAAAAAACTTCTTTATTGCCACAATAAGAGATAACTGAGTTTCAGCTCTCTAAAAAACTACTTAAGGTACCACAGAACAGAGAAAAGTCAATATGCCCTCCCGAGATAGCTTGCTTATGCCTGAAACTTGCATCACAAATTTTAAAAATTACATATGTGATTTATATTGGCAGGTATGTTTCTGGATTTAGTTCTCTAGTATTTGAACATTTTCTTTTAGAACTTTTAATTGCTCAATTCTAAGTCACAGTACTCAAGCCAGTGAACAAACTCAGAATTTTTAAAAATCAGCAAGTCTAAAAATGCCATATAATCTCTTGAACTAAATAGTATATAAAACAAGCCAGAGAAAGTAGCTAAAATGTTAAAGATCTTTTCAATCTGGATTCAGAACCAAGGAGTATTATAAAAATTGCTGTTTGTTTTTTTTTTATGTTGTCAAGCACGTTTTCTGCACTTATAGTGATTTCATGAAGAAATTCAATGTTTCTCTCAACCTCAGAGTACTCCACTTCTAAATTATGGATTAGCTCTACTTTTGGCCTAATTCTTTCCACACTAAAGTGATAGTCTATTTTGTATAACTCCCCCTCCCACTTTGAATTCTTACTTTTTCCCCATACCATAATAATGGCATAGCCATTTTTTACCTATCATCAAAAGTCATGCATTTCAGGATGCTTCTCAGGAAAATGAAAACTATATTCTTCAAAAGATAATACTTTTAATATTTGAACATGTCCATGGAAATCCTTCTAAATCACATTGCATATTTCCCTGCCTTGGTGATCAGTAAATTTTAAACACCACTTCTTGGTGGCTCTGCCTTATTAATATCAATGCAGGACTTTGCCTACACATCCCTCACCTCTGTGAGCCCAAGAGCAGTGTCACCTGTGTTCTGAAGAGAAGCCAAGGTTACAGGGAACACCTGTAACTTCCACAGGACTCCATACCCCACTTCAGTGAAGCCCCTCTGCTCCCATCTGTTTTATATCAATACATTGGGTTTCCACATTGATTTTGTTTGAGCCAAGGATTTCTCAGATTAAAATAATTGTTTAGAATTCATTGCATCAAATAATTTTCAAGTTTTTTTTTTTTGGTTCTAAGATTTCATGCTACTTACTTTATATAATGCAGCAATCGATTTCAGTGCCTATCTATCTATCTGACAACTGCTGCTCTTGAGACTACAACAGCAGACTCTAGAGAATCAGGTTCTCAACTATGCGTCTGAAACTTTTGTTAAGGGGTACGAGTGGCAAAGAAGGAAAACAAATTTTTGGCAAGTAAGAAGAAATAATTATCTTAGCGAAGACTAAGGAGTTAAAAACTACCCATTTATATAGAGCTTTAGACTTTGAAAGTGCCTATATATGCATTACAGAATTTGGTTTCCACTAAAACCCTATGAAGTAGGAAGGCAAGTCCTGCTATTTCCATTTTACTGATGAGGAATTTGAGGCTCCAAGTGGCTGGGCTAATAGATGATGGATATGGGACCAGAACCCAGTATTTCTGACCTTTATTCCTGAGCTTCTTCCAATATTGGTCTTTAGGGCAGAGACTCTCCCCGAGGTTTCAAAGTAGTCATGATTTAAGTATAATGTTGCTAAAGGGTACTCTTCAGTTAGGTGAGTTGCTTATATTTGAAATGACATTCCGGTCTACATTTTCCTACATAGCTAATACATGACATCACCTTCTACTTCTCTGTCATATGAGCACATATATTCATACTTAAAACATTCCAGCTTGCAGATGGATATACTTAATGACATTTCCTACACACTCTAGCAGCACAAGTCATACACTGCACTCATCAAATAACAGTTGGGTACAATCTAGGTTACACAGCAACTTCGGTTAGCAATGCCGAGTTAGGTTCTTGAATGGTACCATGTCTGAAACCCTTACTTGTTCACTCCTCCTTCCATTTTTCACATGAGAACAAGAATTTTACTTTTAAGATGAGAAGGAAAGCCATGGGATCCTTCGTGCTTTCACAGAAACAGAATTAACTTAATGGAGGCTTTACCTAGTGCCACTAGTTGTTACCAAATGCTTTTCTATAACCTGGAGGAACATTCCCAAAGCAACTTGGGAAGCTAAGAGGTGGGGGGTGGAGGAGGGGAGAATATTTCTTAACAAAAACAGGGCTAGTGATTGTGGAAATTAAGGTGACCTGTATAAAAGGCTAAAAGGAAAACAAAGGTTGGGTTCTAAAAATGTACCAACCAAATATCATTTTTTAAAGTGATTTTTTTTCAATCTATTTTTGTTAAAATGGTACTCTTCTAAAAAGAGACTTCATAATTCAGCTGTGATTTGACCAGCTACATAGTCACGAAACAGAAAAATATTTAGTCTGAGTGTGAAGAATAGGAACTTGAAATAAAATTATAAGGTAAAGGGGGAAGATATAAAACTTAGGCTACCAACAGGAGAAAAGACAAGGGCTTAGCATAAATGTCTACTTGCATCTTTCTAGCAATTTCTGACTATGTGACTTGGGCACACTGCTCCCTCTCTGGGCCTCAGTTTTCTTATCTACAGTTTCCAGACAGTACACCAGGCCCCCATGTACTAAGAGCACTGCTCTGAGTGTGTGTGAGGGGGTTGGTCAGCAGGGTGTGTTGGGGGTCTGAATGGAAAAAAAGTATATACCATAAACAAAGAAGATTTAATACACTTAAGATAGCTATTACTAAACTTACTTTTTAAATCAAAGTTTTGGGGAACTCATTGGGGAACAAGTAGAATTCCACAACTAAAACAAACAAACTTTGAAAAGCACTAGCGTTAATGCTCCCCAACATAGCTTCTGAGTAACTTGCTGTTCTGGTTAAAGTTTCCTTCCTCTGTATAGCAAAGTTCTCCAAGTATGGTCCACAGAGCAGTGGCGTCAGTGTCACCCAAGGAACTTGTTAGAAATTCAGATTCTTTAGCCCCATCCCAGACCAACGGAATCATCAGCTCTGGATGCGGGGCCCACTGCTCTGGTTTAACCAGCCCTCCCTGGAGGGGGCTCTGATGCATACTCAAGTATGAGACCACCACCCCCTGCCCCTGCTTTAAAAGTTCTAAGGTGCATGCACACTGGTCTTCTCCTATGTTCTAATAACTAGTATTAATTACTATAATTGTAGACATCATCCACTCTCTGGCATGGATACTATATATGCTAATTAAAGTCCTTCTTTAGTTCTGCTTCCTAATTTACTGATGAGGAAAGCACATTGGTCTGGATATTTGGAACATTTAAAGAGAGAAATAGGAGCCCATTGAAAAATTATGTGGTTTGTTTAATTTATTATTTCCTTTGTTAATGATTTTTCTAATAGGATGTATCTAAACAATTAACTGAATAATTGATAATTGGTCAACCAAAAATTACTTATTGAGCACCTAAAGGGCAAGGAGTGTTAAATACATCCAAGAAATCCCTCAATAAAATTAACATATTACAGCTGGTACTTAGTCATCTAAGGTAATGTTTTCAACTATGTCCTTTTTGAAATAGAAGGGAAAGAAAAAAGAAGGGAAGAATAAAAAGGAAAAGCAACCCAGCTTCGAAGCAAAGAGCCAACTCCATAAAAGGAAGAAGTACTCTTTGAACTTTTAAAGCAGTAATTTCCCAGTTTTAATGGGCAATTTGTTGAAATCGCCAGGCCTGACCTTCCAGGATATGATTCAGTTCTTGTGGGCAGAGATGCACGTGTTTCTCCAACATGTGCCCCATGTGGTTCTCATGCACACTGAAGTTTGAGATCCACTCTCATAAGGAATATTCATCCAAGTTCAGATTTAATAAAGAATATCAAGATACCAGGTAATAATATAAATTTCAAAGTCTCAGGTAATTAGTCAAAGACATGTATCTTTAGTAAGATTTTAGAATTAGTGAGCTGGCATTTTAACCAGAATATTAGTTTATGTACATTAGTCCTTGAAAATGAATTCAAGATTTCAATCCCTTTTCATATACATAAAAGACATTAGGATAGGGAATGGTTTTCAGAAGAGTAAGTCAGCCATGAGAGTTCACAGCTCATGCAAGCTCAGAAAACATAAGCAAACTGGTTGAACTTACTTGTGCATTTTGGTAATGAGCATTCTGAAGCTCTGCTCTGCAGAAGCCCAGGACAGGAAAAGCAGTCCTGCCGCATGTCTGGATGGAAATGAATGATCAGAGCTGTGTGGGAAATCTTTGGGCAACTATCAACACCTCCTGTCAATCAGAGTTTAGCATCACTCTTTAAAAAATATTTGAAAAAAATATGTATTTGCTTCTCAAGTCACTGTCAGAAAATGTCTCCTAGCACAATGAAGACAAATGCCAATGCCACGATAGTTTCCACTCCCTTCTTTAGTAACATAATGCTGCAGTGGTCAAGAAAATAAAGTACAGAGATTATATGGTGATGGATCCTGTTTGAGTGGTTTCAGGTTTTTATTAGTAGGTGTAGCAGAGAAAAGAAACAGAGCAAGAGAAATCATGGAAAGAATCATTTTCCCAAGTCTGTTGCTCCAAAATTTTTGGAGACTGTTTCCAATGTCAAAAAAGTGATAAGACTCCAGAAGAATAAATGTTGCATGGACAGGCAATAACTATAATCATGTTAACTGCATCCCACATGTGAATCTTTTGTAACTTTTAAAGAGATATTTCTAAAGTAACAGAGAAATTTTGCCCCACACAATACTTACCTTTGTTGCCTTTGCTACTAAAAAAACAACCCTAAGTTCCCTTCACTACTAAGACCAAGAGCAGCAAGAGATGGATAAAAAAGATACAGATGAACAGGAAACAATGGAAGGAAATTATCATGGTGGAGTTAAAAGTCTGTATTAAAACACTTCTAGAGCAGCTAGACAAAGTTTCCAAACAACAGAATTATGAGAGTCATCAGCTTTACTAATATCAACAAGGAGGACTGAATTAGGCCAGTCTGAAAAATGGGTTAGATCACACAAAGAAGTAAACATGTATTGAGCAGCTATTATGTGCTGGAGTTTTCATAATCTAGTGTTTTTCATGACAAGTATTTTTAAGGTACAGAAACTGAGGCACAGAGAAGATAAATACCCTACTTAACACCAAATGGCTAGAGATTGGCAAGTCTGAGATTTGAATCTGGAATTGCTGATAACTAACTGATGATTTTCCCCACTACATCTCAATTTGTGGACAGAGCCTAAGAAGTTCAATCCCAAAAATGCATTTAATTTGTACAGGATTTGTTGAAATACTTTGACTTATGTTTAGATGAAATATATCCCTGGGTATAGATTATTAAGAAAGGCTAATCAAGGGCTTAAAGGAAGAAAAAGTTTTCGAGTGGTAGTAACTCTAGCATATATTGTTAAGCAAAACATATGAGAGTTAACTGTACTCCATAACAAACTGTAGTCTCATTAAAAAGGTGAAGTTGTAGAATCTTTCATACAAATTAAGAACACTTCTATGTTCCAGTTCTTGTTAATAAAGTTTACTAATTGCATTCCTTAAAAACTGGATCACTAATGATAAATTCCTATTATTCTAGATCCTGATTAAAACAGAGAACAAAACCAAAAAAGTCTGTTTAGACTTAACGTGTGGCTAAAGGAACACTCAGTCATACCAATCTTCTCCCTGTTGTGTGCAAATAATCCTTGGCTTTTGTTATCTTGGATTTTTTTTTTTTAACCTGTGTACAACCTAATCCTTCCAAATGAGACCTAGACACTATGAAACTGGAGTGAAAGACATTGCTTGTGTCTTTACAATGGCTGTGTGTGGAGGCAGCCCTTTCCTCTATCTTCAGCACAGAGGTGCACATGCTTTTATTTAATCAAATGATCCACAGACACTACAAAGAAGAGATAATGACAGCCTGGAATGACTGTTTTGTGCTGCAAAGCTTGGAGCGTGGAGCAATTATTAGCTCAATCCCAGGCACAGGCATGTTCTATCTTTCCCTTTTCCTGCTGAGTTTATTCCAGTGAATTGCACCTGGATGATAAGTCCAACAAGTAGATTTGTTCTACAGCCCATCCATCCGCTCAAAGCAGGATTGCCTTTACAGAAAACCCTCCCAGTGCTTTGTCCAGCCTACTTTGAAGTGTCTCATCTAATAATAAAGCTTCGATCCCTTTTTTTCTTAGAAGATGATTCACTGGCGCTATAATCCTTAGAGAAATTCTCCAGGTTTTTATCTGTAAACTTTCTTTCCTATTTCTACTGCTTCTTGATACAATTTACGTTGTCAGGAAGGTATTTATGTTTACTTCAGATGTTCTAACTACCCTCTCTAAACTTAACTGTGGCCAAACAAAAGCTCTTAAGCTTTTACTATATTTGCTCAAAATATATACTAATAGAAAAGCACCATATAACTTGTAACCTTGTTGGTTTGCTGAAGTAATCTATAGGTTTCTACCAATGGTATGGTAAAGAAACAATGAGTCCTGTGTTTGACTTACAGAGACATTTTTCGAGACTTTAAATTAAAAGTTAATTTTTTTTTCCTGAGGGTCTTACTTTCATACCTATTGATAGAAACAATACCTGAACTTTTCTTGGGTGTATGTCATATACAGTTGAGTTGTTCAGAATGTAAGCACTTCCGCACAGGATCACATTCTTGTTTTACAAAGGCAATATCTTTTCTCCTTGGTCTGCAGGGTCTTCCTTTAACCATACTTCTGTTTGATCCTACCATAAGGTAGTGCTCTCACATAACTCTGGATTGTTCTGTATTCTATGCACTCCTTTTCACCCATTTCATATTACGATCCATTCTCCATTTTTTTGTATGAGGTATCTTGGCATAACCCAGCCTTCTCCATTTAAACAATATTAAAATCTCTCTTTAATTCACTACAATGCTCTCATAAGATGGATTGTTCAATTAGCTCTCAGTCATCAGAATCTAAATGTCTAGTCAATGGAGATAACTGAGAAGAAACTTAAATGTACTAAATATTTGAAAGAACTGCACTGAATTACCATCCTTTAATGGGAAGTTAAAAGTCTTTAATGAAATTCTGACTTAGAGTAATCCAATTGGCTTCACATATTTTTATTACTCTCATGAGAAACATGATAATTGCCATAACCACTGCTTAATGTTTTGTGTCCTAAGACACCATGTTTTGATAAATTATAAATGGCATGCTTTTGGAAAGATTAGAATATCCCTTTATCACTTTTCTTTCCTTTATTCTGCTCTCAAGAAAATTAAGATACAGCAAGTAGCACTGACATTCGCTGAGCAAGTTCTCACCAGGTTTAGTTTCACTCAGTGTAACTCAGCTACTGTCTCCTGGACACATGTATTAATCCTTATAAATAAGCTGTTAAATTTTTCTTTCAAATCACGTTCTGTTTAATTCACGAAGCGCAAATACTCTCTTCATGTAAGATTTTATCTGAGCTGTTAGGTTTTCAGCATATCTGAAAATGTTATGGGAAACCTCTTTTCATATACATCTCCTCTAAAAGTTCATCAGAATACAAACATTGCTGGGGCAAAGGTCAATGAGGCTGGTTATCAGAGTGACCTTTGAATGTGAATATGAAAGATCACACTGATCTAAAGCAGACTTGGTCACTGATTTTCTGATTTTGTAAAATGGAACCTAAAATACAGCAACATCACAGCCCTGAAACATATCCACTCATTGGTGGCTTAAGGAGCTGCAGAGGAGAGGGTCACATAACGCAATAAGAATTTGAAAGGCTGTCAATGAAGACTAACTAAGGGGCAGCTCTACTTATATATCGCATCTCTATTCATCAACCCCAAAAGGAACTCGAGTGCCTTAAGTCTTCACCAAAACATTTATTTCTATGACATTCAGAAAGAGAAATATTGGCCCTGATCATACCATTTAGCTACTCCAGGGCAATGGCATCACTTCTCTGGGCCTTAGTTTCCTCAATGGTAAAATAAATGACCCCGGAAGGTTCTGCTTTTATGACTCCATTTGTTTGTCACTCAATATTTGCTCAGAAGAAAGACAATAGATCACTGTATTTCAGATACAAAAAAAGCTATCTTTTAAATGTGCGTATTTGATATTCTAAAATAAGACAGTTTAAGAGATTGAGAAAGGTTAATAAAGAATATTTAAGGATGGATACAACCAAATGGGAAGTACTGATAAGTGGAAGACTAATTTGGAAGTAGAAAGTGAAAAGAAGATGCTGAAAAAATCATTTGAAAGGAAAATCCTTGAACAGTAGTGTTTATGGAGTTGGTCCTGGTGGCAAGTCTTCAAAATGATCATGCTGCATATTTGTTGCATGCAGAACAAACACAACACAGAACACCCCTGAATTCTACTTTGTTGGCATATGAATTCACCGTAATTGTGGGTCTTAAGAAAACAGAGAAAAAATTTTCCCAAAAGCCATTTTCCATTTAAAGTAATGGAACAATTCTAAAGCAGTCACTCTGTGTGTTCATGGGTAATGCATGAACATATAAGAGGAAATATTATTTTATCAACAATACAGAATAACATCAGTGAGGGCAGCCATCAGTAGACTGAAAGGAAATGAAGAGGCAATAATAATTAAAATGAGCTCACACAAACACAAGACTGCAAAAAAAAAAAAAATGTGTGTGGAGGAGGCAGAAGATAAAGAGATGTGGGTTTACTTGCTCACTGGTCAAGTCGATGCATGACTTAATCTAGTACCTGCCAGTCTGCTTATGAGACGCTGCAACAATCTTAAAATTCTAAAAGGAGAAATGTAGTTTTCAGTCATGAGCAGCTTAAGAGCCAAGAAAAGAAAATGGCAAAGTTCTATGAGTGTAGCATTTTCATTGCAGTATCTATTGCTAGGTAATCATGTGCCAAGTGTGAACATTCAAAGAAAGAGGGAAACTTTTGAAGGCAAAGCAGTGAGTGCATTAGTAATAAGTCACGCCTCGCACAATGCAGAATTAAAGCAGAGGAAAAGGATGACAGAGCTCATTTTGTTTAAGTCATGAAAGCGTAAATAACATTAAATTGCAATGGCATTGAAAACAAGTTCTCTGTGGAATTTTCTTTTTTTTTTTTTTTTATTCAAAGCAAAAGCAGAGTTGCTGTTTTCTAACTCATAGGATTTTTTTTTTCAAAGAAAAAACACTATCTAGTATGTATATAGTACAAGATCACCGTAATAGAAGTAAATTTTTCCCAGATAGATGGAACAGATTTTACAAGAAGGGAAAAAGAACCTTTATGGACCCTCTAGACAGTGCCATCATATTCGTGGAAGACCTGCGGGCCTCTAATTGTTAAGAATCTGGGCTAAATTTGGGCCCACAAGGAACTGACTTCAAAGCAGTATGTTAAATATATGAAGTTCTTAGTTTTTACAAATGAAGAATGAGTCACCTAAATGCCTTAGAATAAGAGTTAATAAAGAAGACAAATGAATACATCTCTCTGAGAACCTATTTTAAAAAGGGAATTTCTTAATTCATATTTAACTCTCAAAATAACTATTCAGAACCAAAAGTCAAGAACATTAATATAAAGGATTTAGACATTACCCTCCAAAAGAATGACTTCACAGAGAAATAAGATCCAACCACTTCGTTTTCTGAGAGTTCCTAAAAATAAACAAATATTTAGCTAAATTTTGAGGTGTTCTGAGAATACTTGATTGGCTCAGCAAAATTAAGACAAGTAAAAACCCTAAAATTATATATGCTAAAGACACTTTGGATATTTATAAACTGTAAGTCTTTTTCTTTTGAATAAAGTTGTTTTATTTCAATTAAAGTTTGTCTTATTCATATCTGATACAATGGTAGTAAAGTTTAGAGAGGATTATTTCTGTAATTTTAAAAGAATATACTTACCTCTTTATTAGTTGTTGATTAATATATCTGAGTCTAACATTTTGTTTTAAAAAGTAGAACTGTTGAAACATATTTTAAAATTCTGAAATAAACCAGATAATATCCATTCCTTTTAACAAAAAAATTTAATACAACAGACCTTCAGAGCATTTTCAAAGATAGCAGAAATCTTATTTATAAACATGTACCTAGTCAAATTTGGCTTAATTCCTTACTAAAAACTTCCTAGTTTTATGATATAACATTTAATATATATGATATAAATTACTTAGTTAACTGAAGCTCCCCCAAAATAATTTTAAAAATAAACGAATATTAAGAAAAGGTGGCTATTTACTTGGAAACAAAGCAATGGATTCATATTGGACATTTTATTACTTAATCCTCAGACTTTTATAAAGTGAAACCAGTTTGCCTTTAGGAAATCAAAAGCACAGTTACTCACTTTTAAAGAGAACATTTAAATTACATGCATCCTTTAAACTTTCATGTTTTGCATCCTGTCTCCGGGTGTTAGTTATGGTAAAATTATGGGAAACTGATGACAGTTATGAGAAAGCATCAGCCTTTGACACTGTGATGTAGAGGAAGCCGTTTTGTAATTTATTTGTTTATTCCACGATTTTGTGTTAGCAACTAAGATGGCTGCTAACACAACCATCTAAGATGGTCCAGCACCTCTCATGATACCTAATTATGCATAGTAGGTGCTCAATAAATATTTGATTGACTGTTAGTCACATGGAATTTCATTTGCTTAAGGATATATATTTCTTTCAAAGTGATCCTTCCAAAAATCATATCAGAAAATAATAACGAACCAAAGTACTTTAGCGTGTGCAGCAATTTGAGTAATTTAAGTTTAGCTAGAATTATATCAGAGATCATCTATGCAATCTACCTGTGCTTTTTACATGAAATCTATTTCTTAATGAAACTAATTACATTTTCCTAAGTTACTTGTATACAGTTCGGTCAGGTAGCATACTAATGTCAGGGTCATCAGGAAAAAGTCCTGAGTTTAAGACACGGTTTTACCATCACTACAGAGTTATAATTCATTTACCCTTACAGGTATGGTTCTCATCTGCCACACTTAGCACACTGTTGTATCAGTTTCTGAAAAGAAAATTCTAAAAAAATACACTTACATTTGGACGTGAGGGCACAAACCTTAGATGGAATGATTGCAGTTTTTTTGATGTTATGCTACTGTTTAACTCAAAGAAACCTTATTCTAGTTTTTGGAAAAGATGCAGCTTTTCCTATTCTACTGCCAATTCTCTTCTTACCTTGATTCCCAGTTCTCTTTTAATTAAGCAGCATGCTTAGCAAAATGTGGATAAATCTTAAAGTATCATTTGAAAGAAATTATTTCTCGAAGCTCCTTACACAAATAATTTCCCCAGAGTCAATAACACAAGTTATTTAGCTAACATTGAGTTTTTTCTCAATGTTTCTCGATTGCAAAATGTATTAAATCAACGTGAAAGTCTTGGCTCTAGACTTGACAGTTACAACAACTAAGACAACCATTTAGCATTTAAAAATATTGTTACTTCATTTAAAGTTTAGGTGGTCTAAGGTGATCTAATACTGAAATTGCACCAACTCCATACTTTCCATTCTTCCTCAGATGAACACCGAGGGCAATGATCTAATTATGTGATTAGTATGCAAAGAGCAAAATGAGATTGATGAATTGGTGGCGGGGAGGGGAGATTTTAATGATCAAGATTTAGAACTTACATTTCTCTGTTAAAATTTGAGAAACAAAAATACCAGTCACATTTGGATCCACTGAAGTCCCCAGGCTGTGCTTTTCATGCCATGTTTAACTACTTCTGTCATTATTAACTAAAATTTATATTTCATTTTACAACCCACATTGTCATGTAAATTTAGGTCTTTATTTCAAATGAAAGAAGTTAATTTTCCTGTGGACCCTTATGGCATTTATAGCTCTGATAAATATAAAATTCACAGCAAACTAGCCAAGGCCTTCTTTGCACTAGAGTTTCTAATAATAACAATAACAGAAAACAATAATAATGAAACACCTGGAATTACGATAATGAGTTCTAAACAAAAGTGGTGATTTTAATATGGAGGGCAAGAAAAGCAGAATAAACTCTTCAAGAATCCCAGGGAAGACTTGTCCTAAATTATAATTATAGATATTTAGTTACATTTCAGTCTCCATCAAGACAAGAGGTTGGTAAGTGAGGGAAAGTGCCATTTTAAAAGTGCTAAAATTATAAAGTAACAACAAATGGAAACAGAACAAAAGCCAGAGGTATCAAGTTGATGAAGGAAAATAATTGAAGTTATTCTGAATGATGAATTGTTCAACTATTTCTGCTGAGGTTTTGAATTTATTAAGTAGCAAGATCCATTGGTAATATTGTTTTTAAATCTATTTTTTGCTTCAAAAAACCAACACATACTAAGAAAATTTCTCCTCAAAGATCAAAAATCCTACTGTGAATCTAAGAGTTAATGAGATTTTAAATTAAAAAATCTAGAACATGTATTCTTTTTCTCAGAGAAATAAAACTAAAGGACAGTTCATTTTTTCCCATAACAAATGAATATGATGCTATTTTTCACCCTTCTATGTAAAATAAATCGCAGAATCTTCAATGTCTTTGCCATCAGACAAACAAGGATAGCCACTGAACTTTTATTGAAGGTGGTATCTTTTGTTAGCCTTAATATGTACAGGCCTTTAAACCCATTGTGTGTTATTTTAATTCAGCAGTTCTATGACACTCAAGACATTCACAATAGACTGGAAATTGTGAAGCCTGAGATTCCAATGTCAAAGTCAAGCCAGGTAGTAGTATTATTACACAGCATGTTTTTATAGGTGCATAATTTCCTTTTATCAATACCTCTTTGGGCATTTAAGAGGTAAAAAATGAATAAATTCTTAAGTAAATAATTTTCATAGACTTTCCTGGTCAGACTGCAATCTAGCTATCAAAGCTGTGGCTCTCGGATGCCTCCGTCAAGTTGACTAAGCCTATCGATGTGTCATTGAAAACAGGGATGTGAAGTAAGTAGAACTGCACACCGAAACACAATTTTCTGGTTCCTCAAATAGATGTTCATATCATTTATACTCATTAAACATAAATATAATCCCCCTGCAACTCCCACTGTCCTTTTAAATATTGTTGAAGGGAGAGAGGCAAGGTCAGCTTCCCAGAGGACCCACCCTGTAGCTGAAGCCTGGCCTTGCTTTGTCTTTTATTTTTATTTTTTGGAAATTTTACCTTAAGTGTTTCATATGTGTGTGTATGTTTGTAGATATGTATATATAAATACATGCATATGTGTGTATATATTGCTGTCAACCAGGGCTTGTCAACCAGTCCTTACAAAATTATGATTTAATTTCATTGTAAACATTTAGGGGGCTTTAAAACCGATAAATCTCCTCCCGGTCACACTCAATTTAACATATATATATACACATACATATGTGTATATATACGTATATCTAACATATATACATATATGTGTTAAATATATCTGATATACATTGTATGTATATACATATATACCTTTGAATTAAAAGGCCATGTAATCTGTGAACGAACCCTTAGCTCCATCATCCTGGAGTCAAGTTATATTAGTTCCCTTACCTTTGATCAGCCCAGAAAGGGTCTTGGGAAACCATCAGCTGACTTGGTAGCACACGTTAGCAATGTGAAGGCCAGTCTATGACCCCACAATTAAACATCTTAGAGCTAGCACGCAGGCATTATGGAATCCATCTTCTGCTTGAGATTACATTTTGTCCTTTCACTTTGTGCCAACTCATCCAGACTCTCTCCCCAAAGGACCCACAACATTTTAAAAATTCAACATGAGTGGTCAAATAAATGTAATGCCATTGTTACAGAAATCCCTGTAGTTATGAATTACAATACATAAAAATGTATGATATCTTATACCTATGGGAAAACCCTGTCAAAACAGCAAGAAAAAAATCATCTCAATATAAAATTTAATTATGGCTCCATGTATTTTGAGGGGATAATCAAATATTTACTGACATTAAGCTATCTCTATTTTAAATAAACTTACTACAAATTTTAGGAGTGTAATTAATTGAGGTAAAAATACAGTCCTTTATAATGCAAATGCTCATGCTATTAGCCCT
The DNA here is from genome assembly GCF_949987535.1 of Balaenoptera acutorostrata. Classification (NCBI taxonomy): domain Eukaryota; kingdom Metazoa; phylum Chordata; class Mammalia; order Artiodactyla; family Balaenopteridae; genus Balaenoptera; species Balaenoptera acutorostrata. The sequence continues at coordinate 80,163,457 of NC_080065.1, forward strand.
TTGTTTACTGCAGCATTGTGGACTCTTAGAAGCCTTAATTATGAGGTTGACTTTATAGCATTTCCAAATAACAGAAATTTGGGAGGACAAAATTAATAGTAAGAATTTTAAAAAGAATTTTATATTTCCTTCAAAAACAAGTAAGCAACTAATTTTTTCAAATACATAGGCATAATCATTTGAAATGAGACATCAAAGAAAAGCCATTTTGGTCATTCACAGTTGAGAAAGTCAATGACCAATAAAGTTTTCATTTTTTGCAATTTTTTAAAGATCATCATCTATGTATTATCAGGATATGAGGTCTTTGTAGGAAGGACATGATAATTGTTAAATAATGACTTTTTTCCCCACTATGTCTGACTGTGTGAGACACTTAAAAATGTGTTAATCTGTTTCTCTACCGTTCCTTAAATTAAAGCACTTAGAGGTTTTCAATGATGCATTTTTAATGTGTCATCCAAGGTGTCAGGTTTAACTATGCCCTGCAGACTTACAGTGTTGAGAGTGTGCTCTAGTTTAAATTAACAATATCCTTGCCAAAAGTCTTATTATAAATTGCCTCATTCAACCAGTGAATAAAGTGTTTTATAGTTCATTAAAATTATGCTAAGTGATTAAAATAAAATCTTTATAAAAAAGATACATTACTAAAAAAATAAGCCATCAAGTAACAGAAGATATGCTAATGAGACGTCATCACATAGTCATATTATATTATTCAAAGGATGAACTCTCTTTAAAACAATTTTCAACTGTTATTGTTGAGAACAGAAATTGCAATGTGTATGTCTTTATATTATTACAATGGTTACTTCTCATAGAATTAAAGTGATTTATTGAAAGCACATAAATTTATTATCATACCCACTGATAAACACATTCTTCTATGTTAAAACACACACAGTGTAGTATAAAATCCTTTCTGCTTGCCATCTGATAGAGGCAATTATTTCATTATTTATTTTCCATTTTTTGCTTGACCCCCCCACAGAATTTATTCACAAAATTAATATACACCTTCTCTTCTAAGCTCATGAAACTTTCTTGTTGAATAATTTAGCCTTATAATAAATTATCAATGATAAGCTTCTTCTAAAGAATAAAATATTACAATAACTCAAAGCATCACCATTTCTCTGCCAAAATGCATTTTGTCACCTAAGTATAATACTTTGACCAGGATAATTATCCAGTTGCTCAAGTTTATGGAGACATCAATCCCTTTCTTCTTAAAATAACATTTTTCTACAACAGCTGAGTGTGGGCAGAATTAGAAATGTGCACAATGGAAAGTGTGCTTGTGGAAAACCAGAATGAATGTTTTAAAGGATGCTACTATCCCCAGAAGAGGAAACGCTACGGAATTCATAATTATTTACTGGCCAACATACCATTTAAATATAGCATGTACTTTATACATTCTTCCTTTTCAGGGGTAAGTTAAGTGTATTTTTTTCCTACTCATTATTAGGTGGTGACACATTTACTCCAAATAATATCTAAGTCTGTCCTGAACAGCAATTACTCCTCAAGTCGGCTCTTCACCTCTCTTGTTTTCATTAGTAAATACAACCCCACATTATGTGATTGCCACAGATTAGATTTCCATAGCAGAAAAAATCTGCTATGGGCAAGACAATGAAAATGAAAAGCAGATATTTAAGTATTGGGAAATTCCATGAGCTGATGAACTTGTATATAGGGGAGATGTGCATATTAAAAGCTAACAATGTCAATTTAGCACTTCCCCGCTCCATGGTTATATCACTTCTGAAAAAAACAAGAAAGCAAAGAAAAACTCCATACTGGAGAGAATATCTAACAACACTACCTGACTCTATTGAAGTCTTTGCCACAAAGTGTATATTTCTCAGATCTCACCTTCACCATGGGTGCTCACAGACAGGCAGCATACAGAAGCCCTGCTATAAAAAAGCAGACCTCATTCCCAGAAACCAAGATTCCAAAGAAGAAAATGACCTATTTATATGAAAACTTCACCTTTGACTTTGAGCATAGTTCTATCAAATGTAAAATACTTGTATTTAAGTGTCATGCAAATAAATTATATCCTCTTTCCAAAAATAAAAGAGGAAAAATCTTTACTCACACAAGAATCTTTAAGGGGAAGGCTGAAATCATTAGAAAAGGGATGCATTTCCACAACACAGTAACATAGTGACACACGCAACTACACGGTACAGTCATTTATCCCTTAGTTTCTCAGGAGGCACAATTTGCTTGAACATTGTCCTGCCTCCTTCAATCCCTGGAGGAAGAATTGGGGGAGCCGTCTCATTGTGTGTGAAGGATGGTGGACTAGGTGGTAATTGACATTTCAAACTTTCCCTGGATTTTGAAGTTAACACTCTGCTCTTGTAACACTAATATGGATGAATATGGCACATGCTTTAGGGGACAGTGACAAACTGAATGAATTATTAGGTATTCAGTATGTTCTCAATGGAAAAAAAAAACAACTGATTTTCTTCTACACAGCATTCAACATCCCCATTAAATTTTATAAAACTGAAAATCCCTTAGGCTAAAAACCCAAAAGCCATATTACCATGTACACTAAAAATAATCTCCCAATGAGTGCAGTTAGACACAGGGAATTCTGTGTCATCAACGGCCAGCTAGGAAATTCACCAGTTTGAATGTACAATTGGATTATTAGTAATTAAAAACTCTAAGAAGTTTAGATATAAAAATAGTAAAGAGTAGATGTTTATTATTTATTTTTATTTTTTTTGTAGATCAAAGGAAAAGACATGGATTTATGTTGACTTAACTGATCCTTAAAATTAAATTTAAATATAAATTAAATGAACTATTTAAAGAAGAATCTTTATGTTTGTTCTTTTATCTTACAATAAAATGGATTATTCCCACTAATTAATACTAAAAACTATATAATATCCTGTTCTAGCATTACATCTTAACTACAACTGGAAGAGAGATATTGCTACATATTAATGGATTACAATGTTTTTACATAGATATAGTATAAGATAGACACAGAATGAAGAAAGCCAAATTACCTGAATTTTTAAACATATATACTTTTAATATAACACTAATTCTGAAGTACAATTACAAAGAAAAAAGTGTATTACAAATACGAACAGTGCAAACATTTCTTTAAGATTGTTGAAATTTTATTTTGGCCTGTAGAAAACATAGTGAACACTAAGTCAGAAATATTCAGCAATTTTCCTTAATAAATGTTTTTCATTTTATTAAAATGATAAAGGTGATTTTTAATGTGGACCTGACCTTTTTATGATCCAAATTATCTTTTGGTCATTAATTCTATAATAACTGGGAAGAAAGTTTTTACAGTAAGAAATACTTGTTAAAGCAATTAAGACATTACCATAAATAAAAAATCATTTTGATATAAGTATTTTCTTAATTCACAATAATGAAAGTGACAAAATCAAAGAAAAATTTAAGTAATAAATTTCAATAAATTTTTAAGCATGATTCAATCAGAATGGAAGAAAAAAGATTGTCATGTTCCAGGGTCTAAGAAAATGAATCACTATTCAAAAGGGATACCAACTTTTAAAAATAGAAATTTGAGCAAAAAAGATTTTTACAAATAAAATCCCTTTGATTTATTCCGAGGAGTAGTCATACAAAAGTCAGTTTCATCTTGATATTTATTTGTGTCCAAGAGTGGTACCACCACTGAACAAATTAGAAGCTTAGTTTATATCTTATATATTTTACAAGTTATAAGAAGAGCCAGAGCTTGGGAAGTTATAGGATCCATAAACTCCTCTCACTCCCAAGAGTTATTTATTTCTTGAAGTGAGAAGAGGCAATGATGGAAAACTGTTCTCATGATACACTCCAAAGATGTAGCAATAAAGGGATTTTTGAGTTTAGAAAATCTTAGACTCAGTTTTCAGTGAACAAAAACAGTAAATTACATGGATCTTCCTTCTCTCTGGAGTTGTCCCTACCCTAGTGCTATTATTTTATGCCTGATCTGGAGCAAAGGCATTTTCTAGACCCTGTGGTACAGAGAACAGAAACCAGATGTTGCGAATGATGCTGAGAAGTGACCAGAGATTAGCAAGAGGATGATTTGGTTGTGATTGATCAGTGTGATTTCTATTTACTTAAAAAGCATCATATGGTTTGCTTAAAGTTTATGGGGAAAAAAAAAACAATTGAAGAGTGATGAAATCCTGAGGTATAGTTTAAAGAGGTATGAGAGAGATTGGGAAAGCAGCTGATAGTTCTTCTCAACAAGAAAAGCTGAAAGATCGCATGCTAAGCATTACCTTACTTGATCTTTTCCAACTCTTCCTCATTAGCATTGTCTGTAAATGAAATAAAGCATTTTCATTATCTTATCACTCAAGTACAGGACAGGGCAGCCAATTGTTTTCTGGAGGAAGCTTGACATTTAAACAGCAAACAGTTTCCAGCAACAATTATACAAGACAAAAATTGTTTTTCATGTACACGCAGCTAGAAGAAGCACCTTTAACATTCAAGCAGTCTTTCTGGTGAGAGTTCATTTCCTTTATTCTTTTGTACAAAGAGATGGGACAGTATATTTTAAATAGAATGGAAAATTTGAAATATCTTATTGATAGGAAAAAAACACACTAAGTCTCCCAATTAGCAATTGTTCCTTTTGGTGGTGGAGGCTGATGACGTACCATGACTTTACCAGGTGTATAATAATTTTTCTCTTCAAACTCATTCAAAGTCTGTTGCACTGGCAGCATCTTAGAATTGTCTCTGCTTCCAGTTAATCTTTAATTACATCAGGGTTTACAAACGCTTTCGACTGAGAAAAAGTGCTGCACATCGTGATGGCTATTAGTGGATCTTCCTGCTAAATGTTTAGCCATGATATATCCTTTAAACTAGTCTTTTCGTGTCATAGTAAGAGATATTTATGACTTCAAGTTTTAATTAAGGTTGATGGAGATTTGTGATGAGTGCTCTAGATCACTGGTCTCTTGTATAAAGTAACTCATAAAAATCCAATGACTTTTAATTTCCTCTCCAGTTTTAAAAAAATTCTCAATGAACACTGAGGTATTAACTTCCTGATAACCTCTTTACCCTCTCTTAGCTTTATCATTACTTTTAAGGCAGATGAGGGAATATTTGGAGCAAAGAATACAGCTTATAGAAATGCTTGCCATATTTATATATCAAGGAAGTACACTCGTGCCTTTAAGAACTCTATCTCCTTCAGCAAAATTCACTATCAAGCAAGACCATTTCAGAAACCACTCATAAATTACAAAAATACAAAAAAGGAAAGATTTTAATATAAGAGTAAGTCATTTAGTAGGCAACCTTTGGCCTAAACCAAGACAAAGGAATTATGTCGACGTTCTAGAAGGGGAAATGAGAAATATCATAAAATTGTCAAGGTAAGGATACATTCCTCTTTTCTACAGATAGTGGTTTTATAGGTTACATTTTCTCTATATACACTCTGTGTTAGATATTGACCAAAATATGGAAGAGAAATAGACTTCCTAAGGTTACAATAGTTCCCAATTTTTTTCAAATGGAGTCAGGAACTGCAAAGTATTATTTTATATTTTTTCTAAGTACTAACGTCCAATTTATTCTGAAGCAAAACCCACCATCGGGTTATGGAGATGGACGTTTAGTAGATGTTCGTTGTTGATGTTAAATGAGTTAGTCGTCGTCATCACCACCACCACCACCACTTTCTCGTCACTAAAAGGCAATTGGACACGAAATACTTTTGTGGTATCCCATGTTCATAAAAACTGCCTCGTGAGGAGTCAGACAATAAATGTTCAACTTTCTCAGAAAGCAGAGTTTCAGTGTACAAAGAATGATAATTCCTAGGGACAATGTTCTGAGTCAAATCAGGTGAGAACAATTAACATAAGTAAATCAAAAAGGAAAATCTCTTAACTCATGGCCATTTATCATCCTCAACTAGTATCAAAGAATCTTACAAAGTTCCATTTGGTAAGAAATGCTACTATGAAAAAGGGGCTAAGAACATGAGGAAGAGTTGAATCTCAGGGCAACACTATTCAATATTACACAGATTCACTACTGCTGGTCAAAGCCACATCCCCCGACTCAGAACCACTGCATGCGATTAACCTTCTACATGTGAAGCAAACTATAGGGTTGGTATTTTCCTGTCTCTCAAAATCAGTTTTACAGACAAGCTGCATGGTATTATTTTTCAGATTGGGACACTGATACAAACAAAAGGTCAGTAATTTCCCTAAGTATAAGTATGAAAGATCTGGCAGTTACAAGGACCAATTCATTATTTTCCTGGTTCAGTTTCTAGGAAACTGGGTTTCTAGCATTAAAGTAGATTCAGTAAAACTGGAATCAGTAGAAAAGTTTTCTAAAAAGTGAATTTAACAGACATACTATTAACATTGTTACCTTTACTAACTGTGGGACATATTATGATTGGGGAATGTTAAACATAGGAGATGAAGCAAATTATAGAAAAATAAGATTTATTTTTTGCTCTTTGATCTTAACTTCAGCTGAGAAACATATGAATTTGTTTTTGAAAGTGTCATTATCTAATATTATAGTACCTTCAAATTCTTTATTAGCAACTCAACTTTCTTTGAAGCCCAATAAATGGAATAAGTAGCATAGAAATATGGCCTATGAGAGAGCTGCAGAACTGATTATGTTTTTAAAAGATTCCACAATCTCAATCCATTTTTTGCTTTTCCCTTTTGTTGCAGTGATTTTTTTTTTAGGCAATTACATGACTACTATAGATATAAAAAAAAAATCACAGAATGGCTAGATATTATGGTACATACATACTATAAAACATATATATTAACTGTTTATAGGTGGATATTTTTTCAAATGTTAGCTTATGGAATAATTCAGAAATTTTTCAAAAATAAACCATAGAGAAAAATATATTTTTTGAATTCACTAAAGATCAACTAAGGTTAATTCATATGTTTCTTAAAATTTTTTACTTTTTAGCTTTAGCCAAGCAATTTGTTAGGTCTAGGTTATCTAAGAGAGTGTGTAACACAAATTAACTCACTTTTATTTCATAAATCCTCCAATGAAGAAAGCTGTGGATTGAACTCTGCTAGAAAAAGAGCCAGAAAGAACTCAAACACACTATCAGACCAAAATACCATATATAGGACACACATGTATGCACTACACACTTTTGCAGGATCAAACAGGACATGCATTCAAAACAGAAATGACAGTTGTGTCATGCAAGTCATCAACATGCCCCCCAAGAAGATTTTGGTTTCTCATACATACAACGCTGAAAATTAAAAAATACATATATCTGTTCACATCTGGAATCTTTTAAAAAAGACTCAATCATGACTCAGTGGAGAATATTTTAATATAAGCAACTATGAAATACTTTTGCTATGACTCTCATATTTACTTCTTAATTAGCTATAATTAGATGTTCCATGTTTGAGGGGCTTTAGTAGATACAGTAGGCTGATAGGGTTTTCAACTTGTTCATTTTTACTGAGTTCCAGAACTGGCAATCCACACAAGAAGAAATCATCCCAACCACATGATTCATGGAACACATTGTCAGTATTAACAGTGTTTCAAACACTCACAAGATAACTGATTTAGAACTCTTAGCACTTTGTGATGCTAAGCCCTCTGTATTTCCAGTTACTCATTTCTTCCCACTTTTGATAGCATTTCTTAACATTAATGTTCTATTTCCTACTTGATGGTTAGGATTTATTTGTCAGTGGCTCTTGAAATTCATATCATCCATTCTCCATGTTAATCCATAAAAAATATTTAGCAAAGTCTTATAAACACAGGCATAAGAATAAACATGTGCTTGTCTGAACTAAAGTCTTAAGTCCCAGAAGCTTAAAATAGGTTATTTCTGAGCTAATAATCAAAGAGAACAGAACTCATAATTTTGCTGTGTGAAGGTCAATGCAAAATCATCCTCTATTCCTTCTCTATACATCATTCTGAATATTAAATGGACTTGTGAAGCATTTAGTAACTGATTTCTGGTTTGTTGCATTATGAGTCTGAATTTCTCTAAATAAGATTTGTTCTTGGATAATTTGTGGAAGTTCAGCATGTCATTTTCACTGCAGCAATATGTTATATATTTCAGGCATATAAAAATTTAATTTGAAGACACATTGGATAATTGACTGTTTTTAACCAAGAAATTTCAAATGTATTCCAGGGAAATATATTTAGCCAATACTAGACATGTTACCAAAAGAAAAAAATACAGCGATGTGCTTCTAATTCATTGTCATCATTAGAAATCTTGAGAAGAGCAATATAGACTGATTTTAATCAGATTATCATTAATAGAATAATTTTAAGAATTCAAAAGGAAAATTAAATCATTATCTCCAATATTGTTTGTGACAACCTCAGGGATTTGAATATGGAAGTAAGAAGGAAACTTAAAATACCTTTCCCTGGACCTTTGAAGCATCCCATCAAGCATTCTCTAAGAATCTGCTTAGAGATTCATCCACAGCCTACTGAATAACCACTAGGTACAGAAAGCTGGACTAGGTTTTGAGAGGAGTCATCATAAGAAAGGTAATCAGAAGCAATAATTTATACATATATAAATATTTATGAATTATTATTATTTTTAACCAGAAGTGATGGGCTATAGGACGGAAGTGAGGTGAGGTACAGTACAGGTATATTTTAGGTAGGAAAGGTCACATTGGAGAACGCTTGGACTTGAGAGGAGGTGAGCTGTGTAGGAGTCTGTATGGCTGGATAAAGGTTACAAGTGAGGGAACACATGTCGCTCATTGGAGAGTCTTAAAGCCCTTCATCAGGAGTTTCCATTTCATTAGAGAAATAACCACAGGTCACTGAACACTTAGAAGGAGAATAAAGAGGCAGTTATAGAACTTGGTACAATGCTTATAGATGCTCAATAAGTGGTTTTTTTCAATAGATGCCTACAAATGGCATCTCTTATTCAGAGTGTCAAAATCTCCTAACTAGTGTCGCTTGCCAGTTTTAGAGATCTTAATTAATAAACAGCTCTAGAACTGCTATATAGACCGAAAAAAACAAAGGGGAAAAAGCACAACTTTATGTCTTTGTTAGAAATTTTCATCATGTAAAGCATATGCTTAGAAGCCCCAATCCAAATCTAGGAATCCGATTAGCCAGGATACTGGGGGTCCCAACAGAATTTCCTGTAGGGGACCTTTCATGCTTCCTCCCCTGTCCCTGCCCCAGCTGCTTGTCAACAACCAACCCCAGGCTCCCGGTTATTGATCACGTCCACAAGGAGGAGCCAGTATAGCCACACTGGTCACTCTTCTCACTGCTTCTCAGTTGTGGCTGAGGTCAAGAGAGCTCGCCAGCCAGAGGCGAACTGCTGTACCTTTTCTGAGGCACTGGCCCCTGATAAGCCACTTGCTTCTCTGGTGAAGAAGAGAGAAGCCAGGTGAGAGTCCAACATGGGAAGGAAGAAGACACCAGTTTTCAGTTGCTGCAGCAGAATCAATCCAGTGCTATTTGGGACTGTGAAGGGGGAGGCATGAAGTAAGGCAAGCAAATGAAAAATACTCAGCAGTAAAAGATATTTTTTCCAAAAAGCTGGGGTAGCCAAAGAAATCTGAACCAAGAAAATGGCATGAAGATTTCGGGAAGAACTCTTTGTGTTAAGGGTGAATGTGGCTGGAGAGATACGATAAGGAGAAAGAAAAAGGAAGAAAAGAAGATTAATAATACCAGATTTTTGATGTGTAACTGTTTCATATAACCTGTTTTCGTTCCTATTCGTGTTTGATAAATCACTGATGATCAGTAACCAGGCACTATAGTATTTTAAAATGATCTTTTCTAATTAGAAAGACAGTGTGCCTAAATAAGTTTGAACGGCAGTGGAGATTGAAGGGTTTTTGCGAGAATGGTTGAAGAAAAACGCATGTCAGGAACTACTTTGCCTGTGCTGACATATATTTCTGTGTAATTTAGAACTCAGCAGCTTCGTCATAAAGTCTCTTGATACTAACTTAATCCCTCAAACCCTCAGTTTGATGTTAGAGTATTTAATAAATATTCTTTTAATGTAAAAAATTAGCAGACCCTCCATCATCAAATCACCCAAATAACTAAAACAGCTGCCATATCATTTGAATCCCCAGTAATACTGGCAGTTTGGATGGTTTGGAGACACGTCCTAAGACCTCAGGCACTTAGGTATTTTCATTTATGGTGTTGTCCTTCATTAAAATAACAAAGGATCTCCCCCACCAAAATATTCCATCACCAAGTTTTGTTGATTTTACCTCCTATAGATAAACTTCTTCATTTCTTTCCATCTCTGCCTCTGACAATTCTAACCCAAATCTCCATCATCTTCCACCAGGATTTTCAAAATAGCTCCTAGTTGGTCTCCAAGCATTCATTCTTTTTTTTTTTTTTTTTTTAAAACAGTTGTCTTTTTTTTTTTTCCCCCCCTACTTTATTTATTTATTTATTTATTTATTTTGGCTGTGTTGGGTCTTCGGTTCGTGCGAGGGCTTTCTCCAGTTGCGGCAAGCGGGGGCCACTCTTCATTGCGGTGCGGGGACCGCTCTTCATCGCGGTGCGCGGGCCTTTCACTATCGCGGCCCCTCCCGTTGCGGGGCACAGGCTCCAGACGCGCAGGCTCAGCAGCTGTGGCTCACGGGCCCAGCCGCTCCGCGGCATGTGGGATCTTCCCAGACCAGGGCTCGAACCCGTGTCCCCTGCATTAGCAGGCAGATTCTCAACCACTGCGCCACCAGGGAAGCCCCAAGCATTCATTCTTACACTTTCATCTGTTTTCTACAATGCAGCTACACAACAAAAGGCAAATAAAATGATGCCACTTCCTATTTACAGACTTTTCAAAGGCTTCCCATTGCCTCTTTGGGGAAAGACCACAAACCTTAACATGGCCAACAGTCCCTATGCAGTCTGGGTGTCTCTCTTTCACTGTCATCATGCACCAGGATCTTTCACACTCTGTTTGCTTCCACCTTCTCTAAGCTCCAGTACTTTTTCAATTCTTGGAGTGCTGCTTGGTTTCTCTAGCCACAGGGCCTTTGCATGTGCTATTTCCTCTGCCTGAAATGTTTCCTCTCTTCCTGTGTTTTTGCCTTTATCAACTTCTATTCACACTTCAGACCTCTTCTCCCATTTGACTTCCTTGGAGAATCCCTGTTCCCAACTAGAAAAAATTCTCCTATATTTGCTCTACAGCAGCATGCACCTCCCTTTTATGGCACTTAAAACAGTTGTCATTTTACATTTCCTTCCATGATTATTTGATTTCTGAGCTCTCCACTGGATTTCAGTTCTACTGTATCCCAAGGGTCTAGCACAGGATTTGGCTTATAGTAAGTTCCTGGTGAATACCAGGATTATTTGAATAAATGAACACTTATACTTTATTCCTGTGTATGGATTTGCCAGCTAGCATATACTCCTTGGCTTGCACTGGGTGAAATAATATACTCTGAATTGGTGACTTTAAAAATGATGGGCTTTTATTTCTAAATGTTCTCTGTGAAAAAATGTCCTCACACACCCTTCCATCTGCGCACATGGGCCCATGCCTGTGCACACACATACATTCCTTCACAGTGCTAAGTTCTCACAGTAGGTATTATTTGATAGTACTTGTTCGAAAAGAAAATCGTCTTCCTCACTGAATGAAATATAGATACTTAAATCATTCTTTGCAAATATTACATATGTGCTCATTGTTTAATTTTTTTAAAGGATAGAGAAAAATACTTTGAAAAGGGTGAATTTTTCAATGAGTTTAAAACACTTCCAAATTTGGAGTTGTAATTCACTATTTTTATTTACAATCTAGGGAAAAATGCCAATAATACCTTTCCAGCAGAAAACATATACCAACTTTAATCACGCATTATTTTAAACCAGCAATACACACATTGCTGAAATAGAATATTTAAACTTGCCTAAAAAATTATGTCTACTCCTAAAATGCGTTGCAATCAGAACTAGTGAGAATAGCTACCAGTATGTGAAAGTACCCTGAGTCTAATAAATAAATTCTGGTAAATTGTGGCAGAAAGTACACTGGCAAGCATACCGATGCAGGTCAAACCTGATATTTTTTAACGTCACTTCAACAGTGCTGGAGTAATTAGCTCCTCTGTATCCCTTGTCAGTTTCTCATAGCAGCATGGTGTGCAACGAAGTGCAGACAGCCAGGGCTAGAAAATGGGTAACACCAGTATGGAAGCCCATCAAGAAGATGAAAAGTACTCACTAATCATTCATCAAACAAATACCAGAAAGCAGAAACTCTATTGTAATTTCACCTCATTTTCTTTGTTATGGTACATCTGACAATATAATCAAAATAGTAAGGTCTGGACACCTCAATGTGGAAAAATGTAATCTCTGAATAAATACCACCATTTGCTACAAATAACAGTCTGAAATTGGAAAATAAAATAATGATAAAAGATACAAATGTATCCCTTATTTATAAGAGGTTCTGATCTGGAGAATAAAATAGGAAATTTGAATTCAAAAAGTACAATACAACTAGACTACTGGTACCCAGGATACTCACAGAAACAAAGAACAGGCCAGATCTTATGCTGTTTCTCTTTAACATTACCTCTGGGTCAGAGAAGGCTCACGACATTCAAACAAGTGAGAGCAAGAAAGCTACAACTAGGCTGAGGGGGAACTTACCACACCCCTGTGTTCTCCTTCTTTAGGGGTAAGGACGACTGAGAGCAAAATCATTCCAAGATCATGGTCAGGATAATGGGGATCTTTCAGTGTTACGGTCACATCTGTGGGCCTATGATATAAAATATTAAGATTTTGAGCATGAAGGAAACCATCGACAAAAGGCAAACTACTGAATGAGAAAAGATAGTTGCAAATGATATATCCAATAAGGGTTTAATACCCAAAATATATAAAGAACTCACACAACTCAATATCAAAAAACAAGCAATTTGATATAAAAACGGATAAACATGTTTCCAAGAAAGACATGCAGATGGCCAACAGACACATAAAAAGATGCTCAAAATCACTAATTATCAGGGAAATGCAAACCAAAACCACAATATGTCACCTCACACCTGTCAGAATGGTGATTATCAAAAAAGCAACAAATAATAAGTGTTCGTGAGGTTGTGGAGAAAAAGGAACACCTGTACACTGTTAGTGGGAATTTAAATTGGTGCAGCCACTATGGAAAATGATACGGAGGTGCCTCAAAAAATTAAAAATAGAACTATCATATGATCTAGCAATTCTACTCCTGGGTATCTATCTAAAGAAAACAAAAACAGCAATTGGAAGAGATACATGCACGCTTATGTTTATTGCAGCATTATTTACAATAGCCAAGATATGGAAACAACCAAAGTGTCCATTGATAGATGAATGGATAAAAAAGATGTGGCATTTATGTGTATATATATCTATATATGCATATATACACACACACACACACACACACACACAGGAATATTACTCAGCCATAAAAAAAGAGTGAAATCTTGCCATTTGCAACAATATGGATGGACCTGGAGGGTATCATGTTAAGTGAAATAAGCCAGACCAAGACAGATAGCATATGATTTCACTTATATGTCAAATCTAAAAAACAAAACAAATGAAAAAACTAAACAAAGCAGAAACAGACTCATGGATACACAGAACAAACTGTTGCCAGAAGGGAGGGGGTGGGGGAATGGACTAAATAGGTGAAGGGAATTAAGAGGCATAAACTTCCAGTCATAAAATAAATACACAGGGATAAAACGTACAGCATAGAGAATATAGTCAACAATGTTGGAATAACTTTGTATGGTGACAGATGGTTACTAGACTTATTGAGATCATTTTGTAATGTCTATAATTGTCAGAGCCACAATGTTGTATACCTGAGACCAATACTGTATGTCAACTACGCTTCAATAAAAAATAAATATATAAAATATAAAAAAAGATTTTGAACTGTCATTAAATAAGCCAAAATATATACTATATATTTTTTAACATCTTTATTGGAGTATAATTGCTTTACAATGGTGTGTTAGTTTCTGCTTTATAACAAAGTGAATCAGCTATACATATACATACATCCCCATATCCCCTCCCTCTTGCATCTCCCTCCCACCCTTCCTATCCCACCCCTCTAGGTGGTCACAAAGCACGGAAATTGAGTTATTTGTAGTGAGGTGAATAGACCTAGAGTCTGTAATACAGAGTGAAGTAAGTCAGAAAGAGAAAAATAAATACCGTATGCTAACACATATATATGGAATCTGAAAAAAAAAAAATGGTTATGAAGAACCTAGGAGCAGGACAGGAATAAAGATGCAGACGTAGAGAATGGACTTGAGGACACAGGGAGGGGGAAGGGTAAGCTGGGACGAAGTGAGAGAGTGCATGGACTTATATATACTATATATTTTTAAGAAGAAAAGCAATTTTGTCTTCCTTTAATTTCCTGGTACAATTTTTATTGTTATTAAAATAACATCAATGTATTAAGTTATCCAATAAATCATGGGCCAATTGGGTATACTTGGATTCACTGCCTAAGTTTCAGCTCTTCATGGGGTTCTAGAAAGGCCGTGGGGCTGCTGGAAAGGCTAAGGAAATACAGCAGTATTAAGAAAACTGTAAGGCCCTTCTCTGTGATCTCTAAATACACAGAGAGCAATAGAGGCTATTTTCTATATATTTGAGTCCAACAACTCAATGACGGTCTTTTACTGACCACTACCTTCCTTTTAGTTCTTTAAGATTTTTTTTTTCTTAATCAGAAGTATGATTTAGAGTAAACAAACAAGTGGGAGAAGAGGGAAATATAAAATATAAATTGCCTGATATACATTATAAATATACTTTAAAAACAATGTAGAGTTATTTGAAGAACTTCTACTATTTAAAATAATGCTTCTATTTTTGGCTATTTAAACCTATGCCTAAATTTTTAGATTCAGAAATGCAAGGAAACCAGCACTTGGAAGAGGTGATCAATACTTAGAAGGCTTCAGAATTAGATAAGTATCTCTGAGGAAGAGATTATGAATTGCTCAATATTACCCACAGTAACTTTTAGAAAATAATGTAAAATACACATTCAACTGATAATGTGTAGGTAATATCTTGTTTACATATTTCAATTAATATTGAACAAATAGGGGTTCATGCCCTCCATAAGCCTAAGGGACTGTGGAACATTCAGCACCACACTTGAATCCTGAAACGTTGGCAAACTAGGAATGTTCCCTTGCTTGTTCAATCATTTATTCATTTAATTCACAAAACATGAATTGAACATATGTGATACTAGGTTCTGGGTAAAAACCAGCAGTCAAGACCAAAGATAAGATACTTGTCTTCATGGAGCTTAACATTTAGTAAATGATACTGTTGGATTCTAGTACTGGGGAGAGGGCTTGATGGGGAAAGTGGTACAAATAAAAACTTTCAATCCTGGCTGCACCTCAGAATCAACTGGGAAGCTTTTAAAAA